>NC_091486.1:50408500-50708500 GCF_947461875.1 Haliaeetus albicilla | reverse complement strand
CTGGAGCAGCAAACGCTAGAGGAAAGTGGCCTCTCGTGGATGAAAGCTGTGATGCACCGCACACAGAGCGCAGCCCGCACCTTCTCCATCCCGCAGGAGCCGGGCTTGGGGTAGCAATGCCCGCAGACCCCCGGGTTGGCACCTTGCCCTGGTGGCATCAAGGGATGGGACAGACCTCCTGCCATCGGGGCCAGAGGAGGGAGGTGAGCAGGGAAGCTGGGACACCGGCCGGTGCTGGGGCAGAAAAAGCTTTCCCGTGTCGGGGGGGAAGATGGGTCTGAACCCCCTCTGTTTTCCCGGCAGAGACACCCTGATTTTCACCATCGCCTCCTCCATGCTCGCCTATTCTCTCTCTGCGGGCTCCTGCAGAACCCCCCGAATACCAAAAGCACCGTCCAGTGCTAAGCCAAGCATCCATTTCTAATTAAACCAAGATGCTACAGATAAAGTCGGGGGCGATCGCTCCGAGCTCCGCAGCCCCGGGTCCCACTCCACCGGGCCGGGGGTTACCGGTACAAGGTGTGTGTGGGGGGGGGAACACCGGTGTAGCCCCCCTCCTTCCTCCAGAGGACCCCCCTGCCCACCCACAGCTTCGCTCCCAGCACCGGGCAGGGACCGGCAGGGGGCACGAGTGGCCCGTCGTACCGGTGGCAGCGACCGTGGATGGGGGGGACACACGGGACCCCCCGGGACCCCGTCCTGAGGTGGGCTGCAACCCAGCTTGGCACTGGTTGGATTTGTTCCAAACCGCTGGGAACATCTCAGGGCTATGGCCACCGCGCACAGCTGGGATTTGTACTTGGGTTTTTGGGGGTTTTTTGTTTTTCCCCTCAAGCTGAACGGCAGCAGTTCCAAAACAAACTTTGTCGCCTTTTGCGTACGCGAAGCTTCCAGCGTTAGTTCACCCTCAGCGGCAGCAACCTTATGAAAACATCGGAAAGGATGGGAAACCAGCAGGAGCCAAACTGGTGGAGTCAACGAGCCATACTGGAAGGGGGTGTGTTGGGGCAGCTCCAGCTGAGCATCCCCTCCCGCTGCACTCCCAGACCTGCTTGCTGCTTTGTGGACGGAGGAAGTTTGCTTTGGCCAGGTTGGAGCAGAAGGAGAACACGGCTGAGCTCTGCATTCAGAAATCGTTTTGTCCTGAACAGCAGGACAGTGCTCTGGGAAGAAGGTTCCCGCTGGTTCAGTCGCAGGGCGTCTTTGGCAAGGATGATCCAGGTTGCAGTAGCCATCAGTGGGGAGACGGGATATGCCCCCGGCATTCTCCTGTCCCAAAGAGGGCCCAGTACCTCCAAGCAGCCCAAGGATCATCAAGGCACAAGGCAGGTACGTGACTGTCCTGCACGTCCAGAGGGAGCCAACAGCAGAGCTCATTAAAGCACAGCTTGCGAAAGATTGTCATAACATGTGCCTGCCCCTTGCTGGGGTGCACAGTGCCTAAAGAAAACACATTGGGTTGCAAAACACAAATGTTTGGCACAAAGAAGTACTTTGCTGTCGGTTCCAGACCGTGGTGACATTCCAGCCTGAAAGCCCCTGTGTTTGCATTTCTAAGAAAGAGCCACAATTTCTTATCCTTCCTCCTTCCCTGGCACAGCCAGCTGCCAACTAGGATGAGGGACCGTGATCCCGTAAGGGGGGTGATGTGATGGAAGGAGGCGGGCGCTGCCGAACTGCCGTGCTGGAGAAAAATCAAACCTCAGTACCCAACCCGGATCCCACACCCCGCACAATGCGGGCTGGCCCTGCTATTGTCCGAGGGAGGCAGAAGGGGTTCGTAGCAAATATTCTGCTGGCTGAGATTCATCAAGTCAGTGGCTCGCTCATGGGCATAGAGTCATCAAAGCGTCCATCAGCGCTAACCGGCACTGACAGCCGCACAGCGGGAACAATGGGGCCATAACACTTATTAATCATATCCCTCCCCATTGAACCCGACCCATCAATCAGTCGCCTTGGTCTTGTACTTTGAATTCCCCGAGCGGCGAGCTGCCGATCCCATGGCTTTCCCAGTGGGGGACCAGACGGAGGGACACGCCGTTGCTGGGGCAACCCTTGCCACCGTTTCCTGTTTCCCCAGATGTCAGCCATGTGTTTCCATAAGAACTGGGATTGTCCCCAAACCAGATGGAGCCACGGGGCGCTTTCATGGGCGCTGCGGCAGCTGTGGCAGCCCCTCGCACACAGATGTTGTCTTCTATTCTCTCATCTTGGCTGTGCCTGTATCCTGGTGGCCGTTCTTGCTGGCCCGTGCGGTAGCGCAGGAGGAATGAGCAGGTGCTTCTAAGAGCCTCCAAAAAGCAGTGACTTCTCACGACAGCTCACGGTCAGACTGTCCCACCTGCAGGTATCCAGCTGAGGGTGCCACAGAGCACTGGGATGGGGATACCGAAATGGCTCTGACATCCTTCTTCACAATTTCCACCCGCAGTGCGAGTCTGGTTATCCATTCTAGAAAGCCTTGGGGCTTTCTGAGAAACTCTAAGTCTGATCCCTCAAAGCTTCAGCCCATCTGCATCGAGTAGCCCAAGGTTAGGCTGAATAACGCATCAAAGTATGGAAGTATGAGGTTTGATTAAAGCTTTTCCAACACAGGCATTCTTTTTTTTTTTTTTTTTCTTGGCCCCTTGGCTTTGGAACCATTCCCTCCATATGCTTGAGACATATGCAGAGCACACTGCATGGGAAATTGCACATGCTCCCCACATGGATGGCTCCAGAGCTCCCCAGGGAGCAGAGGGCAGTCCAGAAACAGTCGGAGAGTGCTGCCAGTGCTACTGTTGACTTACTGAGCAGGGCTACAGCCGCTTGCTCTCCACACCTTTGTGCTCAGCGTCAGAGGCTGTGGGGAATTCACAGCCCGTTTTATCACACGAAGGAACTGCCCGTTTTCCATTCAGCCACCCGCCTTCCTTTGCACTTTGCCCTTTGGGCTGCCAAGGCTCTCGTTCAGAAGACGCTTAAAGCCTCCTTCCCCGCGGCCGCGTGGGCAGGCTGGCTGCCGAGACCCGCAGAAAAAGGAATTGCGTGCAGCAGGCTGGAGGCAGGCAGCTCAGATAAATAAGAGATGTCCTTGCCGGAACCTGTAGCCAGTTGGCAAGTGTTCCTTCTGTTACAGGCAAAGGATTTGGCCCCACTGAAGGGATCTCACCATCCACCTCTACTGAAACCACCGAGGCAGAAATCTGTGCATGTTGATGTTGTCCCTTCTTTCTGCCTAAAGCCAAATTGAAATGCTGGGTCCAAAGCTCAGAACTCAGGAGACAGTCCTCCTGCATCCAGAAGTCATGCCTCGGCCATATCTCCTGTTGGGAGTGTCCCGGGAGAAGGGCCTCCAGAGTCCGGCTAAAGTTTTGAGGGCTCCTGAGAGCAGCCCCGAGGGTGCCCACCCCTCCGCTCGCTCCTTACGGAAAGACCGTCTCCCCGAGCGCAGGGCTGGAAAGCTGATGGTGAGGGACACACGTAGCCCAGGCTTCCAGTCCGGTTCCATCTCCAAGTGACTGTTTTGCTCTTTCTCGCTTTCCTCCGGCCATTTGCCCTGGAAGGACGGGACTCAAGAACAGGCGCTCCCATGCCGCGACGCAGGGCTGATGGAGCTGAGAAGTCTCACCCAGACGAGCTCCCTTCGCCTTGATCTTCGAGGAAGGCTGTTCCCAGGTTAACTGGCCTTTTTTGTGCCTGCGGAGCAGCCGGTGCGAGCGGCCGGCGAAGCGGAGCCGCCCTTGGCCCCGCACGCAGGATTAGGGCTGGGGAACAGGTGGCTAATTCCCCCCCGCACAATGCGGCGTGGCGACCCAGGCAATGCTGCTGCTGACCCACGGGCCGCCGGAACATGTTAACAATTTCCAGGTCAGTGGAGGGAAGGAATGGCAATTTTTTCTGCTCCAGAGGATAACGGGATATGGTTTTCACAGCCCCCACCACAGCCCAGAAGGCAGATTCAAGGAATGGTAATGTTACCCTTGCCTTCCTTCACCCTCACCCTCAAGGAGAACCGGACCCCTTCCCGTCCCCGAGCGTGAGCACGAGCCCTGCACGCTGGTCCCAGGGTGGGAAAGGTCCCACGCTACCTGCACACCAGCCGCCCCTGCTGTCTAGAGCGGGGCAGATGAAAGGCAGAGCAAAGAGATGTTCCTGAACACCCCGTCCGCCCAAGATCCATCGCCTCTTCCTCCCGGAGACCTTGTGGGACTGACGCCTTCGTGGTATCCAGACACCGGCTGGCGTCAGCATCGTTCCCGCGGAGCCACCGCTCTGGCACATACCTGTAGCTTGCCAGGACGCAGCCTGCATCCCCTGTCCCTCTGCTTCCAGCGGTCACGGATTTCTTCAGGTCACGTTCCCACGGAGCCCTTGTAAAAAGCTCTTTCATTTCCACAGGCCCTTCACGCTTGAGCTGGCAAGCGGCAGCGAGGCCAGTGCTGAGCCTGGTCATTATGTCTCCCTCCTTCTGGTTTCTTCTTTGGAAGGAGCTCTTCTGGGCAGGCAGGGCTGAGGAGCAGAAGGAAGTTTCTTAGAGAGGGTGAAAAACAAAGACAAAAATAAACATTACTCCATTTCCTCATTTTGCTTTACTCTTACCCTGACTTACACCAGAGCGTCCGCGTTGGCTGGGATTCATGAGGGTCCTGTCCCTCTGGGCAGCCACGCATGAATGTTATTATCCTGCTGGCTGTGAAATAGTTTTATAAGACTCCTCAGCAGCAGCAATAGAACAGTGAGGCTCAGAGGAGAGCTGGTCCAGTTTGAGCATGCTGACAGGTGACCCCAGGCACCACAAGTCCTTTGCCTAGATTTGCTTCAGCTATAATATACATCCACATGCTTTCCATCCCTTGCTCAGCCTGCAGGCACGGCGGGGCAGGGGCTCTCTCTGACTGTAGCCATACGGGGGGGTGTGTGTGTGTGAAATCAAGGGATTATTCCCATCCGTATCGGTCTGAGGCTGCAAGCCAGCAGGCCACGAACGGCAGGACGAGGACAGCCTTTTCCTGGCACCAGGACAAGCGCTTGGAGCCTGCCCGCACGTGGGCAGGATCCCAGGGGGACCCCAAGGACAGACGCTTCCCGGCTTCTGTCTCATATAACCTGCTGATAACAGCACAGCAGTGGTTTCTTTGAGCGCTTTCTGAAGCAAGTGAGCTTAAACAGTGCTGCTGCTGATGGAAGGTCACGGCCCTTCTCTGCCCTGCCTGATGCCTGGCTCAACAGGGCTACGACACCTTTATCTCCGCAGCCCTTCGGCAATCCCACTCTCCAGAGGAATGTGGAAAGAGAAGATGGCAGGGGGAGAAGGTGTAAGGAGGTGTAGACACCCTGGGTTCAGTTCCTAGCTCTTGCTGACCTGCTGTGCGACCTCAGCTACCCTCCTGCGTGCCTCTTTTCCCCACCTGGAAAGCAGGGGGGATGATACTTAGCTCCATTGAATCCTGCGGCAGAAAGAGGTGCTGGAAAAGGACCGAGCGGTAGCTCTCCTCCCACGCACTACGTTCCCACACTCACTTCTCGCTCTCTCTTTTTTCCTCTTAATGAGATTAAGTGAGAATAAATTATGCAGAGCCCACCCCTCTCTCCTCACCCCCACCCCCACGAGGCTGCCCTGCATGGTTTCTAATTGGAATAATTAAGGGGAGGGGGGAGGCTGCCTTGCTGCCCCAGTGCTTTAACAATCAGAGCTGTCAGCGAGGCCCTCGGTGCTGTTAAAGTGTCCCAGAGCTTTTGTCCCCGGGCAGAAGGGAGCCCCGGACTTAAGACCATTTTCCCTTTGTGCCAGGAAAGGGGAACGGGAAGGGAGGCTCTCCTTTCCCTACGTTATCCCCGGGACCACCAGGAGAGAGCGAGGGGTGATGCCACCAAAGCCCCCTCTCCGGCCAGGTGACCCCCCGGCTTTTGGGAGGGGACGGATTTTTCCCCAAGCGCAGGCGAGGGGTGGGTAGGAGCGTTGCCCGTTCCCGTCTCCCTCCATCCTGCGTTTCTCCGTGGGATTTCAAGCTCGGCTTGGTCTCGCCGGAGGATGAATACAAGCAGGTGGCTGCTCCTGTGTCCCGCTGGCCGGCCCGTCCTGGGGGTGGCACGCAGCAGCGGCCGTCCCTGCCACGGCCCCTAATGAGCAGCCGAAGGGGGCACGTCGGGAGCGGATGTGTTAACGGTTTCTGGTTCAATGGAGGGAAAAATCCCCACAAAGGAAGGTGTACAAATATTGTGGGAAATCTATTGGCCCCTTAATATTTGATGAAGGCCCGGGCCATTCAGCCAGGGTGAATTCCGCAGCAAGGTCTCATTCAACCAGCATCAATGGGAAACTTTTAATTGAGAGGCACTTCATTCAGGGCCTGTGGGTCATTCAGTGCGAGGGGCTTTCAGGGAGAACAGAGAGCCATGTCTTTCCAAGTTGCACCAGAAGAAAAGCCACTGTTTCCTGCGCTGGGAGCTTGAATGCTGAGGGCTCTAATCCCCCCAAAGGGAAAACTGATTCCATTTTTTAAAATTCATTTCTCAAATAACAAAAAGGGAGGAAGGACAAAAAGGGAGGTGGCAAGGGATGGGGCTGGCCAGGGGTGCACTGCCCCGCAGGGGTGGCTCCATTGCTGGGAAAAAGCCCGAACACCCCCAGATGCCCTTCCCTGGGGAGCAATCCCTCTCCCCGCTCAGAGGGGCTGGCCGCTTTCATCCAGCACCCACCCGGTCGAGTGCCCGGGCACCTCCGAGGTTCATCTGCCCGGGGCCTCAAGGGAGAAGAGGCAGCGATGCCGTTGCTCTCCCTTTGTGCCCCGTCCCCAGTGGAGGTGGGTGCCCCTGGCTGGAGGACCGCAGAGGGACGCTCATTTGGCAGGAACGTTTTGCTTCCCTTCAGTCTTTTCTCTCCATTTTTGGGGGGTGGGAGACATGTTGCGGGAGGCGAGGGGGTATTGCTGCCTGGTTCCCCTTTTTTGCAGTACGGTACAGCATCTGGGAGCAACCAAAGTGGCAGCCAAAGGGCAGGACAGGCATTTCTCCCCCAAACGAAGGGACACGAGGGCACCATCAGCCTGTCCATGCTGCCAGCCGATCTGTCTGCCAGGGCATGCTGCCTCTGAGGAGCAGGAGGGTAAAGTTTTGAGGCACGTGAGGAGGCAGCAGGAGCCTTTGCTCCAACTTTTGAGAGCTTTGGAGCAGGATTTAGAAGGCAGCTTCCTCCATCCTACCTGCCGCAAGAACGTGCGGTGCAGAACGGCGTGTCGGGGCAAGGAGGGATTTCAGCTGCCCAGCCCTGGGGTCAGCATGTCCGTGGGGGATGCCCCACACTCCACCAGTGCTTTACTTCACAACCGCTAAGGATCCGCTCCAGACACGAGCACCGAGAGCCTGGGAAAAAAAGCACGCGGTGACCCTCGTCCCGCCTGGGATGGAGTTTGCTTTCCTCAGCTGTTCTTGCACTGGGGCAGGGTGCCTACCTGCTTCTGCGCACGAGGTGGTGGGCACCCCAGGGTGCAACTTTTTCGTGGGTGGGTTAGCACCTTTGGAGCACCGCACCGGGCAGCGAGCCCACCCTCCAGGATCTCACCTAGTGCCCCAGCGACGGCAGCAGCGATGACATGGGGGACCTCGACTCCGTGGGGCTGTTAGCCCTCCTCATTAGTCGCCCACATTTGAATCTGACTTCGGAGTGTAAGAACGTACGTGCTTTTAGGCAGCGAGAAGGACTACGTCTGTCTCGTTGCTCTGTCCCCAGCGTGCCTTCGGATGCCTCGGTCTTGAATGCGTCGTTTAGATACCACGCTTGTGGGAAGAGCCAAATGAGAAAGAGATGGGAGCCCGCGTCCTTTTCCCCCTCTGACTTTTTTTGAGGGTCCCTTCTGGGACACGCAGCACCCTTTGCATGACCTCCTTTCTCGTCCCTCCCCCTTTGCTCCCAAGCTATAACAAGGCATCGCAATAAGTTATAGCGGCAGCTGGGTTAAAAATGTGCTTTTCTAAGGCTAGGTGTCATAAACTCACAATAGCCTGGGCTGAGGCGGACACCCTGCCCTGCCGCTCTGCTCTTCACTCCCCCGGCTGTAAAGAAAGATGAAGAAGGAATTAAAGAGTGGTTGGAGGGGAGGGACACTCTTCATTATGTCTCCTACGCTGCGGTTTCCAGGGAGACATCTCCTGGTGCTGCATCCCTCTCCCATCCTGCTGCGGCCCTTTGCAAGTTACAGTAGCGGCTGCTGCTGTTTTCCCTCTGTTCCCAGCTGTCTGCCAGGCGCTCTCCCAGGGTCTCTGGCCCAAGGTGGGCTTGACACCATATGGAAGAGAAAAGAGCCCCCCCCCGGTACATATGACCTGTTTGGAGGGGGAAGGAAAGGGAGGTCGAGTTCACGCCTAGAAGGAGCCAGGAGGGACCGACACACGCTGACAGCGTTACGTACGGATAAACTAGGCTCTTGCTTTTTTCTGGAAGTGGTGCAGAGAAGCCCCGTAATATTTCCAGTGCTGGGCGATATGACTGTGACGGGAAGTCATTCAAATGCCCGTAGATCAGACCATGTGCTATGATCTGTGATCTTTTGGGAAGACTAGCCAGGGGGAAGCATACAGGCACTGCCGACGAGCCAGAGCTCCTCTTGCAAATGTGTCGCAGCCAGCGGCGGGAGTGAAAGATTCAGGCACCCTGACTGTGAGAACGGGTCAGTGCCCCGAAAGCAAGAACGGGGGTCGGGACTCCTGCGAGGTCTCTTATTTTTCATGGCCTCACTACACCTATGCAAAGTGTCTCTCTCCGTGTCTCTGGATGTACAGGAAAAGACAGGTCAGGCTTCCAGAGCCCAAGGACTAGGAGTAGGTCACATCATATGTGAAAGATGTAAAAGGGCATCCCTCTACTCTGGAAAATATTGAAAGGTTCACAAATGGACAGAGATTGCAGACCTGCCGTGTGGCCCTACCTGAGTTCTGAATTAACTAGCTTGAGTAACCGCAGCAGCAACCAAGTGCCGGTCATGCAGACAAATCCAGGGCCCTGCACAGAAACACAGAAAGCCAGAAAGTGCATTAATTATACATTAATTAAATGTAATTTACCGTTTTTTTCTCTGCATCCCCCCAAGTGCCAGTGTCTAGGTTTGAGCTGCCTGTGCGGTGCATCACCATACAGCAGCCCACACCAAGAGCTGGGCACAGCTTTAGCGCAGATCATGTTCACAGAACAATAGCAGGACGACTTGGTATGGCTGTGGCCACAGTGGTTTCAAATTTATTGGTATGTGCATGCACAGAGGTAAGATTATATACATTAGAACAGAGCAGTAGAGACATACCTGATTTATCCCTCATCCATACATGTGTGTTTCTGCAGAGAACATTTTTAATAACAGATGCCTGAATACAGCAAAGTCATCAGTGGTTACCGATGTATCTTGCATACACATGAGCTCGTTTATGTATCTCTTAATGAAGAAGCGATACCCAAACTTACAGCTGAGATCTGACTTGTCCATCAGGCTCAAGAGTGTGCCACGGAGCAGGGCAGTCCGGAGCATGGCTCAAGCCCCACTTGGAAATTGTTGCTTGAAGCTTGACCAGCTGCTGCTGTGGGGGCTGAAATCTCTCGCATGCCACGCACCCACCCCTGCCTTGCAGAGCTTGTGGGCACCCACGGAGGGGAACCTATAGGGGTGCCTCTATGGGGGATCCCAGGCAGCCCCCACATGCTCCAGCCACCCCTGAGCACCTCTGCTCCAGCTGCCACGGGAAAAAACCACAACTCCCAGCATGCCTGACAGGAGCACAGCATGCCCAGCTGCCCTCCCAGACCAATTCCTTTACACATGAGCACCCGATCAGTTCACGCATGAGCACCTATCCTGTACCTGCATGAGAGCCCAACATGTTCATGCATGACCACCCAGCTAATTTATGCATGAGGGCCCAATTAGTGCACGCACAGCACCTGATTAGTTTCATGCAAGAACACCCAACTAATTTACGCTTGATTGCTCAATTACGTCACACATGAGCACCCAATAAGTTCACATATGAGCTGTTAGCTCATGCCTGAGCTCCTAATTAGAACACGTATGAGCGCACATTTGCATCACACCTGAGCACCCAATTAATTTATGCATGCGCGCCCAGTAGCATCATGCCTGGGCACCCAATTACATCGTGCATGAGTGCCCAATCGGCTCTTGCATGAGCGCCTGATTACTACCTGCATGACCGACCAATTACTGACGCATGAGCGCTCCGTTAGCGCACACCTGAGCACGCGATTAGCTTGCGGATGAGCGTGGCGTTGGACATACAGGGCAGGTTTCAGCAGTTTCAGGGAGGTGACGTGCGGGAGGAAGGCACGAAACGCACGTTGCCGTCGCAGTTGTGTCCGGTCAGCTCTGAAACAAATGTAAGGCCCCATCACTTGCAGAACCATCAGCCCCGCAGAGCACAGCCAGATTGAGGAGTCAGCCGTGATGGGAGGAAACTCTTGAGGAGACAGGCGAGGAGGTGCGGGGAGATGCTGGAGGAGATGCACAGAGAGAGAGATGGTGGAGGAGACCTACTCAAAAAACCAGCTCCTGGGGAAAGTTTAAGGAGGGCAGAGGTCTTCCCAAAACAAGCTAAAAACTACGCCGGATTTCTGCGTATTTCACTTTTCTTCCTCCTTTGTGGGTGGGATGGCAGGAACGCATTCTGACAGACAGGCAGAGTTCACACGCAGACCCGGAGAGCTCCCTTTGCTTCCAGCCGTGACATTGCAAAGCGGATCCTTCATTTAGCAACCCAGGCATCCACTGAACAGCTCTGTCCAGCTTTTGCATTGCTCTGCTTTCTTACTTTTCCCTCCAAACACCTTCGCCACAGCTCCCAGGCAGACGTTAACTTCATTCTTTCTTTGGGGACACTCCCGTGAGAAAGATTTATCTTGTCCTCGCTGCCTCGGGACCAACATGAGGCAGAGTTACCCCGGGGTCAGCCGGACAGCCTGACTGCTGCACATTCACCCCATCTCCCCTCGCCAGAGCTCTCTGCTCAAGAGGGGATTGCAGCTTTAATGAAGTCGGGATTTATGTAAGTTAATCTGGAGGTGACCTGTCCGCGTTAAGCAGGTTGACATACACCCGGTGCCTCCCACCGGCTTTTGTCTTATAGCTCAGCACACATAACCCCAGGGGAAGTCTGGCCTGGGGGTCGGCAGAGAGGGGTAAGGGCAGGAGCTGTCAGTCGGCCAAACGCCAAATGCAGCCCAGAAACCTGTGACGAGCTTCCCCCTCCAGAGAACCTCCCCGTGCAGGGGGCTCAAGAGGTCCTCGAGGATGTCGCCGGCACCGACAGCAAAGCCGGTCCTCCAGCCACGAGAGGAGCCGCCGGGGCAAGAGAAGAGAGTCTTCAGCCGTTTTTACTTATCGACATATGGGATCAAAGCCCTTTTTGTCCCAGAAGGTCTTGGGTCATGTCCAGGGCCCTCCCCAGCAGTCACCAGTGGCAGAGGCTGGTTAGGACACACTCTTGACTGTTAACACTGATGGATAGAGCAAGTCACTCATCAAATTAATCCAGTGTTGAGCTCCCCTTGTGTTGCCAGCACAAGGGAAAGCCCCCAGCTGTCCCAGCTACTGGAAATGAAGGATTCCCCTCCCGGCTAGCCTGCCTGGGAGAGGGACCATAACACTCCAGCCGCTGTGAATTGGTGCCTGCTCAGGAACGGGGCAGGTAGGCAAGCCTGCCCAAACCTAAGCAGTCCTGCCCAGGTGCTTAAGCAGAGCTCCTGGACTTTAAACTGGGGGGAGCCCTGAGTCTGGGCTTGGTCAGACCCTGTGAGAGGGCAGCCCTTGGTTTGGACCAGTTTGCCCAGTGAGAAATCAGCTGTATGCACAGAAGCGTGCGCTTCTGCAGTCACTTGCTCCGAACATACAGACACTGGGGCAGAAAAGCACAAGGAGTGTCAGGGCAGGAAGCTGCAGGGGCTTCTTGCCCAGCAATTACCTCAATTTCGGGTCCCCTGGAAGCAGGTCGCACATCTTCTGCAAGCTCCCGGTGATGCACAGGAGCCCGGGAGGAGACGTCTGGGTGAGCCAAAATCCGACTGGTGATGGCCACCAAAGAGGTCACTGGAAGGAGAATAAGAGCGGAGGGAGACAACGGAAGGCCGCTGGAGGAAAAATGGGCAGGGAAAATAGATAGATACAAAGAGCACGGGAGAGAAAAACAGGGTATATAAATACTTAAAAAAAAGGAACACGAGAGGATGAAGGAGGGAAAGTAAGGCAAGCAGAGGAAGGGATAAAGAGCTGTGCCAAGTGCTCCCCGTCTTGTCCTTTAAGCCCTAAGCTGATCCAGCGGAGGCAGGTATTTACAGGACCGGCTCAGCTTTCCCAGCTTGTTCCCAGTCTTGGCACAAAGGCCAAGAGTAGACGAAGAAGAAGGACAGAGAATGGCAACAGGGCCCATGAAAGCCCCCGACAAACCCCATTGACATGGCGGTCCTGTTCCCATCTGTCAGCAGGCACTCAGTGAAAGGGTGTGAAGGGGAGGGGGGCAGGCGGTGTGAATCAAGGGCTGACACAAAGAGGAAGAGACTGATTATGCTGTTATTTCTCCACTTTCAAACCCCATTAGGGGACATGCCGGGCTTTTCTCAGGGTCTTTGGGATGCTTAAGCTGCCCATTTAGCAGCGGGAACGGTCCAATTAAAAGAAAGACAAAGGAGGAGCCCAGCCTGTCTTAATTGAAATGGGTTTCAGTCTAATGAGGATTAGGTTCAAGAACAGACCTAAGGGAGCAATCCAATACCCATTACCCTCCTGGACTGTACCACCGCCAGGCCGCTGGCCATGTTAACCAGCACAGGTCTTCAGACCCGGCACGCTAACAGCCTGGTGGGATGGGAAGGAGAGCAGCCCCTTCCCCAGCCACCAGCCCCAGGGGCGGCAGCCCAGGCCTTCAGATTTTGCACTTGCCTTGCTCTTTGGAGGTGAGCATCCTGAATTTACCCGTCGCAGCGCTTGGACGCGCGGTGCCCCAGCAGAAGCGGCACGCCACTGAACTTCACTGGGAAGCCTTGGCTGCTGCTCCGGGGTCTGGGAACAGGCTTGAGGAAGGGTGGGATTCTCCAGCCCAAAGCTCAGCCTCATCCAGCCTTTCCCACAGCAGAGCCTGTAGAGAGTCAGGGCTTCCCCTGGCTCCCCATCACAGCGGCTGGTCCCGGCCTCCTGCCTTTCGCTCCCACATCACCCTCTGCACACCTAATCCCTTTGTTGTGAGCTCTACCCTGCAATCACCCACACCTGCATTTTTCAGGAAAGTCCTATTTAACTCAGGGTGGAATGTGCACAGCGTTGCTTCAATTCACAGGCTTTTAATTACTAGAATCCTGCAAAATCTCAACTCTACAGCTGTGGAATGAGATTATGTATATATATATATATATATATATATATATATAAAGCTTTAGCATTGTACAAATTAGGTTGGATTTTCACAGGGGTGGGAAAAGCCACATCTCTGGTACAGGGTTCTTCCTCCTTCCTCTCTCCTGTCTAGGTGTGAAGTTGGAGAGTGCTGTAACAGGACAAAAGAGAAAAGCCAGCAATCTTTTTTTTTTTTTTTTTCAGTTTGTGCAAAACCTGGTGTGTCGTGTCCGTTCCCCCCCCCCCCCCCCGCTCCCTTTTAAGGGCCAGCTGAATGAGGCATTTTTTTTCCAGCAGTCCTCCCACCCCCGCAAAACAAAGCAGGAAAAAAATCATAGCCCAACACATTAAAAACTCATCAGACACTTGCAAGCAGGGTATATAACACGGATGCCAGCAGCCCTGGGTCCCGCAGGCAGCAGCAGCGGGTCTCCCCCTCCCCTTACCCTGGAGCTGCGGAGCCCAGCAGCGCTGGGGACCGGCAGAAGGATCCCTTCCACCTCCGAAAGGGTTTCTCTCCTCAAAGGTTTTGCTCCCCCGACTGCAGCACTCCCTCCGCTCCCGCTCCGGGTCCCCGACGCCGCGCGGGGGCACTCGCAGCCCGGCCGCGCCGCCGGAGCGGGGGGAGAAGCGCGGGTGGGTGGGTGGGCAGCCCCGCAGAGCCCAGCCCGGTACTCACGACCCCACGGCTAGCCCCGTGCCGGAGCGACGGCCCCCGGAGCAACCCTTTTGCCCCGGGTGGCTGGTCCCCCAACAGCAAGGGGAGGCAGCGCTTTCCCGCAGCCAGCAGCATGCCCGCAGCCCCGGGTTGAATCCACCCACCCACCCCCTGCAAGCCGGGATCGTGCTGTACTCTGCCCCCCCGGGGGAGAGGCCCCGGTTCCCGGGAAGCAGCGCGGTGCCACGAGAGGGCAGCGCACACCGGAGGCGGTACCGAGCGGAGCTCCGCGCTCCCGGCTCCGGGGAGAGCTGCCGCCCGGGGAGGGGGGGGGGCGGCCTTTGCCTGTGTCTGCAGAGGCAGCGCCCCAGGACCACGAACTGTCTGCCTGAGCTGATGCAGTTCTTTCACGTGTGTGATCTTCAGAAGTCGCTTCTGTTCGCGTTACGTTCTGCAGCGGGAAGGAGGTGACCTCGGAGCCCGGCGAGAACCGGGTTGCTGACGGGCTGCGTGATGCTTCGCTGCCAGTAAAGCCCCAGAGGGAACCCGAGCTCCTCTGCTGATCCTCTGGTTACACCGAGGTTCCCTGCCTGTTTAGGCTAGGAGCAGTTTATTGCTGGCGGTAGCTGATGCTATCTAGTCATAAACAGTAATAAGAAGGGCAGGACTACTTATTGCTAATACGCCACTTAATTCTGCTGCCAGATCCTGTAAGGGTGGACCCGCACAGGTCCCAACGCAGGCAGCAGAATGACAAGTGCCAGTTCCGAGTGCCGAGCATCTCGGAGCTGGTCTCTCTGAAGCGCATCTGTTCCTCTTCTCATCTCGCACTTCCCCTTCCCCTTCCCCACACCTGCCCTCCACCCTCTCGCCGGCAGCTGCAGAGTGAATTTGCAAGGACCCAGCTCTCCAGAGCCCCAGGAAGCAAGGCTTTAGCGATCATCTGGATTCTTGCGCGCTTCACCTCTCAGCTGCCAGGAGCTGGGAGGCAGGGAGCAGAAAGCAGCAAGCAGGCTGGGCAGCCTGGGAGGCAGCTGGGATGAGAGACGCATGATATTTTCCATTTTCTCATCTGAATTACGAGCTCCAATAAATAACACTGGAAATCTCACATAGCGCGAGCGCTGGCCTCCCAGGTATCCCAGGGTTTGAGTCAACAGAGGTGGAAGCAGGTGGCACGCACAATTTATCATTTCCTGGGGGGGGATTTCTTGTGGTGACTGACAAGCGGGTTCTTTCTGTTATTGTCGTTCGTCTCTGTCAGCCCTCCCTTATCAGCACATTGCTAGGTCTCTCTCTGCCTCCCCCCAGCATTAATCATTCTAGCGATGCTGCCCACGCCTCTGCTGGAACCAGGTCGTGAAACTCTCATCCCACCCACTTACCACAACCCAGCTCGAGTCACGTTTTTCAGCCTCTGGCAAAACCATGTGGGGCTCTGCGGGGCCGGTGCACGGTGGGAAAATCCCGGCCGCTCTTTAACCCGTGCCGCCCTGAGGCGGGCATCCAGTCCCCGCTGCCTGGGGGGTCCCGCGGGTGGGAGAGGGTCCAACGCCGGGGTGGCGAGGAATGCCATCCCCACACCGAGACGCCGTCCTTGCTGCCTCCGCCGGCACAGCCAGCCAGGCCGCTGGCAATGCCGAGGCCAGACTACAAGTGATTATTGTCTCTGCGTGTGGCCGCAAAATGTGTCTGAAGCTGCTGCCTGCTAAGTAGCTGCAAACCCGGAGCTGCAGGCAGAACTGGGAGCAGAAGGGCAGGCTCCCCAGGACCTCCCGGGGACCAGAGAAGGGAGGGAGATGCTCTGGGGTCGTCGTGGGACAGGGGCCCAGAGCGCTACTGGGAGGGGGAGATTTGGGGCAAAGCTGGCAGCTGCCTGAGCCCCAACCATTCTTCTCCCTCCTCCCTGTCCTGGCAGTGGGTTTGGGGTCCCTGCTCCCATGGGGATCAGGGCCAGGGAGGGGTGTGTGATGCAGGGAAGCCCGTGTCGATGCAAAGGGTCTGGTTTAGCACCCCAAGGTCTGGGCCAGCGAGAGAAAGTCCAAGTCACAGACGCGAGGGACGTGCCCAGAGAACCCCGGGCTGCTCTTTCCCCCTTCTCTCGTGGGTCCCGTGCTCACTGCCGTGCGATGTCCCTGGCTTTCTAGGGACCGGGCAGCTCTCTGTGGTCCCAACAGTTCTTACTGTCCTGTCCATGGGAAAATCCCCTCCATCAGGTCAGGGGATAAACGAAACAGAGCCAGGGACCCGGGGCGTTCTCACCTGGGCCTGGGCCCCCCTCTGGAGTGGGAGCTGGAAAACGAGATTAAAAGTAGCGATTTGCTTTCCCATGCTGAGAGGAAAATAGGGACAAGGGATTAGCCGCAGAGCGAACATGTCACGCCACACCTGCTGCTGCACAGCCAGCCGGGAGCAGCGCCGGAGCAAGGGATGGGGCCCAAGCTTAGCACCGGCTGCCCAGCTGCCTTGCCCCAGTCCATGATCCCCATCCTTCCATCCCGGCAGCGGCGGGTTGCGCACGACACTGGGAGATGCCGTGGGGCTTTTGGAGCATTCCCTACCTATGGTGCCGGGCACTGGATCCCAGCACGTCCGTGCTGGGCAATGGGAAAAGAGAATTTGGGGCAGGCTGTTAAAGCACCGCCAGGTGCTGCCTCCCCCCAGCTGAGGGTGAAGCCTGGAAGGACGAAAACATCCTGGAAGTGAGAGGAAACTGAATTTTAGACCAAGACTCCAGTGCTGCTCCAGATGCAAACATGCATTTCCAGAAAAGCTGGGTCCAGATCACATTTGTGGCCCAGGCTTTGCTCTGGCCAGTCTGAGGGAAGCAAGGCTTCTGATGGTGAAAATACTTTCATCGCACGCCTGGTCCCAAATTCTTGTTCTGCCTATTTATCTGGCCAGAACGCAGGGCCAGCAGCGCTTCCGAGCACGTGGGAAGGCCTGGAGAATGTCTCTTTCCAAAGGGGGTATCAGGCTTTGCATTAAAATACAGCAAGAAGCTGAGAAAGGGCAATAAAAGAAGATGAATGATGTGCAGGTGCTGGCTGGGATCCCCTGGAATGAGCTGCACTAAGTCCCCAGCTCCACTCACCATCCTGTGTGCTTTTCCCACTGGCTTCTTTAGCAGGGACCTTTTTTTTTTTTTTTTTTTTGAAGTGTGTGGCTCGTGCACTGAACGTGCTGGGAATTTCCACCCTCTGGTCCTGAGTTAATGGATCCAGCTGTAAAGATACTGAACATTCTGGTCCAGGTTTTGCTTGCTCAGGTCTGTCTCTCATTTCATTGTTAAGCCAAGTGAAATGTGACAGATCTAAAAGTGAGACTCAAAGCAAAGCTTGGTGGGGAAGAACCTGTGGAGGTTTGAAAGCTGAGTAGGAAGTAAATGGAGCTGCAAAGCTAAGTTTGTGCTCTACAAAAAACTCTGCCTTTTCCAGACCTGTTTTAGTTCCAAACCACTGTTGGTCGCAGCCCCTAAATTACAGTCAAACAGAAATTTTGAAACTTGAGGACATGGGAACACAGCATCACTGATAATATACTGTAATACAAAAAATACAGCAATGCCAGATGGAGACACTAAATTTTGCAAAGAAACGAGACACTCCGCAGCTTTTTCAGAGCACTCCCACCTGCACTATCATCACGCGGAGCTCTCCCCGGCACCCCCATTTCCCTTTCCCAGACATTCCCTGCCCGATTCCTCCCAGAGGCTCTGGGATGCGGGCACCCAGGAGCTGGTGCTGACCATCCTGCGGAGGTCCTCCCCGCCAGCTGTGCGGCCGCGGTCCCGTTCGGTCCTGTCTCCTGCTGGGGCTCTGGGAGGAAGGCTCCTGCCTGCCCCAGCCCAGCCGAAGCACTGGTTTTCCAGCTCAGGCGTGCTCAGCCCACTCCATCACTGGTCTGTCCACGAACCCGGTGGGGACCGTATCACCCCCAGCCTGCGCACCCACGGGAGCGGCGGGGAGAGGAGACCGCTCCCCTGACTTTTATTAGTAGCGGTTAGCTAGCTGAAGGGCCAGCCGAAACGCAGCTAGGTGCAGGGATGACTGGTGACGGAGCTGGCCGAGCCAAAATTTCCAGCATTAACAGCAAAAGCCGGCTCAGAGGAGCCGGTCTGCTGGGAGAGCAGCCATGGGCAGGCTGCGGCTCATGGCTGTGACCATCAAAGAGTGCGTCTCCGCAGGGTGACGGTCACCCGGCTTTTCTCCTCGGGGCCTCCCTCTCCTGCCGCTTCGCTTCCTCCCAACCCGTGCACGCTGGCACCTCTGCCCGTCTGCCTCATCCCGCTCCGCTCTGAACCCGAAGCCCACAGGCAAGGGCGAGCCGTGGGAAACTTGGAGCCCAGGTTGCCCGCGCCGTGGCGGAGCGTCCTGCCCGCTGCGCCCAGCTCCGCCGGCTCCCGGCTCCCGATGGGATCGAAGGGCCGGACAGATGCTCAGCTTGGGAAGCGGGCGCAGTGCCACCGAAGGCAGCCGCCGGCTGACGGCCGAAGCGATCGACGTACCCGCAGCCCCGGGCACGTGCCGCCTCGAGCGGGGAACTAGAGCGGCCGGGTTCTGGCTTGGCCCCATCCGCACGGTTGCCAGCAAATTAGCCCCGCGGGTCCTCGACGTCGCCCTCGGCGCTGGCACTCGCCGCCCATCTGCGTGGGTTTGCAGAAAAGACGACGGCAGTCGGACTGGGGGGGGATTATCAGCCGCTGAGGAAGCCGCACGGGGTGGGAAGGGGCCCTGATCCCCTATCGCGCAGGCAGCAGCCCTGTCGCTGGTTGCCTGCCAGGCTGGGAAGGCGGGTAAGGGCTGACTCAGCAGCTGGATGGAGCCTGATAATGCAGCGTTATCGCCGAGAGACCCGATTTGGTTGATTGTTGTCTTGGGTGCTTTCCAGATCTTGATACTTCAGGGAGCTGCAGTGACTCACGGGGCGCGTCGGGAGGAGGGCATGCTTCCTGCAGCGTGTTTCAGGGTAGATTGCCCCCCCCCCCCGTTTCAGTAAATGAGTAAATTTTATTTATCGCAGTCGTGGTGTGCTGCCTGCCACCACCACGCAGCCGAGGGGAGCGTGCCTGCTTGACAGAGACATTTCGCAATTGATGCTGACACGAGCCCATATTTCAAGCCGCAGCGCAGGCGCCAGGGGATCAAACAGCCACCTCCCTGTTTCCATTTGTGCAGCGAAGGCAGGGATGTTGCGCGTGTCCCTGCGTGACATTTATCACCGAGTGAAGGCAGAGCGGCTCCACGACACGTTCGCAGCCCTCTGGAGCATCTCGGAGGGTCTCGACTCTTCCTGCGTGTCCTTTCCACACGTGGTGCTGCTCTCTGGTGAAAGGGCTGGACGTTTGTCCCGTGGCTGGCTGCCCTTTGCCTGCCTCCAGGCAGGGTTTGCACGTTCAGTAGTGAGAGAGACAGGCAGAAGTCCTTGATCTGACGAAAGCACAGACCCTCTCCAGTGGGATTCCCCTCTCAGGTACTCTCACAGAAAAATGCCACCGCTCCGGGGTAAGCCAAGTGGTCTGAAAGTACTCCAGTGTTGCATAGCAGCTGGCTGACTCACAGCCAGGAGCAGGTTTGCTGGGAAATTGGTTCTTCCACACCTGCTTACAGGGGGCAATACCTCCCTCTGGACCTTGCCCTGCCAGCCAGCCTCCGGTGCCCTTCCATTGGCCTGCCCGCATGTCGGCCCCTTGGCTCCTGAGATGCAACCGGCTTGAAAACTCCCCTGGGATGCCCTGGGCAGACATGGGGAGGAAAAAAACTTCCAGGAAGGCTGGTATTCGCAGCCCCAGCCCTCCTGCCCTTTTTCCCACAGGGCAAGATCTGAAGATGGGTTTTTGCATGTGCTGAGCACATTCCTGCTACTTCCTTATCAAATTTCATCTCATTGATCAGAGGAATGACTGCTAGCCAAACTCAATTTCTTCTTAATGCATTTCTGGAGGAGAGAAGTGTCCTAGCAGGAGGCGTCCAGCCAGGACCTCCCCAGTCCCGTGACTCTGCTCCGCGTTTCCCAGCGATGCAGCCAGCGTGCCCACGACCTCTTGCGTGCTCCACGCAGGGTGGCTGGCATGTCTTCATCATCCTTGCCGTGCGTGCCAGCGCTACCGTGAAGTGCCAATCCCAAAGAGAGTCCTTATCGATATGCAATTATTGTGCTCCCTCATGTCTTTTCTGCCCAGCCCCGTGTGGGACGGTGAGCTGCAGCTACAAGGAGCCACGACAGGACGGCTAAAGGGGGCTTGGGAAAGCGCTGGCAGTCGGCAACTCTCGCCCTTCGTTGAACCCTACCTGGGCAAATGGGTTCTGCTTCCCAAAGCAGCATCTTTGTGAACTGCTGCTGTGGAAGCCACGAGCCAAACCCCTTGAAGCTCCCCTGGGCTCAGCCAGGGGATCTGTTCGGTCTCCCCAAAAAGGACGCAGCTCCTGAGAGAGCTCTTTGCAGAGCCCGTTCGCTTCCCAGCTGGGTCAGCCAGGGTTTGCCACTGCTAACCTGCAGCTTGGCGAGATCAGGGCTGGAAGCTCGCAGGCAGGAACACGTCCTCCTCTCCAACAAAACCTGTCAAGCCCCACGGGGCTGCCTCGCAGGTCAGCAGCTGAATCACTTCTTTCCAGTTTCATGCCTGCTGGAGCAAATCTGTAGCACAAGGACAGAGCTGGCCCAGCTTGTCTGAACATCCCGCGTTCGTTGTCCTCTGAGAAAATTAACCTTTTTGTGACTGCCACACCCCGCCAGCCCATTAGCCCAGTCATTGCAATGGGCAGGGAGGGTTGACTGGGCGCGTGGTGTCCCGGGGGACCTTGCGAACAGCCGTCTGCGTCGTAGCCTCCGAGACTAGGGGCGTGGGGTGTTGCAAAGACATGATTGCAGGGTTCAAACACAGGCCTGGAGACCACAGAGCCTGAAGGACCAAGCTCATCTCCCACATTAACCCACGCCCTGACGAGCAGGTCGTTTATTGCTCTGCTGAGACACCTCGGAGACCTCATCTGTAGCAGCCACGGTCAGAGACAGAACGCTGGGCTGAGGGTCGCGGGCAGAAGTAATGGCAATTCTCCCAGCTCTGCTGAGCAGTGCCTTGGGTCAACGCAACTCATGGGCTGGGGAGGGCGAGCTCCTTGTTCCCATGCCTTCGAGTTGGGAAAGGCACAAGGAGCAGCAAACCATATCGGACTGAGCATCGCAGGGCGCCCAGGCTCTGGTAAATGAACGTTGCAGCCCAAAGGCCACGGCTGCCGTTCGGAGAGGAGTCTTTAAAAACCTCAAAGAATCCATGCCTGATAAAATTTGGGAAATGCGAACCAGATTTGGGGGGGGTATTTTTGCATCTGGCATCCCAGGGCAGACGTCATTAGCAAAGAGTGCAACACAGATGTTCGTATAGCAGGGACCAGCAGCTGGGGATTGTCTGTCTGCAGAGTCTTTATCAGGAACAAAAGGATGGAAAAGGAAAAGGAAGAGGGGAAAAGGAAAGGGAACTGCCACAGGCTCAATCTCAGTCAATCTGCTGCTGCTCCACTGCAGAAATACCTCTCAAGACCCCACTCTCTACAACAGGTCCAGTCCTCGGGCTACTTCGCAGCGACTGCTGAGAGAGCAAAACAGGCCCCTGGTTGAATTTATTTTGCCTGAACAGAGCAAGACGAGGTGACTCAGCTTCAAGCACCCTTAAAAGAGACATCAGATGGCAATAGCATCTGGCTTCTAGTGACCTTGGCTGATCTGGCTACCGCAGCGTGGAAGGCTCCATGCCCTCACATCACCTGAATCCTGCAGTTAGCGAGCAGAAAGGAGCTATGTTTCCACTTCACATCCCCGTGAGAGGATATCAGACTTCGTGGATGAGGCAGCTGCCACCGGACCAGCAACCCCAGGAGCACAGAGCCAGCTGTGCCTCTGGGCACCATCCAAGGGCTGTCCCTGCACCTCAAACAACTCCAGCATTTCCCAGTGTGGCTCAGCACCCCCAGGCATCTCTCAGTTCTCTGCCCTTTCCTTCCTAACGTTTCTCAGATGAAGTGTTAGTTTCGAGGGTCGGGGTCTGCTTCACCGTTATGGAAGCTCCCAAAGCTCAGCAACCAGGCAGATAAGAACCATCGCGCTCCACATCCTAATCAATACTGAGCATCTCAAAAGATGCCTTGAACCCCCGCACGAGGCAGATGACATCATTAGCCGTGTGTTGCAGAGAACGGCGAAGTTGATCTGTTTAGTCCTTCGTCTGGGAAACAGGTTTGCAACATGGAGCTGATGGAAGATGATGGCTCCAGTTCACTGTATTTCATGGCGAGGAATGTGTGCTTATGACATTCGCAATAGCTGTAGTTTTACTGGTGTCTCCTCTGGGAAGAGGTGAACCTCAGGTACCAGTTTTTAAGCAGCAGTTCGCATTCACTGCCCAATGAATGAAACTGCGTTTAGCCTCTGAGTCAGAGAATCCCTGAACTCCATGAATCTCCACGTCTCCCTCCACCTGGCCGCCTGGCCGATAGCATTGTGCCAGGGCTACGGCCACCCAAGCCCTGCTAATGGAAGCAGTTAAAGCTCAGGAATGCAGCAGCAACAGAAATCAGCAAGTCACTTTTGCTCGGCCCTTGAAGCTCTGGGTTTCCAGCGGAGACATATGTCAAAGCTGAGCCCAGGCCAGGTTGCAGATTTCCCAGATGTTCACCCCAGAAAGGCCACTGCTCTCACACGCCCTGACCTGCTCCAAGGCGTGCTATTCTAGCCATTCTGCTGAAGCAAACAGCGTGGCAGATGATAAGCAAGTGAATGTCAGGACCAGGGTTGGAGCCTCTCCATTTACCGCTTCGCTGCCTGGACACACAAACAAACCCCGGTTAGGAAAAGGTGGCGAAGGCAGTAATCCTAAATGAGGAGCAGACGTGAATTTAAGGACTTAGATGGGTGGTTAGTTGCCACTTTGCGGTTTCTCCAGATAAGGTCCGGTCTCCCAGAAGCCCTGGCCTTCCTGCAGTGCTCTCCAGGAAGGCAGGAACGTCTTCCAACAGCTCAGTCAGCCCCTGGTGATACCCCCGTGCCAGGGGAAGGTGCGAGCTCCCTCGCACCCCTCAGAGGTGACGGTAGCCCAAACTCCGTGTCTACGGAAAAGGCCAATTGCAACGTGTGAACTAATTTGTTCTCAGTGGTGCAGCCGTGGAAGGAATTCCAGCTGAATAAAGTCCTTTCTGCTCTGATTAATTGTCCCCCCTGGTTATGAACAATGCAGAACAAAATAGGGATAATATTCATGCTAGGGAAATGGGGAAGACAGTCACCCAAATGCTGCCATTAACGAGTCCAAATAACCAAGGCTGATCCTGAATGCATTAAAGTCGTGGAGGAAGTCCTGGGAGGAAAGAATGTCCCCTATTAGCCAAGCTCCTAGTGTCTCGGGTATTACAATAGCGGAGCGATTCCTCGCTCCTCACTGCCTGCTGCTGCCCTGGGTTCAGTTAAATGTCAGCTCAGCATCGACAAACTACAAATTACCAGAGGGCGTGTAGCTCTTTCAGTCCCACTGAACCCTATCAACGAGGAAATAATAACGTGTCCCCCAGGCTGGCTGGGATAGAGGCACATCCCTGGTGGGATGGGACCGGGACCGCTGCCTCCTGCTTCAGGCGAGGGAGGAGGGAGCAACCCCGGCCCCTCCAGCCTGCCCGGAGAGCCGGGAGCTTCTCCCTGTCCAGGAAAACACGGGAGCCGGGAGAACCATCCCGGAGAAACCCACAGCCTGACCCGGTGGCAGCATCTCCAGCGCAGGCTCCGGTTCCCTGCCCAACGACAGGAGGGAGGGATGTAATATGCCTCCCCCAAAATGCGGAGGCGGGTGCAGAAAGCTCGGCGCGGCTTTTGCACCCCCGGCGGCACTGGAGCCGATACGAGGCTCAGTCTCATTTGGGGGACAAAGGTTGTGGCTGGAAAGCTTTGGGTTTTCCTCCGTCCTGAGGTATTGTTCAGTTTAGTTTCTCCAGAGAATTTGTTTCAGAAACTGGCAAATATTGGTAAGTGGAAGCCGAAGGAAATAATAGCTGTTTGCTTTCCTGGTGGAGGTGCTGGGAGAATAAACCCATTTGTGAGATTCCCACATGCAGGTCAAGCAGACACACGCTGGGGCAGGTAGCAGCAAGACGGCTGGAAAGCTTGGCCAAAATTTTCCAGCCTTCCTGCAGACGGGGAGGCCCCGAGATGGAGCCAGGGTCCTGAGAAGTCAGTGCCTTGGGCTGCGGTTACCTGTGGGGCAGGCACCCGTGGGTGGTTGTGGGAGGAATCCCGGGGAGCCAGCGCTGGGTGGCCTGCCGTGTCCCCCCCCACCCAGCTTGGTAATAAAAGTGCAGAATTTAGAGCAGCCCGGGGTGGTTCTCAGGGGAAAAGAGAGGCTCCAGGCAATAGCTGGTCTCATCAGGAAAGCAAAATATGCTGGCCAGGGCGTTGATACACTTATTTTGCTATTGTCCCTGGAAAAGGAGCCGTAGTGCTTCCCTGCTGCTGGTTTTAAACTAATTACATTCCCTTTAAAGCAGGAAAATAAAAGGCGCTTCGTTTACTGGGAAGCCTGGTAGCATTTTACAATTGCCGCCAAAGCGCTGAGCTTTTAACCGCAAACCCCTACTTACGCTGCCCCTACCTAAAATCGCCTTCAGGCAGTGACCTCCATGGCAGGGGAAATATTCCAAGCAGTTGAAAAGTGGTGTAAAGATTGCGCTTTATTTTTAAATGCTAGTTTTCAGCGCGTAATCTTTCATTCTGTGGGTCCGTCTGCTCTCCCTGAGCCAGCCCCTCTCCTTACCCTCGCCCATTGTTCTGAGCTGGTTATTTGGTTTCAATAGAAGCATTTTTAACCGATTGCTAGTAGTTTTTCCCCATTCACATAGGAGCACCCAAAAAGCACCGAACTATCTCTCTACTGCTCTGGAGTATGTCTCATCTGACCTGTTCACCTCTGTGTCCCGCACTCTGGCTTGCTCCAGGGCATCCAAAGGGATGATGTAGGTGGCCACGGATTTGTTATGCTGTGGTATCATCCATAGGTGTAGGGCTGGGATGTACCGTCCCCAAGCAAGCCAGCTGGCTGCTGGGAGGAGGACAGACGTCCCTGTATCCTCCCAAGGCATGCAGTGGAAGTGGCGTCTGAAGGCCAGATGTCGGGAGCAAGTCCCAAACTTGCCGCTGCTGTGTGCACGTGGTACGTGGCACGTGCAGGGTCAGGCTGGACATCACCCAGGTGGTCTTCCTAACCATTCTCACTTCCCAGTCAGGGTGGCAACACATCCCTCACTTGCATTCACGTTGCCTACCCGATTTTCTTCCTATTCCAGTCCTGGCTGGATGCAGGTACAACTGTTACGGAGACCTCGGACAAGCGAGCAGTCGCCGGCACGGTGCTCGAGAGGCGGCAGAAGAGCTCTTTTCATATTTGCCCACTCTTTCCCCTGCTCTGGCCCTTGGAGCCAGCTGCTTGGAGTTCGTGGTCACTCCCCATGTTGTATTAACGCTTCTTCCGCAAATCATTAGGGCAAGTCTCCAGAGACCCAAACCTTGCTGCTCACCCTCGGCAAGAAGGAGAAACTGGGTAAACAACAGCTTTTGGAAGCGATGGTGAGCAGGAATGGGAAAGGGAAGGGTTTGCGGTGAAGCTGGGGGACTCTGGTCGAGGGCATCTGTCACACCGAGAGGGCTTTGCCGTAGCATTCCCACGAGAACCAGTTTCTGTGCTGAAACGCCTCCACCTCCCCTCCCTGCCTCTCTCCCCTTCTTAATTGGTTTGCAAATGTTAAATGTTTTGGCTCTGTGTTCAAACCGCTGTCTGGCTCCTGTAGATACAGCCTAACCCTAGGAGTTCACCCGGGGCTCCCGACCCCTCCGGCTCCCCTTCTTTGCCATAGCAGCAAGCCCCCGCCGGGCCGGCCATTGTGTCCTCCTCCCCTAGCCGGAGCACCTGGAGACCTTCTTGTAAAAACTTCATTTGCTGGGGAAAGCTTTGATTAAAACAGCCTGGCAGGGGGCTCCCCCATTCCCGAGTCAATATTGGTTTTGGAACAGATGGGGGTGACGACAGGCCGGGGGGAAGCGGAGCAGCCAGAGCCGTAGCCCCGGCGGTGCCAGCGCCGGGGTCCGGGTTTTTGCCGTGCGTGGATGCTTCTGTCCCGAGTGCCTGGGGAGTGGCGGGAGGCCCTTAGCAGCGCTGCCGAGATCAAAGTGGAGCAGGCACCGAGAGGTGGAGCAGCCCTGTGTGCTGGAAACCTCGGGGAACAAAAGCATCAAAGTAAATCAAATGAAACTAATTGAAGTGCTTTAACATTAAATAATGAGGGAGAGGCTTTCATGAAACGCCAGCTTCTTCCCGTCAAAATCTAGGGACATGCTTCCAAGAAAACCAAAGCGACAACCCCCCCCAACAACAATAACAAAACCCCAAACCCAAACATCTCCTCGCACAAAAGGGCAGGATAATTCTGGCTGGGTGGCTGCACGGTCCCTCCCAAAAGACAGAGCCCTCCGCTTCCGCAGCGGAGCAGCTCCCGAGCGGATGGGGGGCTCGCGGGCAGCCCGGAGACCCAAGCACGTGGCCCGTTTTCCCAGACTGCTTCGGTCCCTGGGATGGAGGGGAAGCACCTTCTGCTTGCTCTGGGCAATTCCCAGGCAGGGGAAGGATGCGTGCGGCTCGGGATGCCCGGAGCTGCCGGTACGCTCTGGGAAAAGCCGATGGCTGAAGGCAGCCCATGCGTGCAGCACAGCTCAGTGTTCGATGGGTGCAGATGGTGCCATGGCTAAACCTTAGGTCTGCAGGGCACGGACCCAGCAGCCTCTCGGCTTCTGGGGAACCTTGTCTTTGAAAAAAAAAACAACTCTGAGACGTCTGATAATTGCTGGGGCTTTAAGGTTCAGCCTGGCTTCCCGAGGTTCCCAGGACCGCCGCAGCAGCAATTACCATGCGTGCCATTGCTGGAGAGCAAAGGGAGGCCTTGGCAAGTCCAGTCCACGCTGGCTGGGAGCAGAGGGCTCCAAGGAAGGACCCCTGATGGTGGCTTACCTACTTCTGCGGCTCACTGGCTCCGGCAGCAGCAAGGAAGGACACCAACGGCAGTTTCTCATCCTTCTAGCCAGGGCTTAGGCTTTGCGCGTTTGCAGTGACTCCCAGCTAGGCAAAAAGTAGAGCTGGTTGTCCCTCCCTGCTCCCTGAGAGCAGAACGTGAGCAATGGAGCAGGATCAGTGGTGGGATCTATACCAGCGCTCATTAGAGAGACAAAGCTGGTCCCTCTCCCTTCCCTGATTTCTCAGGTGCTCAGCCTGGCTCTTCTGAAAAGCATCTCTTTTCCCCTTCGGAGAGCTGCTACCAGCCCTGCCCTGGGAAACTGAAAGAGAAAGAAGCAGCAGAGATGGACTAGACTGACACCCATTGAAATGTCCTTGTTAGCCGCTGGCTAAACCGGATTGTGGCCATGATGAAAGAAACCCACATGAAGACAATTAGACTAAATTATGTCCAGTCGCAGAAGACAAGTTAGCAGTGAAATGTGAGGCAGTCCGACTCCAGCCAGGCTCAATGTCTGGCTTGCCCCATCGCTGCCACTCATACATCACCGATCAAGGGAAGCCCCTGCAGGTTGTTTTAAACCAGGGCCAGCAGGAGGTTGGGCTAATGAGTAAAATCTGAACATTCCTCAAATTTCCCATCCATCCCGAGTGAGGGGAGGGTGGAGGAGGGGGATGGGGACAAAGTGCCTCTCTCCGGAGAGGGGCTGATCCTAATGGGGGGACAAGACGCTTGTGCAGAGAACGGGGAGCTGCTAATCCCAGGCCTGACCCATGCCAAGCCAGCCTTGGTCTGCGCCACGGGGAGGTGAAGATCTCAAGATGGAGACCCAAACCCTCTCCCCCTTCCCTCCCTCCTTGCACGGAATCCAGTCTTCCCTCACCATTGAAACCAAACTGGGAGACAGCCCTGTTGCTCCCGTGCCAGGAGCAGGGTGCTCCGTGCCACCCACTTTATCCACCAGAACCTCCTCAGAGCATCCCGGGAAACTATCCCAGCTCCAGGCTGGGGGGCTGCCACGGGGGCCGTGGGCTGCCACGAGGGCTGTGCAGAGCAGTAAGGGGGCTTTTCAGCCTCTAACCCAGGAAAGCAGCCCCGGCCCCCCGTTATTGCATTGTTCCCCTGAAGACGACTTACTCAAGGAAGAGGCTGTTCAACACCCAGCCTCATCCATAGCAAAGCCAATAAATAAACCTCACCCACCTATTCAGAGTTCTTTAAAAGGGGGATGTGGAGGAGGGGAAAGGTAATTAAAAGACATCAAAGAGATGGCAGGAAGAAAAAAAAGCATTTTGAAGAGGAAAGAAGAGGGAAAAAAACTATTCCTGATCAATACAATTACAGTGCTTTAGAGAGCTGCTTTAAAGCACAAGCGTGTGAGAGCCCAGCACCGAGCAGCTCAACTGCATGTCTCTGCTAAAGTCACACCAAGCTTTCCAGGAGCACTCGGGATCCTGGGGCTGCGGGGTTTGTATGCCAGGCCTGAGAGCTTTAAAAGGACCCCAGTAAATGAGTTCCCTGAGGTTTCTGTCTCCAGCCAGTCACTTGGCAAGCTGAGGCAGCTTTTTAAATCTTGGCTTGGATTTTGCAGCCAGCAGTCACCACCAGCTCCCCACCTTTAGCATCCCTGCACAATTACGGTGGCAAGGGCTGGAGCCAGCCTGCTGCAAGGCAGGCAAAGGTGACTTCTGGCTTCCTAAGGATGAGAGGATGGTCAACTCCTGCTACAAGAGAGCAGGGGTAGGGACATGGGGTACCAATTGGCCCGAGAGCAAGGGGAAGAGCCATAGAGAGCTGGGCTTGCTCCTCCTGTCGTTGCCGAAGGGAGAGGAGAGACGTGGGACAAAGTGAGAAGAGAAGGTCTAAAGCTGTCGCTGCTGCCAGAGCCCTTCTGAAAGTGGCTGGGTTTCTGCTTTCTGTGGGGCCGATTCCGGCAAAGCTGCTTTCTGCTGAAAAATTCCCGCCCCAGGTTCCCAGGCACTTTTCTCTCATGCCTATGGAGCAATGCCTGACCCCAGCCTCTCCTCCTACATGTGCCACTGGAAGAACCTGGGAGTCGTCTCCTGCTGACTTCTTGCAGCTCATCAACTGATACCAGTAGCCTCTTAAACCAGGGATGCTCAGAGGACAAAAGTTTCTTTAATCCACAGGCAGTGGCACAGAGCTTCGGAGGGCAAGACCTCGTATCTGGATGCAAAGCCCACTGGGGCTGAGTGTACGTATCAGGTCAGACTGGGTGGTTATACTTGTCCTTCAGGCTTTAAATCAATGAAATTTTTGGAAAAAAGCAAGTAGAAGAGAGGGAAAGATGAGAATTTATCAGTAATAAACTTCTACCCTTTTTCTTCATTAATGAAATCAGCATATGGTCCCTATCCTGAAGACTAGCTGCCTCCCGTTATTTGGTTCCTCGCCCTCCACCGCTCTTTCTCCCTCCACTGCTCTTCTGTGTGTCTCCGTCTCCATCGCTCTCTCCCTGGGATTTTAATTACATTCATCTATTTCCACTCACTAGGTCTGTCACTTTCCAGCAGGACTGCTGTAATTATATTGTGGGAAGCACCGTTCACTTTGCTGAAGCCTGAGCGGATTAAGGATCCTCCGCGCCTTTTCCCACCCCTCTCTGCCAGGTAACTGCACAAAGATGACAGATGGTCAGGGGCCATTTATTTCCCCTAATGAGCTGGTACAAAAGGAGATGGCTCCCAAAACACATGTATATTTTCGGTTAACTAAAAATGCCCCAGACTCCCAGGGCTTTGCCTGAAAGATGGGAAGGGTCTAAACCCAGGCAAGGAAACGTGCCAGCAGATGGAAACAGGGGTTTTCAGGCTCTGGGTTCAGAGGAGCCCGGACTGCGGGAGCGTGTCCCTGCCCTGCGGTCTGCTCAGCACCAGGGTTACTCGAGCTCCGTTTCTCTCCTGCAGTTGCTCTCAGGGGCCAAGAAAAGCTGACTCGTAGAAGGGTATTGAACAAAAGCTCTGAACCTTGCCTGCATGATGGACGCCTCTTAAAAGCAAATCTTATGTTCCTTTCAGGTGACCAAGAGAGAGCTCTCTAGCCTTATCTCCACCGTCCCGTTAATGTGTGATGAGCTCCAGGGCAGCTAAGCTTTCCCAAGGAGCGTGAGACACAGGGCATGCTCCACGGTGGTCCAGCAGAAACTACCACAAACATGAAACTTAGGCTGATGCGGATGAGAGAGGGCTGTTGGTGGGCATCAGAGGATGTCAAAGGATGAAGAAGATAATTCCAAGCATAAGCATGTGCAGAGATTACAGCATGAAAAAAGAGCATGGCTGCCCGTAGCCCGAGCTGATGTAAAGCACCAGAGCTTTGAAGGATCCGCGCAGATTTATGCCAGCTGAAAGCTTAGCCTCAAAAGTGGATTCAGTTTAACCCTCTGAAAGCATGCTATTAGACTGTGAGGCACTGGAGATAAACTAGGCACTGCATCCTCCCAGTTTGTTGTAGCTGGTTGCTGACCCTAACCCAGCCGAGGCCTAACGGTGATTTAAAACACATATATAGTCTTACAGAGGCAAGGTCTGTCAGTGGTGGGGATGGAGGAGTTCCAAAACCCACACCCCTTGGTTGCCCCATTTCACCCACCACTGCCAGTACGGCACCCAGTGCAGGTGTTGTGCCCCACTACCACCACTTTCAAGGCATATGCTGGACCAGGCATGGCTTCTGCTATTTCCCAGGGGAGAGAAAATAAATGAACTTAGAGTTTAAATTAAATCCCATCACTGGAAAAGTACTTGCAGGGCTGAACGCGTCTCTCCCAAGTGTCTCCAAGTTCCCTGAGCTCTACTTAAGCCCACAAGGTGCAGCTGGAGCCAAGACCTCAACAACTTGCCTCTTCAAGTCTTCCCGTTTTTATCTGGGCATGGCTTATATGGGAAATTCAGGCTCCAGCTGCTCAGGATTTCCCCAGGTCCCACAGTGAAGGCAGGCACCAGGTTCAGAAGACCAATCTCCACATGCAGCTTTTTTTTCTGGGACAAGAGTTTCCTTTGTGCCTACAAATCTTTGGTCCCAGTCACGGAGAGCAGCTCCACGGCGCGGGCGCAGCAGTTAAGGGCTGTGTGGCTGTTTCAGAGGCTGCTTCAGGACATTTACCTCCAGCCCGTCTCCTCTGGGGATCTGCAAAACAGATGCCTGAAGCGGCAAGCCTGAAACCTGCTCGTGAGATAACGCTTCGGTTGCCGCTTCCATCTATTTTCAAGAGGTGGCACCTGTAAAATAGGCACAATTCGGTGCTCCGAAGCGAACGCTGCGGCTGCTGCAGCGGGCCCCTGGGCTGCCAGCAATGCTGTCTCAGAGATGAAATGTGCTGGTAAAACCAAGGGTCTTGACCTGCGGTGGTAATTAAAGATCCCACAGCAGTTTTTGCAAGAGTAAGGGAACTAGCCCTGCTGTCCTGGCCAAAGTCCAGCTTGGGTAATTATATTCACCCCCTCGACCCCATCGGGCTGGGTCCATGGCAGCTGTGACATGACATAGTGTGTGCTGGGGCTTCAGAGCCCAGCAGGAGCTCGGCTGGCCACAACTGGGGGGACCTGGGAGCAAGATAAAAGGTGAGTTGAGGGTATTCAGCACATAACCCTGCTGCTAGCTCATTAAAAGACAACATTTGCAGGTCCCCTTTAAACTGTTTATCCATTATTGAAAATACCATATGTTACATGTCCATGAAGATCAGCTTTCAGCTGCAAGATAAGCTGCGTCCATTTATTGTTCTTCCCTCTCTCCCTCCTCCCTCCCTCCCTCTGGGCTTTTAATTGCATCCATCACCTCCCACCCCTCTGGTGGAGCTGGCTTCACGTCTCACCAGCCCAGCGAGGGAACAAGGCCCATTTTTTCTCTTGGAAGGGAGCAATTGTTTTGCTTCCCGCACACAAGTCCTAGAGCGAGAGACATTTAGCAGCCGCTGTGAAATTTCAGCCAGGATTGGAATTTATTTTAAGACGCCGGCCTTTAAATTTTTCATTAAACCTTTTCCCCCTGCGATGCAGCAGGCTTCTGCAGGGACCAGGGGAACATCGTGTTTATATGCCTGGCACGTCGGGAGAGGACGGAGGATTTCACACCACCCTGGGCAAAGGCTTCCCAGCGCAGCACACGCCGCTAACCAGACCCCACAGCAAGACCCGCTCGGAGCCGAGCGCCGCAGCCCCCGACCCGGCAGGGCACCGATGCCTCTGCAAACCACCCCAGCCTGCCTTGCATTTCAAACGCCACCCGCTTCAGCAGAGTTCAACGCGCTTTGCCGCAGCAGGGCTACCTTGCAGGAACGCTCCCTGCGAGTTCCCTTGTCGGTCGGCTCGGTTCCAGTGACCCGGCCGGTGAGCTGCGTGCGGGAGGCACTGGTTTTTCGCCTACCGGGGTGCTGAGCCCACGGTATGGTGCTGTAAGCTCGCAGCCGGTGCCAGAGCGGTGGCTTGGAGTGCTGCCTGCTGTAGGGATTGCTTGAAGCATCCTGTTCTAAGACCTGGGGTTTTATTGCTTGTAACTCTGCCAGACCTCAGGTGCCTAAGCTGAAATTTTCCATGCTAGGTGTCTGCTTTTGCGGGAAAGGAGATGCCTGCAGCAAACTCAGAGGGGATGAAACTGCCTGGAGGAGATCTTCCTTTTTCTCCCCATGTGCCCCTATTGCACTTACTGTCCAGCTCCTGCTGTATGCGAGCCAGGGGCTTGGCAAACATCGACCAAGCCCGTGCACGAGATGAGCTGGGGCTCCTATAGAGACATGGCTCATGACCACGGCATTAAAGACGCCATCGCACATAAAAGTTCTGAGAGAGGGCTGCCATGCCCGACTTTGCAGCCTTAACCAGGTTCTCTCTTTTTGGCATGCAATAATTTTCTAGTATCGGCTCTTTTAGATCATTGGCTGGTCTTTATATTTTCCTGAATATGACCTGAAAAACCGCTGCGAGGGAGTGCGGTAACTCCCGACTGAGCGGTTTCAGCAAACCAAAAGGAAAAGCCTGACCAACCCCCTGTTAGAAGTCCACTGGCCCAAATCTGGTTGCTGTCAGATTGGTCGTTTCCCTGAAGAGCGATTACAAACCCAGGAAAGCCCACCGTAGGGAGACCGCTCCACTGGCAGAGTCACACACGTATAGGATCAAACCCCACCTCCACACGATGCAGCCCAGCTTCCCGGCTCTGCAAATGTCTCCGTGGCCGAGGAACGTGGTTTAAATATAGCCCGGTCCCACCTACGAGGCCAGATTGCATTAACAGGGTTTAATCTCCCTCGCAGGCGAAGGGTGCTGCAAAACTCCCCGCACCCTTCCACAACGAAACAGCCTTGCCCAGAGCCAGCTTTCCACGTGCCGCCCCGCAGTAACGAACCGATCTGCCCGTGCCCAAAGCGTTTCGCCAAGTTTTTGCACGGCAGCAGGTTTCGGCTGCAAGCCCTGCCATTGTATTTAACGTACAGCGGCGAGGTGTATCATTAATTTATTAATTATTCATGGAGCGCCAGACGGGCACGCAGAAGATCAGACAGGGAGAGCTGGCTCCCAGCGAGCGCCCGGACTCTCCTTATGTCAAGACTTGCTCTTCAGTCACAGGCACGTCGTCACCGGCCACCTGCACGTGACGGGACAATCTCTGTTAAAATCCCAATTAGCACATAATAAGGTAGGCACAAAACCTGACTCTCCTGACCCAGACGGGCCCCCGCTTCCCTTTCTTTCCCTTTTTTAAACAAAAGGTTTCCTGTCGTTAAAACTCGGGGGTAAGAATAAGGCTTTGGATTAGTGGCAGGGGGACTTTGGCTGGGGCGAGACCCACTGCGTGCCCCGAGCCCGAGGCCACAGCCCACCCCGTGGGGAGCCCAGGGAGCCTCCGGGCTGACCGGCCGGTCCTGCCGTGGCCCCCGGGACACTTGGCGAGAACCTGGCAAGTGGAGCTCCCCCAGCATCCCTCTGAGCTAGCCGAATGGCCCTGGCATTCTCTGGAAGGGCTGGTTTTGTTATCCATCCTGGGAAATGAAGAGGGTCATTCAAAGGCCCTCCACAGCCAGAGCAGTCTCCCTTTCATCGCTTGCTTCCAATTGCCATAAACCATTAATGTCGGGCGATAAAGGGTGAGTACTGCAAATGGTAAGGAATGGGCAAAGAAACCTGCGTGGGCAGTCCCAGATGGATGGAGAGGACCGCCTGGGAACCGGTGGTCTACAGAATGGGTTTCTACTAATTTCTACAAGTCGGTGCGCGAAGGCAACCTTGATGCTTTGCTGACGCAGCTGACAAGGGGGAAGGGTGCCGCGGTTGCTGTGACCTGACCTGAGGTCGGTAATCTGCTGATTAAGGGGGGCTCTGGAGCCGGCTTCCCTGCAGACAGCCGTGGCCCTCCCCAGCTGCCTCAGGGAATCTGTCTCGAGATGTGTCCGTCCCACGCGATGCACCGCTGCACCGGGGATGGGTGCTGTGGGTTAGCCCCGGTCCGAGCACAGTACATCACTGCTCCATCGGCAGTTTCTCAGGGTCTCACAGATTAACTTGTACTAGGATCTTGGCTATTTGTTTCTGGATTTGTCCTTTTTCCTTCCTCCCGTGCCCCACACACGCTGTTCCTTAGAGCAACCGGTTAGGTTAAGTGTAGGCTTAAGAATGATTCATTTGAGCTCTACTTCCTTCAAAATACAAATCCTAGACTCATTCTTCTCATCATATTTTCAAACAGGTTTTAATCCAGGCATAATGTCTTTAGTAAGAATAACAGGCGGAAACTAGAACAGAAGTTAGTATTTTGTCTTTTCAGAGGAAGTTTGGAGCATTCATGTTCAAAGCATGGAGAGAAAAAGCTACACGAGAAATGTCTGGCGATAGGACATTCTCTCTGCAATGCTTAGAGGAGTAAATGTGTCCTAAGACCATGAGCTAGTGAGGGACTATGACTGTTACTATTTTGCAGGGAGTGGGAGGTGTGCCAGGTTGGGTGTCCTGTCTCTCCCGCCCAATTAAGACAACCCTTCTTGCCATTCAATGCAATTTTTAATATAAGCCTGATACCATGAAAAATTACGGTCTTCTTCCTGGAAGACAATAGGGTATTTTTCAGGGAGTTGTTTTGCTCATTGTGTGCATTGTGGGATCTTCTCTGCTTATTTTTAACTGGGGCAAGTTTTATCAAAGAAATGAAATGACTCTAAGTCACAGTGACAATGGCAGGGGGATGAAGTCACAACGTTAATCTTCTCTGTGCAACTCTAAAGAAGTGGAAACTTCCACTGAATGCCATGAAATCCTCTCCACAATGAAGTTGTTCAGACGTGCCAATCACAAGCTCACAACAACTACAAAACTGAAACTCTTCTCGGAAGGAAAAGGTCTGGCGTGATGCTAACAAGAGGATCTCTAGATGTTGAAACGTGTGCCTGTATGGGGTTTTTCACAAGCACGAGTGCCAACACCTACCTGTAGTGAAATGGGAGGCTGGGAGAACGAGAATTGGGGCTCCCTCCTCTTTGTGGCTTTGCAGGACAGCCCACTCCTGCGCTCTCAGGAATGCACGGGAAGATGGGTCTCCGCACCCACCAGCCGTGCCGTCGGCTGGCTCCGAGCGGTCGCCCCTTTCCCCCTTTCTCTTGCAGCCGCAGCGGTTGCTGAAGCACCAGCCTCCGGGGCTCACCGCACCTGAGACTTGGGCAGCGCAGGAAGGGCTCGGCAGGGACCGTGCTGCTGCGTGTAGCCCTGGCCGGCGCTGCGGCACTGCAGCGGGGCTGGCTGCGGTGCTGCACCGGGGCTGACTACAGTGCTGCACCGGGGCTTGCTGCGGTGCTGCATTGGGGCTGGCTGTGGCACTGCACCGGGGCTGGCTAAGGTGCTGCACCGGGGCTGGCTGCGGCATTGTGCCAGGGCTGGCTGCGGTGCTGCATTGGGGCTGGCTGCGGTGCTGCACTGGGGCTGGCTGTGGCACTGCACCAGCGTTGGCTGCGGTGCTGCACTGGGGCTGGCTGCAGTGCTGCACCAGGGCTGGCTGTGGCACTGCACCGGGGCTGACTATGGTGCTGCACTGGGGCTGGCTGTGGCCTTGTGCCAGGGCTGGCTGCGGTGCTGCACTGGGGCTGGCTGCAGTGCTGCACCAGGGCTGGCTGTGGCACTGTGCCAGGGCTGGCTGCGGTGCTGCATTGTGGCTGGCTGCGGCGCTGCACCAGGTCTGGCTGCAGTGCTGCACCGGGGCTGACTACAGTGCTGCACCGGGGCTGGCTGCGGCGCTGCATTAGGGCTGGCTGTGGTGCTGCATTGGGGCTGGCTGCAGTGCTGCATTGGGGCTGGCTGCAGTGCTGCACTGGGGCTGGCTGCGGTGCTGCATTGGGCTGGCTGTGGCACTGCACCAGGGCTGGCTGCAGTGCTGCACCCGGGCTGGCTGCAGCACTGCATTGGGGCTGGCTGCATCACTGCGCCAGGTCTGACTGTGCCTGCTGGAGGTGTGTGGCCGTAGGCAGGCCTGCACCTCCATCCAACTTCCCCGAAGGAAAAGAACGCTTTCTCCCACCTGTGTGAACCCCAGCCATTGTAGCCACAGTCATCTCCAGCTAAAAAGTAAAGGAACGATCGCCGAAATTCTTTTTGCCAGCCGCGGTGCATCAGAAACCTTTAAATAACGTACGGCAGATGGGTCTCGTCTCCCGAGCTCTGGAGCGGGAGTGCTGGAGGGAGCAGGGAGCCGCAGCTCTCGCGCCTGGCACGGGGGGCTCTGGGTTGCACGTGTGTGTAGCTGGGCGTTACACGCACATCCAGGCCACCCAGTCCTCCCACTGACAATGGAGGAACCTTCGCTCGTGGTTTCGGTGGGATGGAATCGATATTCCGAAGCGAAGGGAGAAGTCCGGTACGCAGCAGCATCACAAAACGCCTCTCGGAGGCAGCGAGGAGCCTCCCGTCCGGATCAGGAATAGCGGCGCGTTAAGGTCCCAAACAGATCTTTTCGTGGCACCTGCCGGAAGAAAAGCGGCATGAACACCCCGAACTGTAAAAACCGGTCAAGAAGCTGTTGCTTTGTTTTCTGTCTCCTTCTAAGCTCCTCATGGGTTGGTTTGAGGGGAAGGGTGGGCTGGGTAAAGAACAGACACCAAAGCGTGTCCTAGCACCCAGAGAACATCAGAGGAAAACCAGCTTATTTCATTAGCGTTGTAAACAAGATGGACTCTTAAAAAATATTTATTTTAGGAATCAAATTAAATGTTCCAGCTATTTGGGAATTCAATTCTCTCTTTCTGCGGGTGCTAGTCAGGGCTCCCAATGCATCAGTGCACGGCTTTAAAGGCATTTCTCCACTCTTTTGGATTAGTGACCCATTCTAACAGGTCTTCATTGACGGGGAGTGTGGGTCTCTCAAAGAGTCCATTGGATACAGCTTACAAAAGAGTTTAGCCGGAGATGAAGAGTTTACAAAAAGTTTGTAGGAAACCGTGGAGTCCTTTTAAAAGAGAATAAACTGCCACTGCTGTGTCTGGGTTGAGTTAATCTGATTAGGCCAAGCTCATCAACAGGCCCACTGAAAAGAATGAGGCGGGGGGAAAGCAAGCTGTGGACGGGGCCAAGAAAAAAACTAGGGACCTTTTTACTAGAGAAGTCAAACAAAACCTATTGTTGCAGAGCATGCTTGCCTACAGATGGCAAAATGACAAATCTTTTCAAAGGCAAAGCAAATATAATTGATGGCTTTTTTTTTTTTTTCCCCCCAGGTATGGGAACAGACACTTAATAAGATTAAGGGAAACCAAAATGAAAGGGGCTGTGAAATACCGCAGATACTTGTCCTGGTTGTTTGGATGGCATAGGCCTACGGAGTTTACCTACTCTACATAAAACCTTGAGAAAAAAAGGCCCTACTGTCTATCATTTATGCTCCTAGGTCCCTTAGGAAGTGTACGTGCATCATTCCCCCCACTCCCAGCTAATGCCTGTGCTCTTCCAAACTCCCGGAGACAAAAACACCCAACCAAGGAGTGGAGGAGCAGACCAACAGGACAACCGACTTGCCTTAGGAGAGGTTGAAGATTTTGGCAAACTGTGCCATCCTTCCAGCCCTGGTTCCTACCTTGCGACCTCCCGCTCTGCCCAGCCTGCCCTGGCCTCCTCTTCCTCTGGCCGGGGCAGGGGGCTGCTTTTGGCTGGGCAGGGGGCTGCTTTTGGCCAGGCAGCCGGAGCGGAGGGAAGCAATGCAGACCCCGTCCTGCCGGCATTCAGCCGCTCCTTTCTTCCCGGGGAAGGAAAGAACCAGCAAAAAGGGCAGGTTTTCCGGACTCCGCTCTGAACCCGAGGCCATTCCTGCTTCTCTCCACGCAGGGCTTGCGACAGCACGCACCTCCGCTGCCGGCAACTGCTGCTGCCCCGGGACCTGGCAAGCTGCAGCGAAACCCCCGCGGACCAGGGGCTCGGTGCCGGAGTGGTGCCGCATCCCAAATTTAGTGCCAGGGCGGCACGAGCTTCATCCCTCCTGGGAGGAAAGGGGCTGCGCCAGGTCAGGCACCCTGGGCACAGAAAAGGGGTGATGGCATCCTCGCACCGTCTCATTTTGAGATGTTTATTGCGGCCAAATTAAAAAGCCTATTTTAAAGTCCGGCCGGAAAGTTACATCACCGCCATTACCTTCTCAGGAGATATTTTAGGCTCTATATTTAAAGCAGCTCGAGTTGTGCTTGGATTTAGCATAGACAGCTCCTTAGCCAGTATAATTAAGAACAGTATCAGTGGAAGGCATGTAAGGAGATTTTCTCCCCAAGGCCACCTAATACAGATGTAATTGACTCTATTTTCTGCTTTCTGCACACGGATTGCCGCAACTCAGCCCCTATTATCCGTCAACAAATGAACAGGATCCAGTGAAAGGGACCTCTTCAACCAGGACTGGTTTTAGAGAATGGAGCACTGGGCTGTGTTAAATCTGGACACAACGCGGCTTCGTTCCCTTCCTTTTTATCTCCGCCGCCTTTTCAAGATGTTTTCCAGTTAAGGGTAAGTCAGCAAATATGTGTTTGGGCAAAGTGTTGGCACTTACTAAAGAAGAGAACATCTGTCTCAATCAGCTGGTCTATTCTATCACTGCAGCTCAACAGAGGCTCTCAGCACTGAAAGACAAAACCAGGGCAAAGTCTTCAGAAAGGTTTTTTGTGTACGCAGTTGCAATTTTCTTTTGCTAAAATTTCCAAGGGCGGGGAAGGAGGAAGGGAGGTGAGAAAAGAAATTAAACCCCATTTGCTTCATAGTAAAAGAGCCCCAGAAAATCTCCATTTCTAATGTTGCAAAATTCCTGCCGCGTTACCATCGTTGCATTCCCACAGCCAGTTTCGCAGCCGTGAAGAGGATGTCCTTAATAGCAGCAGGCACAATGAATAATAGTTTATTAGCGCAGACAGTAATTTTCTTAGAAATATCTTTGTGTTTAGCTGAAAGAGCCCCGGCATTTCCTTGGAGAGGAAGAATGCCTTCGGCGTATTCTAATTGTATTCCCGTGCACAACACGACGGCGCAGCCCGAGTGGTCAGCACGTGTCGGACGCAAGGAACGTGCCGCGCTCCGCTCTGGAAGCGCGCCGAAATCGGAGAGCGTGGAAAACCGAGCAAACGGAGGAACGGGGGAAACTTTTTGCACGCCTCGAGACATAGCTAAGGAAGAGCCTTTGCCTCGCGAGAGCCGGCCTCGACTCCGAAGTTTTGCAAAAGCACCTGAGCCCAGCCTGGCTCGGTGGGTAAGGGGGAGTTACGGCTGCGCTGAAGTCCGATCCTGCCGTTTCTTCCCCATCTGAAGCCGTTCAGAAGCGACTCTACCAGGGAGACGGGGAGGAACGGAGCCGTGGGTTTGGAGGGAGGCAGGCGTACACAAAAAGCTGCTTCGCGTTTCCCCCTTTCTGGCCCTGGGCTTGTTCGGGGGATTCTGCGAGTCAGACGACCCTGATAATTAATTTTAGCTGATTAGAGCGGTAAGCTCCAGAGGGACAAAAAAGGCCGTGCTAGGTTTGAAAGGGATGCTCGGGGCAGAAGGCTGTACTGTAATTTGTTACACATTATAGCCCGCTAAAGAACTTCCTCGCAATCTGCCAGGCCTTAATGTCTTAATTTCTCCTTCAGCATTCCCTTTGACACACTATCCAAAGTGATGTATGGCGGGGGCTGATTGCATGGGATCAAGCCGAGGGAAATCCAGGAGGGATTACAGCCCAATCCCTGGGCAAACAGGCGCTGGAGTGGCTGAACACAGCCACAGCTGTCTGCCCGACAATACCCAGAACAAACAGTGCCTGGGGAACAAGGCACGGCCAGGGGCACAAGCAGGCAGGACGCGGGAAGGAGACAAAAACCTGCATTCAGCCCCCTGGGACCCTGGGCCTTTTATGAGCCTTTTTCACCCCAGCTGCAAGCTTTTGACTTGCGCTTCAAAATTTTAGAAGCCTGGCTGTAATAAAACTAGGTTTAGTGATCAAAGAGAGCTGGAGATCCAGTGCATATCCGGGCTGGGCAAGGACAAGCGGAGACCGCCACGAGCGGTTTGTCCTCTTCTGTTCTCTCTCATCTAATCAAACACCAATATTGGGATTAATAACCTGTCTCACATTGCCAGTCTTCAGGCGGAAGGAGCCTTTAAGCTGTTTTTTTAAAAAACGCAACATGTATGAACATGACGGTTTTTTAAGGGATCAAGATTAAATATATAGGCCATGCCCAGAGAGGAATCACAGGGACTTTTCACATAAGCCATAAGAAGGAAAATCCCAGGTCTCCATCCAGAGACAGTTTAAAGGCTTTCACTTTCCCAGCGCGTATTCAGGACAGGTTGCCGGTGACACAAACTGTAAACCCCAAATTATAGCAAGCCAGAGTAGTACTAACTGCAAGGGAATAATTGCATGAGAGCAGAATTAAATGCAAGCGAACAAACGCGGTTCCAGTCGCGCTGGAATTCACCAAGCATGCTTTTTGTTTCTTTGGCATCTCCTACGGACCTTGCTTAGTGAACTACAGCCACAATAAAACGGGACGTAAACAAGATGTGCATGACCCGCGATGGAGAAAAGCTGCTTATGGGGAGAAAAACCCTCGTGAGGAAGAGAGTCTGCCCACCCTCTGCTCAGCACCGCTCTCTACCCTGATGTCCCAACAGTCCCGTGTTTCTCTGACACCCCGCAGGCGGCCGAAATCCCCAAGGATTTGGCATGCTCTGGCCAGTCCTGATGGGCTCTCGCACACCCCCTGCACCCAGACCGAAAGCGGAGCCAGCTGCAAACAAGACATCCAAATCGCTCCTCACCCTCTGGGCAGTTTCTGTGCTCTTTAAACCATGGCTGGAGCCGGGGGGGGAATTTTCCAGTCCTTTCTTGCTCGCTGACAGCCTGGGGAGCCTGCCCCAGGGAGGGGAAACTGGGAAGCGGGAACAGCTGGCCACAGCTGGGTAGCTCCATCTCTCCGGCCGGAGCTGACACGGAGGGGTAGCGGAGGGGAAGGAGGGTTGTGTCCCATCCCGTCACCATTGTGCAGGCTAAATTGCCACTAAAGGGATGTAAAATACTGCAGAAGGGGGCCTACAGCAAAATATCCCCATCTCCTTTAACACCACTGCCTCGACAGCCCCCTGAATTACAAAGCACGAGGGGGGGGCACGGCAGGGGCTTACGGTTCACCCGCAGAATCTCCTTAATGAACCAATTCAGCCAACTCTCTTCCCACACAGGTATTATCGGGCACGTCGGCGCTCCCAAAGAGTCGCTGCAAGAACATGGTCCCAAACCGCAGCTGAGTTTTCCGGGAGGGATTTGCGATCAACCTCTGGCTTGGGTTTGGAACGGCGACGTTATCGAAACGCCAGCTTAGGTAGGAAGGAGAGTGGGTGCAAAGCAACACAGTTATCTCCCAAATACCAGTCCTGGGGTGAGACAGAATTCTGGCTTAATCTGAAGTTACTTAAGGAAATGAGAGTCTTTCCCTGGATATCACTGAGCTTTGAAACCTGAACACAGTTGAAATTTGAGGAGAAAGACTACGCCTTATGTCAGAGTTTTAGAACGACAAAAATTCTCCCAACTTGTCACATGGAGAAGAATTCTCTCCGGAGAGGAGCACAGTCAATAATCACTGCTCCCAGCCTGGGAATTGCATCATTTCATGTAGACTCTGTTGAAAACCTTGCTCATTTAACATTATTTTTTTTCACTGCAGTTATGTAATTAATGCATTCAGAATTAACTGTCAAAGGAGGGACACCATTTTTGTTATTAGTTATTTCCTCACAGTATTTTTACACGAGTAAGGGAGATTGCACAAAGGGCCGTTGTTCTGCATTTTACTGGTCTCGTAAGGAAACAGATCCCTGAACCTTTCCAACGAGACTTATAAAGCAAACATTTATTATTCTTCAGTAAGACAACACGCACCTCGGTGCACTTTTCGCAAAGGAATCGGCTAGACTTTGTGGGCATTTCGATAAGCAGCGCTCACCCAGAAAAAAACAACGTACCTCCCACAAACCAAAAAAAATCACAATTCAGCCAAGAATTGCTGTTTCTGCGGTCACGTGTGCGTTAGCGTGATAGAGGAAAAGGATCCTGAAATAAATGTATTCCCCCGGATCCTTTGATGTCTGCAGGAAGATGATGCTGTTTCACACGGAACGTCTTGCTTGCGTGCGTTTTGCAGTCTGTATGTGGCAAACCACCTAAGATTGCACCTGAAGCGAAAGGCCCGGAATGTGATGCAGCAATGAGAATGGAAATATTTCAGAGAGTTTTTCCTTCTTTTTTTTTTTTTTTTTTTTTTTTTCCCCTTCCTTCTGTTTGCCCTTCTGGGTCCCTCCAGCACCCCTCTCAGCCACGCCGGAGCGCCCGGACGCGTCGCTGCCTGCCTGCGAGACCCACGCAGGACCAGCCTCTCCAGGGAGGAGGCTCGCCAAGAAAGCCACCGGCCTCCTCCCGCTCCCTTTTGCCTCCGGGAGGCGAGAATCCGGGAAGCGTTCCAGGCGCTCATCCCGCTTCTGGCATCCCTTTGCGAGGCACGGGGCGGCTGGGGCGGCCGAGGCCGGCACGGTACCCGGGATGGGATTTTTTTTTCCCCGCTGCCTCGCAGCTTCGGCTCCGGCTGGGGAACGCTCCGGTGTTTTCCTCCTCCACGCTGCCACGACGCGGGAGACCCCTCGGCCCGCCGGGCTGAGGCCGCCAAACTCGCCGCACTTGTGCTTTCAGAGCGTGAAAAAAGGATCTTTCGAAGAGCCGGCGCTCGTCCTGGGGTGGGACAGAAGGGCACAAAACCCCCTCCCCAAACTGGGCCGTAGGGTCTCGGGGTGCCCCGGAGCCCCAATTTGGGTGAAGGCAGGTGGGTGGCAGCGGGTGGAAGGTGGCATTTCCAGGCTGTCCCCAACGCCGGTCCCGCTCAGGTGTGGGACGGTCTCGCAGCGCTGGGAAATGCAGAAATTACAGCTCCGGCTGCAGAAACGGTTAAGGCAACCGGAATGATTCATTGGAGCAAATTAAAAGCAAAGCACGAGACGGGCCAGCAATTGGGATTAAATGTAGTATGCGGTTACGTTCTCCTGCAAAAAAATTTTCCCCCAAACTAAGCCATGTCGTGCTTTGGTTTTCGGAGGGAGAATCGAAGGCGTTTCCCCTACGAGAATCTGCAAAATTTTTTTTTTTATCCTCGCTTCAGAAACGGTGAGAGTCGGACGCGCCTCAAGTCAAGCTATCGCCCCGAATTTCAGACGTGGGCCTACGGGAAGCGAATACCCAATTTACGATTATTAAAAGATTCCAGGGAGGTTTAACACCGACGCCTCGTTCTCTAAAAAAAAAAAAAAACCTGTTTAAAGAGGGAAGGTTTTTGAAAGCAGCCGGGAGCTCGAAGCCCGGCTTAAGGCTCGCAGCTCCCCACGGGAGGAACCCGCCGAGTGGGTATCGCGACCCACGCAGTCACGACAGAGCTCGCGTGTGTGTGAGGAGGGGGCCGCTGTCCCGTGTGTGGTGTCGTGTCCCCCCTCCCCCCCCTCCCCTCAAGTGCGGCGGGGCGGGGTTTTCCCATGGCGGCCGCGAGCGAGGCGCGCGCGCCCGGGTGCGGGAAAAGCCGCGAGCGCTCTGGCACGTGCTCCGGGCGGGAAGAAAGGGAGGAGGAGGAGGAGGAGGGAAAGGGAGGGGGGGGGGGGAAGTGGGGGCGCGCGGCGGGGCCGCGTCTCGGGGGCGGAGGCACGAGCGCCGCCGCCCGCCGCCCAGCCGCCCGCCGTTTGATTGACAGCGGGGGCGGCCGCCAGCCAATGGGAGGAGAACGACGCCGCCGGCGGCGGCGGCGGCGGCTGCAGCGGGTGCCCCCCCCCCGCCCCGTCTCCCTCCACACCCCTCCCGCCCATTGGCCGCCCGCCGGCCGCGGCCTCGCGTGCCGCGCCAGCCGCCGCCGTTGCCGGCAGCGGGAGCAGCAGCCGGGGCCCGGGGCCGCCGCCTCCGCTTTTTCCCGGGGGGGGGGGGGAGCGAGTGTCACAAGCAGCGGCACGGGGGGAGGGAACGGCCGACCGGAGCACCGCCGGGTCGCGCTCGGTCTGAAGTGCGGTCGCCCCCCGGGGGGGGTGGAATTGGGTCGGGACCGGGGGTGGGGAGAAAAAGCGGCCGTGCCCGGGGCGTCCCTCCCGCCGCCCCCACGTGGCCGATGTGGGAGGGAGGGGGGGGGAGAGGGGGCGGTCCGCGGCGCGCGTGACGGACAGGCGAAAAGACCGCCGTCCAATAGGAAAGCGGGCGGTACGACTGTAGGGACCGGGGCGATCGTTGATTGGTTAGCGGGAGTGTGGGAACGGCCGCGGCGGCGGTTTCACACGAATGGGGAGCCGCCGCCGGGTATAAAAGGGCGGGGGGGCGCCCGTCCGACGGTACTGCCGGCCCCGCCGCTGCCGCCGCACGCGCCCCGCGCCCGCCGCACGCGCCCGCCCGTTGCCGCCGCCGCGCCATGCCCGCCGACACGGGCATGGAGAAACCGACCGCCTCACCCATCGCGGGGGCGCCGGCCAGCGCCAGCCACACGCCGGACAAACCGCGGAGCGCCAGCGAACACCGGAAGGTAAATGGCGGGTGCCGGTCGGGTCGCAACGGCGGCGGCGGCGGTGGTGGTGGCGGAGGCGGCTGCTGCGGCGGCGGCGGCGGCGCTGGATGGCGGCGAGCCCGCGGCCGTGCTGAGGTCGGTGCCGGGGGTTGGGGTTGGGAATCGGGGGCGGGGAGGGCGGTGAAGGGAACCGGCCCGGGGGGGGCTGACCGGCTCCGTTCTCCCCGCAGTCCTCCAAGCCCATCATGGAGAAACGGCGCCGGGCGCGGATCAACGAGAGCCTGGGGCAGCTGAAGACCCTCATCCTGGATGCGCTGAAGAAGGACGTAAGTGGGGCGACGGGGAGGGGAGGCTGAGGGGACCGACGACGGCGGCGGGCAGCCCCTGACGAAGCCCCGTTCTCCGTCCCGCAGAGCTCCCGGCACTCCAAGCTGGAGAAGGCGGACATCCTGGAGATGACCGTCAAGCACCTGCGGAACCTGCAGCGGGCGCAGATGACGGGTAAGAGCACCCTGCTTGACCCCGTGGGTGGGTGAGTGGGGGTCTCCGGGGTGCTGACCTGCCGCTCACCTGCCGCCCCCCCCCCCCCCCCCCCATCTCCTCTACCCTCCAGCCGCTCTCAGCGCCGACCCCACCGTCCTCGGCAAGTACCGGGCCGGATTCAACGAGTGCATGAACGAGGTGACGCGATTCCTGTCCACCTGCGAAGGGGTGAACACCGACGTGCGTACCCGCCTCCTCAGTCACCTCTCGGCTTGTTTAGGCCAGATCGTGGCCATGAACTACCCACCGCCGCCGCCGGCCGGTCAGCCCGCACATCTGGCACAGCAGCCTCTGCATGTCCAGCTGCCCCCCGCAGCAGCCGGAGCCGTGCCCGTGCCCTGCAAACTGAACCCCGCTGAAGCCCTGTCCCCCAAGGTCTACGGGGGCTTCCAGCTCGTCCCTGCTACCGACGGCCAGTTTGCTTTTCTCATCCCGAACCCGGCCTTTCCTCCCAATTCTGGACCGGTTATTCCCCTGTATGCCAACGCCAACGTCCCGGTGTCCGCAGGCAGCGGCTCGGGGAACGCGGCCGCCACCCCGTCAGCATCCCCGGTGCAGGGGTTGACATCATTTGGGGGCAGCATTGTTCCAGCATCCCAGGCGGGAAGTCCCATTGGAGAGCGAAGTGAATCCGTGTGGAGGCCTTGGTGACTTGCCCAAAACCATTACCACCCACCCACCTTCCCATCCCCCCCCTTCCTCCCCCCCCCCCCAAAAAAACTCTTCTGTTGGCTCCGTTGTATGGAGCCCTGTTATCGTTTGGGTTTTTTTAAGCAGATTTAAACAGAAAGGAAAAAAGGACCTCGCTATGAACGTGCTATTTATTATTTTCAGAGGTTGGGATCTCGACTTGTATTTTTACTCCTTTAAAATGCCTTTATTTGAGATACTTTTTTAAAAAAAATAAATGAGAAATAGTTTTGTAACAAATATTCAAAAGTATAATGCCAAAGTTGTTTGTATCCCGTTTGTCTGTGTGTGTGTGTGCCTGTGTTGAAGACTTCCAAAAAAACAAAAGGAAAAAAAAATTGCAGGTGTTTAAATAAATAAACTCGTTAAAATAGATTTATTTTTTTTTCCCCCTTTCCTTTCGTTTTTGTTGGGTGATAGTGGGCAGGGACAAGCTCATCCTGCGTGTGCATCCCCCTCGGAAAAGCAGGAATTAACTTTATGGCCTTAAATAAGGCCAGTGGAAGGGATTCCTGTGAAAAATTGTTGGGGGGGGGGGGGTGAGGAGGTGATGGGGTTGAGGGGGGGTCTGGCAGTGCTAAATACCTCCTGAGAGTTTTGCAAGTGTTGTGTTTCCACTCAGAAGAAACAGATTCCCCCAAATCTGCTCCTGGAACCCGAGGAAACGCGTGCCGCTTGCTACCTGCTCAGAGAGCTGAAATAACGCCGCTCTTCGGATTTGGCTCCTTACCACCTTGCTGTAGGGATTGCGTGTGTGGGGGTGGTGTGCGCAAAAGTTACTATCTCGCCTACAAAAGAGGCAAGAGAGTCTGTCCCTATTGTGAGGAGGGTAATTAGAAGGTATAAAGGGTCTCATCGAGTATGCAGCGGGCTCTTTGGGAAGTTGGGAACCCTATTGAAACGCCTGGGAACTCGGAGCTGAGGGTTAATGTGTGTCTTTTTTTTTCTCACCACTCTCATTGACAGGGCCAGATAGACTCTGATACTCAATGCTGTTGTAAATTCAATTGCCTGGCCTCACAATGCCTACCTCATAAAAGAGAATAACTCGGGGTTGTGGCTTTTTTTTTTTTTTTCCAGTAAGCAAGGGAACTGAGGAAAAGACAGTTTTGCCACCCATTCTGACTCACCCCCAGTACTTGAATCCTGGCCAAGTGGAAGCAATTGCAGCCTCGCACACACAGAATTAACCACTTCCAATTGTCACCAATTAATAAGGCCGTGGTGTGGAGAAAGACCATTAAGAGTGAATGCACAGTATAGAAGGGAAAGCTTTGTGTGCTTTGCTCCGATTTTATGAGGTGGGGCTATCGTGTAATCTTCGAGAGAAAAGCCAACACATGACATGCGTGCATGCCAAAGCTGCATCCAGAGGCATAGCCCATCGTGGCGGGGCTTCCTCCTCCGGTCTGTGGGATCCCCTTAAAGCAAAGCTGATTCTCCCCACCACCCCCTCCCTGAGACCTGGGGTTTTTCCTGGCGGTTGGGCTAGGTGGGTTGGCTCGCAGCGGGACCGGCAGCGTTTCATGGTTCAGAGAATGACCCGATGTTTGCAGAACATCCAATTAACACAACAGGCCCAGGGATTTTTTTTTAGAATGGAAACGCGATTTCATCTTTCAAGGTCTAGTTCTATTAGCAAGCAGGTTGCGGCTTCTGTGAGAACGTAGCATTGTGTATGTGTGCGTCGGGGGGGGGGGGGGGGGCGCGTATAAAGCAGATTATCCGCTTCCAAAGGCTTTTTACACCTTCCTGATATTTCGGCCATGGTTAGACATAGGAGCGCAGGCTGCTTGGAGCCTGGTACCGATCCAGTCCAGCGATTCCTCTGCACCAAAGCGTGGGCAATCGATCGGTGCTGAAAGTCCTTCATCGCACAACCAGAACTAGGTATCCGTTTGAATCAGGAGGTTCCCAGGAGGTTTTGTTATGCAATCACAGACATAAAATCATGTTACAGCGATTCTCTTCCATCCCCCACAGCCGGTTACTTCCCCTCCTTCTCTGTCTGAAGAAGGCTTGGAAGAGCAGATGAAAGCCTGCCTGTCGCCTGCGCGTAACTGTACACCCCCCCGGGGCAGCACCGTGTCTCCGGACTTGTCCCTCGCTGCCCGGCACCCCCCCCCAGATCGCCCCTAGATTCAGCAAATTTCTTTTATTGACAAGGTACCCGGGGGCCAAAAGCGAGACTGCCAAGCGCTGCGCTGCTGAGTTCAGGCACAGAAAAAAACCTCTTTTTTCTGAGTGGGTTTTGAATGATTGCAGCAGCGCAAACATGACACGCAGCGCGGCGTTCCTCTGGGACGCTCATCTCCCAGCGCGAGAGAAGCAGTCATTCACCGCTCTGCCTCTGAAGTGAGACCCTGAAATGCAAGCACGTAAGGGGAAAAACATCATTTCAGCCTCCGTATAAATGCTGCAGAGCCCCAGTGGTCAGCACCCTACTTTTACGTCCAGCACTGCCACCTGCTCTCTTTTTTAGCCTCGGGCAAGTCGTAGACTTACTTCTCGGTGCCTAGGTCCGGTGGTACCGAAGCTGGACGTGAGGTGCGCAGCACCAACAAATTTGCGTGCCAGAAGCTCGAAAGCCTTCCGAGGGATGTCGTCGCCGTTAACGCCAGACCGCTTTGGAAAACCTACAGCTCGGCTTCGATCACCATGTCTGCCCCTGGGTTGTACCCAGGCCCTGTACTTCTGCAACCGCTCTTCTGGCTATTCTTCTACAACCGGGGGGGGCTGCCGTGCTCCTTCGAGGCTTTTCTATAGAGCTGCTTTTCCAGATTGTGCTAAATTTGGTCTTATCCCTTTAAAGGTGCAGTAAAAGAGCAAAGTGTGCCGCTGCCGAAAGGTAAAAGTCCAAAGGGATGGACACAGCGCCAAAGCGATAATGGTGAGGCAGAGTGCGGGCAGCCAGAAGTCCACGGGTGTAATAGCGTGAGCTGGGTGTGGTGGAGCAAGGCAAGGTGGGAAGAAGACAGCAGTGAAATCCAGCTTGCCCGCGATGCTTCCTTCGTCCGAACTTAACTGCGACAGCTCTACCTTGTTCCGAGGGAAAAGATATGGGGATAGCTGTTAACTAGCCATTTCCAGAGCCGGCAGAAAGCTAAACCACAGCAGGGAATTTAGTTCCAGCCGCAAAACTCGGTGAAAAGTTTCGCCGTAGTTCAGCTATGTCTCCACGGCCCTGTGGCCCCAACAGGCATCCCCGGAGACGTACTGTTGGGTGCAAGGAAAGAGTCTCCCGCAAGGTCCCAGGCAAGAAGCCAAGGCCCTTTCGGCTCCTGGGCTGGCCCAGTTCACCAACTGGCAAAGAACCACCTGGGAAAAGCACCCCAGGCTTCGGCCGAAGTCTTTTTCCCTGCCCCAGCGCCTTTGTGTTCTTCTGCTTAAGGCGGCTGCGCGAGGGGTCGGGGGGGGCTCTGGGGTCGTCTCCCCGTTATTCCACAGCCGGCCTGCTGCCGGTCAAGGAGAGGGAGATGAGGGTGTCCCCGACCCCCCCTCGACCTGGCGCACACCGCCTTGTCCTTTGGGATCCCAGAGACCCTCCGAGGAGAGGGAGCGGTTCCTCTGGCTCAATGGATGCAGCCAGATTTACTCAGGCTGTTAAGCTGATTAATTGAAATGAAGTTCCTCCAGAGAATCGGCGTGTTCTTTGAGGTCAGGGTCACAACACTGAGACGCTTAATCAGATCTTTCCATTTAGCCCCTCTTAGGCAGGCTGGAATGCAGGCTCTTTCAAAGCGAGGCGGTTGGCGCCAAATTTCTGCTCTGCTATCTTGCCTCTTCCATTACATTTAACCAGCACATCCATCATTATGAAATAAAACCCAACACTACAAATCCAGCTCAGGTGATCTCTCCGCAACCGAAGCCGGTAGGAAAAAAACCCACCTCCGTCCAAGCTTGATATTGCTGTTGTTTTAAAAAGCAATGCAGAATGGCGGGGAAAGGGTAACTGTCACTCTAAGTCGGTCCTTTCGGAGGAAGGGGGCAGATGTTTCTGTGTGGATAACAAATTCCTTTATCTGACTGAAGCATTTCTCTGGGGAAGGTGGAGGAGGTTATTATAAGGTTACCCTGAACTATTGTTAAAGAAAAGGGTTTTCATTGCAATTCAAGAGCCCATCATATTACCCAGAGATAAATCACTCCTGTATGGCTATGGAACAGCTCTTATGCAACAGACAAGCCAGATCCCACACACATTAAAAGCCCTGAAAGCTTGTCCATTGTATAACCCATCGGCCAGAAGTTAGCATATCCAATTAGGACCACACTTCTGTGGACCTCTTCCGTTCCTACTGCAGTCCCTGCAAGCAGGACATTTCTTACATCTGAATACATTGATTGAAAAGAATGTAATTTTTCCTGTATCTTTATTCTGTCAGATGCCGTGGGGCCAGTGTCTCCATTTCACTGTACAGCAAGATGTTTACCATTTCAGTGACAGGATCAGAAGTGCAATATGTGCATCGCGTCTTTAGGCAGAGCTGCATAAACAATTAAGGAACCCCCCAGATCTTGGTCATGCTGGCTGGTATGGGGGGGGTTCCCCCCCAAACCTCCCAACCCTTTCCCATTCACTACACACACATCAAGACAACAGCCACAAAGTGTAGTCTATATCACAGACACTTATGAGATGTGGAGCTTTATCAGTCACAACCAGGCTCTGCAAAAGCTAAGGAAGTCCGATCTTCAAGAACTGCTGAGTTTTGCTCTTTAAAAATCAACCTCTTTAAGGCACCTTCGACTGAACCGCAACACAAAAAATGTCAGTCCCTGATAAGGAGCCGGTCCTTAGCGTAAGTTTTGAAAGCCTTGATAGTCTGTTTGCAGCTTTAGTTTTTAGCAAATGCAATCCCACGGGGCTCCCCCACCAGTTGGAGACGCCTCTTTGCGAGGTGGGACTACCCCACGGGGCTGGCCACAAACTGGGTGGGAAATGGCAAAACTCCTGGCTCCTCCACAAGTGTTTCAACTGGAGAAGGTTACTTTACAGCCTTTTAAGTAAGCTGTCTCACTTTGGAGATAGCGCAGAAAAGTCTGTGGAGTATGTAGGAATATATTCTACAGTAATTTTCTACCAGCAACTACCCTGTTGCCTGTACTTCTTGGACAGTAAAAAAATCGACCATGCATCCACAGTTTATTCCTTACTGCATCAGACAGCAAAACCAATTCACATCTGTCTTTGCACTTCTTTTTATTTTCTGATTTGTTAGCAGACAGCTCTGGGGTGAGCCATCTTTTCTTTCACAAACTAGGCCTTTCTGGCTACTTGCAAGATCATACACATCTTGACGTGTGTGCTGTCCATGCAGAGATGAGCAGTTTTTCTTTCTGTCTGTTTGAACAGCAGAACTTTTCTGAGGCAAATATTTGTAAACAACAGACTTGTTTTCAAAGAAGAGAAAGATTTCAAGGCCAAAACATAAAAATAGACCACAGCAGATGGAAAGGAGGCATGAAAATCCACGTAGGTTTAACAAAGGCTTAAGTCAGGGTCTCTGAGCAGCCCATGGTTTTTTGACAGCGTTTGGGTGCTAAAACAGCTGACAAATACTGAGTGCAGAGGCTCTGCTACCGATTCCCCATGCCTTATGGAGCGACAGGGGCAGGTGGGGAACTTTTGAGCAGCATGGGTGGGATGGTGTGAAGGCAAAAGCCTTCCCCAGACATCTAAAATCAATTAGCAGCATTTAGAAGCCATATTTAACTCTGTTTCTGAAAGCAGGCAGATATGGGTTTATAGTTTTCTCGTTAAGGCTGTTTCCACGTCTAGAGATTTTGTTCTCCCCCCCCCAGATCTGGAGAAAATAAACCAAGTATGAAGTACTCTGCTCACAAAGGGGCAACTGCTAGAGTGCAGATTTTGTCCAGGAAGACAAAGAAGCATCAGTTTGGAGAGAGTGGGTCAGATTCTGATCTTGCGGTTGATATATTTGAGTTTAGAACCTGTCCCCTTGTACAGGAGGAGGACAAAAGTCATACCAAAGTTCCACCTTCTCTTTGTGAATCACAAAATAAAGTCCTGACCCACTGCGACGCGCTATACGTATCAGAGCATTTTTCACAAGAGCCACAGTGTAAGCCAGAGTGACCCACCCAGATTTAGTCAGAATACGGGCATTTTGCATCCTTGCTATTCCCCTTCCTTTTCCCCTATAACCTTCCTCCCTCGCTGCTCCTAGCATGTCGCGTGCTGTCATTTGGTACCAGGCTGATGCCATGTATGATGTGAGGAAGGCTGCGCTGAGGGCTGAGCTGCTTGGGTTCTGTAGTGTCCCCTCTTGTACCTTCCAGTCCCTCTGCACCCTAGGCACTAGGGCAAGAGATGAAGAAGTGAGAAGGTGGAACAAATGCAGGCGCTAATAGCAAAGGCAGTGACATGTGTTATTGCTGCTGTTATCTGCATGTGGTCTGTTAGCATCAACTTAAACCTCCAGTCAAGGAATGGGACCCTGCTCTGCAAGACACTGACACCAAAGAAATTAGAGACAATGTGAAGAACGGCCATAGCCAGCAAGTAATTTTTTAGCCTGTTTTGCTTTGTGAACACCTTTTCCCATTCCAAGTCCAAATGGGAATTATCTTTCCATCACTGCTGACCATCGAAATCTTCGTTGCTTTCTTTGCGTAACAACTTTGGAAAGGAAACAGCGCAGAACTGTACACAAAAGCTATGAGATGACACACACTGCTATTTAAGATTCAGATAGACTAAGACATATCTATTGCCTGGTTATTTTTAGCGGGGACCAAAGTGCAGTGACCTGGCTGTGAGGAGGGTAAATTCAACTGCCTTGGAGCAACTCAACTTGATTGGAAAGAGCAAGCTGTTAGAAACGATCCTGGCTGGTGATTGTTTCACCTACCAATGTGACCTGTGCTACAGACCTCGCTGTCTTTCCCCCTCCTGCCAATGCGGACTACCCTCAGTACCAGGGTGTTTACAAGCCTTTGAAGTGCCCTGGCCCCTGGCTAGAGGAGAACTGAAGCTGACCGTGCCCCTTGCACACATGCGATTCTGGAAGCACAAGGTCAGCCCACTAACAAGAGACACAGCGACGTCCTTTAGAGGCTTTTTTCTTCTTTCCCATTGCCATTCGCTTACTACTGTTAAAATAGCTGACAACACGTATTAATGTAAGGCAAGGTAATGTAACTTTGCTGACAAATGGAGGTCTGCTCTCAGAGTGTGACTCAGTCCCACGGCCATGGATCTTGCTTGCATCCTGCAAGCAAGGAGGATACTTAATTAAAAATAGGCAGTCCAGAAAACACACAAGTAGAAAGATTTGTTTCCATAATTTCTTTCTCTATACGGGGCCTTTGAGGCGTAGGACTTGAAGTGGCTCAGTCCGGAGGGGAAAACAAAGCGCTACTTAATGCATCACGCAGCTGTGGTTATGGACACAAAACGCACTATCGCCTGCAAGCAAACAGTGGCTCCGCAGCTGCTCCCCGGGTCCGTGCTACCTGTGTGTGCTCTTGAGCTCTGAGTACACCAGTGCCACCAGTGAAACCTGCCCTGCGCGTTCCGCAGCGTGAGAGAGCACAGACCACTGCCTAGGATGGAGAAGCAGTACGCTGTAAATTCACACCCGTGCCGGTAACTTGTGCGTGCATCCCTATCCAGAGCTAGGTAATGGGGCATGGCTGAAATATCTGTGCTGCTCTCAGGAGGTGGGTGTGCATCTTGCTTGGATGCCCATGGATTAGCTTTACTCTGACTAGTGTGGCTGCACGTTCACTGGTTGAAACTCAGGCTCTTTGGCTTTGCTGTTTACATCCAAGCTAATAGACTAAAGGTAGCTCACGTATTAGACGCATTCCTGCAGATTTGTTCCCCAAAACCCAGGGTGCTACACACTGCTGAGGTCCTTCTGGCTACTTCACTGAAAACATACTAAATGGAAGCTGGATCGCTCCAACAGCAGTGGGGGAATGAATCCAGTTTTCTAGATGTGAATTGCTGCTTGGAATTTGTCTCATCTAAGGTCAGGTATCAGTGACATTAGTCCCATCTTAGGTGAGATGCAAGTTTTATGAAAAGATACAGATCAGTGTCAGTCTTGGGATGGGTAACTTTGCTTTCAGCAGTGAAACTGGCAGCTCACTTCTTGGTGTCTAATGGTTCATGTGGAGACTACGTGGTAGAAAAGACCTAGTCTTACTGAATTACAGATTGTGGCTTTGCAGGCAGATTCTGCTCAAGATAAATTGAGCTCTTGTACCTTAACTTTTACCCTAAATGCTCTCAAGACTATGGGATTCTCTCTGAGCTCTAAGGTTTCAGCAGCTTTCGCTGTGAAATCTCAGAGGACCAGTTGGAGAGACGTTATGCCCTGCTGTTGGAGAATTGATTTCCCACATCGGCCAATTTGTCATTAAGAGCAAAGCTCTCAAGTGCAGAGTCCTACTGCACAGAAGCAGAGCAAGGCAAGAGTTCAGACTGTCGGTTGGGCCAGGGTTTTAGGTACCTTTCCGTGCAGCACGGGGCTTCGCAGGAAAGGTATCCCTTGCTGTTAGTTTTCCACAAAACTTCCTCTTTCCAGAAGGCACAGGGGCTCAAGCTGCTTAGTCTCTGTTTGCTCCCTGAACCCTTGGGCGACGACTTTACCTCCTCAGTAGCAGAAGGCACCAACGTCTACAGTATTCCTACAATGGCGGTTAGCCCGTGGAAAGGGAGCCAAGCAAAATGCGCCCAGCCAGCAGCTGTGTTACAGACTGGCCCTTTGTTTTCAGTAGGGGCTAAATCCTGTCAGCATCAGGTCTCCAGTCCCTGGAGCCATAAGGAGTCCTGCACGAAAGAAGAAGCTGCGGAAGAATGAGTGGATGCCTCACCTTCTGCAAAGGAAGGTTACTTATCCATTTTTGTGTCCGCGGGGGAATGTCTCTCTCTGCAACGCTATTTTAATTTGCAGAGAACGCGTAAGGCTTGCAGCGTGGTGGCTGAAATCAATACAGCAATCAGGTGCCCCTCACTCAAAGACCAGGACCACAAGTGCTTGGCCAGAGGTGTCCGCTTTGCTTCGCAAGAACATGCACATGGCTCCTCGAGAAAGGTGACGAGGGATCTCAGCCAGGCTGAAATGACTGTGGATTAGCGAGCGCCTGCCTTGTCGTGTTCCTGCAGCACTTGCAGCAATTTAAAAGGCACAGGTTCTCGCAGACTAAGTGAGCACTTCTGTGGCATAGGCAGAATGATTTCATGCCGGGCCTGGTTTTAGCAGCCCCATGCACATTAAGGGTGGTGGTATGCAATGCACAGAACGCCGCGCTCCTCAGTGCCAGGGGAAGACAGCGTAGCTCTGCCTGCTGCTGTCAGCAGGTCTGCCGCTGATTTGTAGTTTACCGCTCACTAATGGGTATCTGTCTGGCAAGAAGGCTATCGTACCAACGGCTTTCTGAAGGAATGGCTGCTCCTTGAGTGGGGAAGTAGGGTTAGAGAAGGAGGAAGACCACCACTGACAGCTAATGCCCGGGGCAACGTAGAGCAGGGCACCCACCCTCTACACGTCCTGCTGCGGGGGCCCAGAGCCCTCGAGAAGAATGAAGGGGCATGGGCTGAGGTGAATTACAGACTGGCCCATTCCCTCTTCTTTCCCAGCCCCTGTCTCTCTCCTTGTCTGTTCATCTGTTTACCTAGCTAGCTACCCATCCATTGGTATTTATGTATCTATTAGATATCCTAATGCACATGGGATTTTGTAAAAACTCACCCTTATTCAGCGTTCAGCAGCATTTGACTAAAGTGTTTGGAAAAGTATCAAGTATCTTCTTCCTCCCCTCTACCTCACTGGAAATCTACATATCCAAATGCGGTACCTTTCAAAATGTAGCAGATCAAAGTGTTTGCGGATGTTATTTTTAAGTGGAGAATTATAAAGCCAGTTGTGGACTTCATTCTGCATTTGCTGGGTTTAAACTTCTCCTGAGCCAAATGAAGTTGTTATGATTGAGTTGTGACTACAGACCTTACTAATTACAGTCCAAACAAACTTTTGGGTATCTTCAGCAGGAAATCAAACCATGAAGGTTGTGTGGGATGAAGGAAGCTATTTTTATGATTTGCTTTTAATATCTCTTTGATACACAGTGTTATAAGCTGACCTCTATGTTCATAAACTAATGTATGCTTGGCTTCCCAAGCTATCTCCATGGAACAATCCCATTCCTGGGGTCACAAAAAAGTCCAGATACAGGCGTTACTTCTCTGTAGTATCCAAGGAGGGATGCAGACGGAGATACCTCCCAGGTACTGTGCAACAGGCTGATACGTATTAGTGCAAAAACTCCGTTGGCTGTAGCAAGAATCAAGATACAGCCCAGAACTGCTAGTGCTATAAAATGAATAGAAAAGTTTGCAGGGGACCTGGGATCAAACTCTTCCTGAGCCCAATTGACTCCAGACCATGAATTTGCTAGTGGCTATGCTTCCTTGGAGGACATAATTTCTATGCCAGAGGACATGTAGCTTTTCTACCCCACTTTAGATGTAATTTTAATTCCAAATCTGAACAGAGAGACTTTCAAAGGTCCTTGGGAAGAAAAAAGTTACGGAAAATATTGTTTTGGAAACAATTTTCTTGTCTAAGATCTGTCATAATAATACATCTCAGTGTTAAAGCATTCAGGTGAAATAATATTTATAGTCGAAAAAAAGAAAAATAAGCTTAAAACCCTAAACAATTCATTTAACAAGTCACTGTATTTTTGTATCGCTTGAAACTTCAACTGTGGACGTTGACTCGTGACTGATTCATTCCCAAATTCTCGCTCTGTTTTGCAGGCAGCTGTTCTCAGAGGTGAACTGCCCTACTAATGTTTATCAGGTCCTGAAAAGTGCACCTCTTTGGGATCATATTGCACTGAAGGCCTGACTCAAAGTTTATCAAGATCGACTGGAGTCTTTCCATTCCACCGATTTCTATGGCCAGTGAACTAGTATATGAAATCAATTAAGTGGTAACCCAAACTTTCATTCAGAACTCATCCCAACTTTTTTTGGCTGACAAGCGCAGGTCACTCTCTACTTATCGTTTCCTTTTTCCACACAGCTCTTTGCAAAAGAGGATTTGAGCTGGTTCTTATGGAAAATAAGAAAGCAAGAAGCCAAATGAGAGAGCTTTTCCCGAGCTTTCACAGTCTGTAAAAATTTGCTAAGCCACCGTATCTTAGGGCTTTCTAATGAAAGGCCTTCAGAGGTCTGCTCCTCTGCAGTGATTTTCTTCCCATGCTCTGTTTCTCTGTGAACCTGCTGCCTCCATTTCCTTCAGATGAGTTAGGACAGAAATGGATACAGCCTGTTCGTATTTGCTGACCCTCTAGGATTTGTCCGACCAAGGTCCATCGGCCTCCGCCCCCCTCCACTGTCAAATCCTATATCTCAGCTTAACAGGGATGCAGAAGAACGCGTGTGTCTGAGACTAGCTGAAAAATGATTTGTTCGAACCATCTCATAATATATGGATGATGGAAGTCTCCCACCGATGACCTGTCAGGCAGCACTCCAGCACTGGGTGCTGGATGGGATGACACATTCACAGATAACAAACTTTGCTGTCAATCACTCGCGTTGTTAGACGTGGACTTGACGTGACAGCTATGGCTAACAACAGTTTTGATTGACGCGTATACGAATTGCAGAATATGGAACGTGAATAGAAACAGGACTCATCTCCAACTGGACATAGCCCTTGTGCATTTTAAAACCCAGGGCAAAAAGCAAGCAAATTTTAAAGTATTGTGGGCAGAGCACCTTGCCATAATGCTGTACTGGCATTCACTTTGATTACCTGTTGGGGAACATTAAGCTCATTGCTTTCTGTTAGGGCTGTTTCATCGTAGTTGCTAATAGCATCGTGATGGAAAGTCCAAGTGCTGTAGGTGGTAGGCAGAGTAGCACCAGCCCAGTGTTGTTGCAAGACAGTCCTGTGCTGACACTGCAGACTGCTGCAATATGCAGCGTTCCTCACGTCAGTCACCCGATAATGAGCTGTCTCCTAATCTGACTGCTTAGCCCCAGGACTGGCTGCTTCCTCGAAAACTGAAGCAGCCATCTCTCTCCACCGCGGAGGGCAGGGGACCCTTCTGGTACCTGCTGCCACGCTTACTTTTGCGTGCGGTGTGGTGCTGCCCTCTTTGCCCTGCTTCTTTGCACCTGTACGTCTGCCAGTAGGTCTGACTTCGCTATCTGGGGCCAGCTGGATGGTACGGGGTTCCCAGTTTGAAGAGCACATAATTCCCTAGAGCAATAGACGCTACCACTTCTTTCTGGTACCAGAGCTGGTACCTGAGCAAATGCAGCTCAGAGAGTCCATCCAAAGCTTTCGGTTAAAGCAGGGAGCGTAAGGCCAGAAAGGATGGCCGTGGATAGCCAGCTAAAGGAACTTCTGCAGTTTTTGCCGGCAATAGCCCAATTGCTCATCCTCACCTGGTTGCCACTTCTAAAAGTCCCACTCCGAGAGTGCTTTTCTTCAAGCACGCGGGGCCGGCGCTTTGCAGGGCTTGCGCTACGCTTTTCTGCGCCTGTCCTCTCTGCTGCCTTTCCTCTCCTCTCTGAACCCTCTCAGTTATTTTAGGCGAGTGACGGAATCCAGACAGGTCTGTCTCCCAGGAGGGGAGCAGAGGGCGGTGGAGCAAGGCAAAGGAGGGGAAGTCAGCTGGTGAATCAACAGCAGGCCAAGGCATGCTCTGGGACGTGGCTTCAGGGAAGTTATTCATCTTGTAATTCACCCTTGGGTTCTCTTGGCCTCATTTTCCCATCGCTAGGTCTATTATTTCAGTCATTGTGAAGGTATCCTGTCGGAGCTGTCAGGCTGGGAGTGGCCCACCTCCCCGCTGACAGAGGGCAGAAGGCATGGGAAAGTGTCAGCCTGCCAAGATTGCACGCTCGGAGCAGAGGCTGCTCGCCTCACGCTGGAAACTTGCCGGTGGCAGATTGTTAATGTCATTACAACACTTACACGGGAGCAGCAGGTTTCGCCTATCGACCTGCTGCGGGCAGACGAGAACGATGGGGAGGGGGGATAGGGGGGAAAGGAGCAGGCGTCCAGAGGGGAAAGGCGGCAGAGAGTCGCTCGAGAGTCTGCAGACCTGGAGCCAGCAGCCGTGTGCCCTTTCTGCTTTCTGCCAGGTAGTTTAACAGGATCCACCCCAACCTCACGTGGAGGCATCTGGGGCGAGAAGCGCTTTAGAACTGCAGCAGGTGCTGGGTGGAAGGAGCACGGCATGGGTTGTCTGGGCTGGCTTCCCCAGCACACCTGCGTCTCTGCGAGCGCTGAAACAGAAGCCTCAAACGGAAGAGAAAGAAAGGTACCAGGCCTCCTTGGGGCGTATGGGATGGCTGGGCAGTCTCCCCAGCTCCTCTGTGGCAGGTAAATCCATCCCCACCCTGACGCTGTTGGGGTTGTGCTGCGGTGAAACCAGGGAGCGCTCTCCCCAGGCTGTGAGCCAGATCCTGGCTGGTGCTGAGCACCTGAGAGGAATTTGGGCTGCTCAGAGAAGGCTGCTGCAACCAAATACCTGTCCTCTAAACCGACACCATATGATCCCACTGTTGTGGTCTGATGAAATACTGTACTTCAGGCAGGTTCAGGCTGCAGGTGGGCTCAGGATTTATCACATCAAGAAGAGTCAGGACAGGAAAAAACACACAGAAATGGAGTTTCTTTTTTCCCCCCTTAAGCCTGATCTTTGCCTTCCAAAGGACTCGGTATGGGACAAATCCCAGGGCTGAGCATCCAAGTTGGGCTCGGTCCTGAGCTGTGGGGCTATGAGACCCATATCATCTACCCCCAGCACCCTTTGCATCCACACTACAGACCAGTTGCCCAGTTCGGGACTGGAATCATCAAGCGAAAGAGTGCTCTAACCAAGCCACAGAAAGGCATTAGTCCCGAAATGTTAAAATAGCTTTTGTTATTGGTGACAGGCATTTCTGCAGCAGGAGGAGGAGGGATGCAGCACAGTCTCCATCTCTCTATGCAAGTGGCTCTTCAGTTATGCTGTTGTACCCTAATGGTCCGGCTGAGATCAGAGCCTTCCCGTGCCAGACAGTATGTGAACAGATGAAGAGGACAGTCCCAGCCGTCAGGATAGGCAGACACCGAGCAAGAGAGAAAGCAGAAAAGGAAACAACTCGGTGCCACCCACGAAGGTAATGGAAGAGGCAGGAAGAGAGTCTGAGTCTCCCAAATTCCCCCTCTGAGGCCACACTCCCCCTCCCGTGAAGAAAAAGGAGGACACAGAACCAGTAATGCTCCTTTTTTTTTTTTGCCAGGACACAGAGGCTAGCTACAGCTTCTCTCCCTGGTCTGCCTTCTCTCTGCCCACGCAGCCGGTGCTCGGGGTGCTGCCCGTGCCAGCCTGCTGGGCAGCCCAGGGGCCAGGCTGGCAGAGTCACCCTCCGCCAGAGAGATGAATCGGATTTTGAGGGCAGCCACAGCTCTCCAGCGCGCATAGCCACGAGCCTGCAGGTTGTGCGTAGATGCAACGATAACCAAGAGAGAAGGGATGGTGCGTGGGACCAGCGCCTGGCACCCAGAGCCCTTCCTCCCTCTCTCTTCCGAGCAGGTCTGGGTGCAATGTGCATTGCTTCAGGGGAGATGTGTGCCTGCACCCTGCTCCAAAACCCTGGGAGCCTTCAGGGCAGCACTTTGAACGGTTAAGCAGGTACCTTTTCTTTTCCTTTGAATGCTTAGCCTCTTAAATCAAACCTAACTCGGGTTCAGAGCAAACTGACGAGGGAAATCCGGAGCTGCTTGGGGCAAAAGCTAATGTGTTAAGCACTGAGATATAGTCCAGATGTAGAAATCTCCAGGGCCACAACGGGTCTTTGAGCTGCTTGTTTGACACCTCTGGTTTAGACATTAAAAGTCCCACCGGGGAGGAAATCCTCATGGCCTGAGTTATGTGCTATTTACGGATGGGGCTCTGGGCAGCCCTTGAAAGAGCTTGTAATAAAACCTGGAATAATAGTAAATTATTAGCATAGACTAGGAAAGGGGCTTTATTTTTTAAGGCAGCTGGTTTTATGGATTTTTTTTTAATGCTGGATGAAGATAAAAATCCTTCTGCCTCTAAGGAATAAGAGAATGCAGAAGAGGCAGAGAAGTGTGTGAAAGCTCCAGGTCCCATTTGGAAAAGCACTCGGCAGGCAATAAAACCATGTTTCTTGAGCTAAATTGTTTGCATGTGATAGCAGAGGCTTTTCTCCCCCAAGTCAGATCTGGGACTCACACAGCAGTTACTGGCTGGATGCTTCAGCTTCCCATTCAGAGTTCTGCGAACCTCTCCCTCTCTCCGCTCTTCTCTGCGTCCCAGGTTTTTCCTTCTGTTGCCCACCTATGAAGTGCCCTCCTCTGCGCTCCTCTTTCCTGACTCCCCCCTTCTGCCCTGCCAGGTCACCTCCTGCAAATCATCTCTTTTTGTTCAGAAGCCCTTCAGGGAAGGGGATCCTTCTACCACTGTGTCCGTGCAGGAAAGACCAAGTGCTGCTGGCCTGCTACGTACTCTGCGTCGTGCATGAGGAGCAGCCGCGGTTTGAGTTACCAGGTAAATCACAGGTGTGGTACGCTGCCAGCCCCACATCTCCTGCACCTTTCCCTGCTCTCGGGGTCTTTCTCTCCTCCAGCCACGCCTTGCAGGTGTCCCAGCTGCTTTGCACCACTGCCAGGCTGTATGACAGAGCCCAGCACCTCTGCTCACCACCCCAGCCTAGGGGCCGGGCTCTTTGCGGGACCATTTATTAGCTCTGGTATCTGACTGCCTGGGAGCTATGGGAAGGGGATTAAGTAGTTGCTCATGCCTTTCCCAGCTCACTTTCACCATCCCAGGAGTGAATCACAATGGATTTTATTCTTTTGGACTCTCCTCAAAAAAGGAACTGACCCTTAATTTGCACAGAAATGAGTGATTTTCCTAAGCACGCTGTCGCAATTACAGGGGTCTTCACCCTCACGTGGGGATCTCACCTAGAGGAGAGGCGTTCAAGCACTTGACAGAACACGGTGATACGGCAAACTTCCGAGCCGTGACCGCGGTGCCTGGTGGCCACCTGCCAGCCCCAGCCCCACGCACCTGCCACGCTCCCGAAAAAGGTGAGCGGACCACTCTGGATCCAGGCAGCGGCCTGACAAATGTGCTTCCCACTCGTCCTTCGGGCTGGTAACGCAAACCCTCCACCCCAGGGCTGCCGTTGCTGTGGCACAGGGGTGCACAACGCAGTTCCCGCAGCAGCCGCACCTTCCTTCTCCTCGCCTGCAGCCCAAAGCCAGCACGCTATGCGCTTGCCAGGAGAAGCCAGAGCCCTCATCAGCTCTTTGCCCATGTTCACATGCATTATGAACACAGCTGTCACAATTCTCCCAAACCTGAGTACTTTAAGGATGATAACACAGTGTCTGCACAGCTTTCCTCTCCCCTGATATGACTGGAAGTGGCAGGATTTCTCCTGCCCATCACTGGCTGCCCTTGAGTTGTCTTCTAGACATGTTGCTTTTTTTCCTTCCAGGGCTGTATTTTTTTCTTGTCGCTCTGTTTGCTTGTTTATTTTCCTCCCCACTTGGTGTTAGCCATTGAGACAGAACGTCTAAAGCAGCTACAGGGCTCGTTCAAAGGGTGACAGAACTGAAAGGATTTTTTTTTTTTTTTCTGTTGGTGAGAGATGCTGCTTTAGAGCAGTCATTCTCTTTCTATCAAAGGGAACACACCCAGTAAACGCTGTGGACTTCACTGGTGCCAAAGACTTGCAAGAGAGGGTAGTGACAGCTACGCGGCCACACAGCCGAGCAGAGAGCGGAGCGAGGAACTGAACTGCCATCTCCTCAGCCGCGCCGCTCTCCATCCCCTCTCTTCCCTGGGATATCACTGCACAGCCTCATGAGACTTCACAAGGCCAGGCTGTGATCCTGGCTACTGCTGGAACGGACTTAATGACTCATGAGGAAGCACAGGAGACCTAAATATATACATGAGGCCAGATTTTCTAGAGAGCTCAGCTCACATGTAAGTACCAAAGTCAGCACCAGAAAAGCTCTACATCCCAAAGTTATCCCCACAGCAGCTTGGATGCACGGGCCCCTCTTAGCTGTCTGGCCCACAGAGACGAAAGGAGGGACTCCGGTCTGCTGAGGGATTTGTTTCCCAGGGAGAAAGGAATGATTTCGCTCTCTGCATGAAGGTCCCCTCAGGAGCAGTGGAAAGAAATCACGGTGAAGAAGAGCAAGGCTGAAGAGAGAAAGGCCTTTTCTGCTTATGAGCTGCACCAAAGTGTGTCCAGTACTCCTCAGCTGTCCCTAGACAAAGCAACGTACCACAAGGGTCACAGACTTGGCTGGTATCAACTGGCACAGTTTCACAGACCTCGCTGCAGATTTGTTGGTTTACAACAGTCAAGGCCCATCCCATTCACCCTGCTCGTTTCAGCATTACGCTGAAGAGAAGAGGAATAACCCAGAGAGCTTTACGAAGTATGCAGAAGGATCACCAGTAAAATGCAGCCACCGCTGATGCCAGAGCGTGGCTGGTATCCAAAAGACACAGTGGCACTGCACAGAAATATGGGGGCGAGGGGGAATTCGGTGGTGTCCCAGTGGGTTACCAGGTCTGTCATGCTTCTGAGTCACTCCAAGCAGCCCCTGTCGGAGCAGCTTCCTTGAACTGATCAGGGAGGTGAGATGCCAGTGCCCAAATACTGATCTCTCCGACCTGCTGACTCATTTGTGCTAGCACTCCAGCAGAAGGGACCTGCTCATCTTGCCCATCCAGTCCCTGCTCAGGCGTGGCTGCATTATTTGCTCAATGATTACTGAAATAAAACCATCACTAAAGGCAACTCCTTCCACCTCGCCATGTATGGGCCTTCCCTCTCCACTCCTGGTAGGAAGTTCCCTGACATTTGAGCAGGCTCCTCCACTTCTACACCGGTTCTTCCCAGCTCAGGGACATCTCCAAGGAGCGGCTGCACTTTAGGACTGTGCTGTGTCCAAGCAAGGAGCAGCCTGGGGGCTGAGCCGCTGCACAGAGTGCAGCTCAGACACCCACACGCTCCAGGTTTGTACCTTGGCCTTCGATTCGTGAACAGTGCAGCTGATAGGGAGGTGTTGGGAAGGAGAAAACAGAGGAGGAAGGATGGGACCTGTAGTGTACCGGAGGCATTAATTCAAAACTGGCTCCATCTCCTCTGTTTTACTAGAAATGGGGAAAGGAGAGAGCGACAAGCTAAGTTAAAAAAATTACATTTTTCAAAGCTATAGATTCCATGTAAACACAGGCTAAGCCTCAAAACAAAACAGAGAGCTATTAGAGCACATCTGTGTTTTCTAGTTCAGAGCTCTTATGCTTGGTGCTGTACAAATGCAATATCCTGACTCAGCGAGCTTGGAGCTGACCCTCAACTCACTGAAGCCAACAGCAGCAAGTTCAGTGGCATGCTTTGGCATTGACGTGCTTATCTTATTCCTCAGACAGCAGGCTCTTGCAGTCTAAATGCACTCTATATCCTGGGAAATTTCTGGGGAAGCAGCCTTCAGGGTGATATAGCTCCTTGTGTAGGAACTGTGACAGCAGTCCTGAAACACATGTCCTAAAGACTGTCACTGGCTTTCATTTACTTCTTCCAGCCCAGCCACAGCGATACCTGCTCCTGCTTCATGACAGCAGAGAAACCCCAAAGCAGAGAGCTGCCCCCAAAACACCCCCACTGCTAATGCACCCCGGTGGAGTGAGTGACCGGAGGGACAGATAAAGTGCATTGGACTTGCTCAGTGCACGCCTGGCTGGGTGCGTGTCTGAGTGTGACGCACGCAAGGACCCAGCAATGGGAGTGACAGAGGTTACGATATTGTTCACATGCTGCCAAGCACCCGGGCAGCAGCCAAACATGAAGATTATATGGTAGAAGGAGACACAGCCCTTCTCTCTGCCTTTGATGTAGTTTTTATTGTATTTCAGGCAGACACCGGAGAAAGGCAAGTCACAGACCTCGCAGAGATTAATTTGCAGGCATTCTGCAGAAAGATTTCCTTTTGAAAAACAGATATTCCACCCTTTCTTAGCAGTGATTCCTTCTCACTTTTATTTCTGCATGGTACTGTTACATCTTGTGACATTCCAGTGGCTGCAGAGAGAGGCAGAGCTCTTCTGCCAACCCATCGTGATGTCAAATATGTTGAGCCCAAGAAATTCAGCTCAGGTGTATAAAAGAGTTTATTCTGCCTCTCCAAAACAATGGAAATTCAAAAGTGGGACAGCATGGGATCTTGCTGGGGAAGTCTCTTGGAATGCTCAAGCCCCAGAGAAAGCAAGCTGACATTTACACTATGTTTAAAATATATTAAACTAACAAGGATTTTTCTAGGAAAGAGGGTAAATTTGGGTCACAATTGCTGTTTGCTCAGAAGAGGGTAGGAAGTCTGTTTACAAGTATGGATTTGTTTTTTCCTGTAGCATACACACACATAGTGGTCTCATAGCCTAATCCTGAAAATACTTCTATTGGAGAGAGCACTTGCTATAGGAGATGTCCTGCAGGATACATTAAAAATATTTGGACTATAAAGCTTTTACACAGGTATGGAGATAGCAGTATGCATCTGAGAAAGAAAGTGTGAGGACAAATCACTTCAAGTGCTTGCAACATAGATATTCCTAAATTAAACCACCTCACAGAGAGCCCAGATTCAGAGACAAAACCCATTACTGTTAATAGCACTGAGCTGATTTTCATGAGGAAAGAAATCATTTGTACCACTGTTAGAACCAAAACCAAATATTAAAGCATTTTCCATAGAATCAATAGGTATTTAATCCCTCAAATTGGTGGTTTGGACAAAGACTACGGCAGCATGTCTAGCAGACTCTATGGAGGACTGCAAATGAGTTTCACAGACAACAGTTTGCCTTGCTTCATCCACAATTTCCTGTGCCCACCTTGGAGACTAAATTAGACACACTTGAAGCCCTCTCTTTAAAAGAGAAGGGATTCTTCTCTGAATGGGAGCAGCCATGCAATGGGGAGCTGGGAAATGCCTGGGATTTCTGGCTCAGCTTTTGATTCCCAGGGCAGTGCAGCTCTTCCTAAAGGCAACATGTCAGAACGTTGGGTGTCTGTCTTCCCCATTTTCCTGTTTCATCTCCCACCTCATGACAAATGAGAATAGCTGGGACCTCCACTATATATGCTGCCAGCATCCTTTCCTAGAGGGGGAAAAATAACCCTGCGCTATCCCATCCTTTGAGGAAACAAAAGAACGTTTGTGTCTTGCTGGTTGCTTTAAGCCTAGCAAAAACTCACTGTGCAGTACTGTATTTGATTCCCCAAGGTCTGTTCACATTCATTGAAACTAGAGGGGTGCGCTAGTGACAGGAATTTGCCAAATGTTTGCTAAACATAACCAGCGTTTCGTGCTGAGGCTTCAAGGAGGAGCATGCTCCTGTGGATAAAGCTCAGGACTTAGGCTCAGCAAAAGAACATTTTCCTGCCACTCATCACTGGTGCAAGTGCCAATTAGCTGCAGCTCTCCAAAGGCATTTAGGCATATAGTCCCCTTTGCTGGGCTACAGGAAGAAATGGCTTGGCATGACACAGTAGTGAAAATTAGCAGTACAGTGTCAATCAGGTGCAGGTTTGCTGAGGTCAGTGTAATGCCTCAAATGTGAAACTAGGATGTGGTGAGAACCATGTCGTCTGATTTCAGAGACCTGGCCAGGTTGTTGTGGACCCTGGCTAAGCCCCCTGGACACTTCTGTTTGGAGTACTCATTGGCACTGGGACAGCAACAAAGCAAACCTGAAAAATAAAGTCTGCCAACCACCTGCAAACCTGCTACAGGCTTCAACGCAGTGCTGCACATGAGCTGAATGCTGGGTACCTCACTTTTGTTTTCCATCTCCACTTTGCAATTTAGGCCCAGAACAAACACAAGCCTTGGCCTGTCTCTTTCAGCTACACATCCTGGGAGCAGGACAACCGCATTCAGGGAACCCAGCACCTTTATGCCTCTGACTCTCCCTGGCAGCTCTGCCTCAAACCTTCACCTCTCTCTCATGCACAACCTAAACGAACACTTTCCTTTCTCCAGCCCAGATGTTTTCTCACTTGCAATACTTTCCACCAGAAGTACCAAACTATAAAACCAGGCTGGAGAGAGAAGGTGCACACTTCGCTTTAGAGGAATCCTGATGCACTCTGAATAGCCCTTTCTTCTCTCTTGGTATGTCCATCCTTTGGGGCTGAGGCCATTTCCTGGTTTGCATTTTAAGCTCTTTGCCAGCACAGTTACCATCACTGTTGGCTGTAAAAGTTTGAATCCAACTTTTGTTAGCCCACTCCTTAGCAATGAACCCAGTCACCCCAGCTGAGATCTGGAAACACTCTCCACCATCTGACATATATTCTAGCTAGCAGGGGTCGGCGCATCTGCCTCCATCTCACGTATATGCACATGGCTTTTTGCCCAGACCGGGATCCCAGGTATCAGTCACAGCAAGCTGGCCTGATCTGTGCTCCACCGGGCTGCTGCGTGTGCTGCTTGAGCCTCCAGAAGGGGAGAGAATTTGCAATACTACGCTGCAGCTGGGACCGCGCTGCCAAGCAATACCCCGCCTTGTCCAGAGGGCTGCCACGCTGTGCTGACCAGCATGATGTGGTCAGGCTTACAGTCCAGGTGGGATAGACCCAGCCTGCATTTCAGCCAGATCCCCAAGTCCTGCTGGGACCTCCTTTTTGGAAGAGCCAGCGACATAAGAGGTACCCTGATCATCAGAGGAGAGTTGCTCATCAGAGTAGTGCAAGAGGAGAGACATCAACGTCCCACGTCACTTCTTTCAGTGGCCCCTGCAAGAGCTGCCTCCCTCAGCTCTCCAAGAAGTAAATGGTCAGTAAGAGCGCTTGAAGGCTCACTGGAGAATCCCCAGCAACATCGCAGCCACACAGCCCACAAACCCCACAAAGAAGCACTGACAACAGACTCTTCTCCCTCAGCAGGTAATTGGAGTTACTATTTGCTGTGAGGAGCAATCCTTGAGTTATTAGGGTTTAACAGCTTGGCTAACTCACTTTTAACAAAGCTTTTGACCCAAAGTGGCAGGAAGATTGGGGCTGGTCTGGCATTCTCGAGGGCACTTCAGAAAGGAAGGAGCAATGAAACGCAGAGCCATCCTAAGAGATCGTGGCTATCTCAGCACTGAGCTGTGTTAGGGCTGAACGCTGTCCGAGCAAATAGCCTTCCAGGTGCACTAATGCAGACAGGCAGCAGGGAGATGCTTCCAGCCCCTGCACTGGCTTCTTCAATGCTCTGAGGTTCCTCGCCCCCGAGAATTGCTGTATATGTGCACATCCTGAGCAATTTTCACAGCTTCTATGGTGGCACGTGGGCCAAACCACTTCTGCTAAACCTCAAGTGCATCCACAGAGCACCCACCAGAGTGCCATCCTGACTGTGGTGGGTACGGCATATGTTAGGGGCGAGGGACTTGGCATCCTCACCCACTGGGAAGAAAGCTGACTCGTCAGCGACTGACCACCACGAGTACGGAGCTGAATTTGGATTCATTTCTGTCCCAGGTGAGGAATACGGTGACGTAACTAAGGGAAAGATGGCCAATATTGTCTTTAAGAGCTAGCACCCCTATGTGCATTTTCAGTGTTAAACTGAGCCAAGCTGATGTAGACCTCACAGAGGGAATAAGCATCTGTGTGGCCGCATTGTCATCTCTTTGCAGAATGACTTTCTTCACTACAAGGGGAGATGTGTTCAGCAGCCTGGGGCCCACCAGGGCTATTGTGCTGCTTACAGACTTTAAAATAAATAAGTCTTGATCCCTCAGCTATAACCCTCAGCAGCATCAGTGTCAACCTCTGTCTGTCCAGGCCTGGGTGAACACATCCTCCAGTCCCACTCTGTCCCAGGCCTGTTCGCAGCGTTTGAACTTTACTGACATTGTCAAGACACAGAGTCCACAAGGCAGCAGCTTTGTTAAATGACTTTCTGAAGGGACTGCGACCCAGTGTGGGAGGGTGAGGGCAGCCATTTGGAGAGCAAACAAGAGCAGAAGAGAGAAAAATGCAGTTTACGACGGGCACAAATGTTAAAGCCTGCGAGAAACACAGAGAACATTAATCCATTAAGGACCAAATGGATGCCATAAACCAGGAATTTTTGTTTTATTCCTATTGCTTAGATTATAACTCCATCTTACTGACCATTTACCCAGCCTGCAAAGGAGAAACTAAGTCTTAGCCTTCTGCACAGGCTTTGTAAATCAGACTTCACTAAGGAAGAAGTGTCTTATGACAGTAGTTTCCTCACTGTACAAATTTCCATCCCTTTTCCACCAGAAAAATCTCCCCTCATCCATCCCTTAAAGAGTATACCTAGCCAGGTGCTGTTGCATCTGTACTTCTAGGCAGCAATTCCAGAGACTAAAGAAAGACTAAACATGTTGCATGCTAGCTGTTTCCTCCCTCTACATTTATAGCGTGTACTATTCTTGATTAGCAGGAGGGATGTTGGAAGTACCTTGGGTAATTAGCTAGCAAGAGAGAAGGATTCATTCCTGAACTTTGAAGCGGCAGAGCGTGCTAAATGTCAGGATGTGATGTTGTATTGGCGTCACTTCCTCTCTTTCAGTCTCACCTTACAACCTTCCTTTTCTCTTTAGCCGACAACTAAATCATTCTGCAGAGGGCTGGTGACATGGTATATTACCCAGATCCTGTTTAAAAATGAAACTCGCTGGACTTGTGGGCTATGATGTGAAAACAAATCCATTACACTACAGTTTCATCTTGCAGGTGAATGCCTTTTGCGAGATTTTAACCTTCCCTTTTGCTTTATGTTATTCTCCTGCTCAGATGCCACCAGCTAAATAAGAGCAATTTTCTTTCAAATGCAAGGAATGGCAATAAACTTGGCAGGAAAATCACTCCTAAGCAAATGGTAAGCCCGTTACATGCAAAAGAGAGGGTACTTTGCCGTCATGGGTGGATGTATTGCTAGTTGCCTGGCCTCCATGGATCCAAGCTTAAGAGCAGGATCAGTCTCCTTTAAAAAGGGATTTTAAAAAGTCAAGCCAAATCAAAACGGGCTAATAGATATCATGAATAAAGACTTTTCAGTAAGGTCTTCCAAGGATAAGAACCAGCCTTCCCCAGGAGAAGCTGGTAGCTTTCAAATTAAGGCGTTAAATCTGAAGCTAAGCTCAACTCCGGAATATATTAATGAAAAGTGAGCCCAAAGAAGCCCTTCCTCCCCCCCAACCCCCCCAAACTAAGGGGATTTCACCAGTTTAATTTCAACTAGTTTTAAAACCATATGGGTACCTTGACGCAAAACCATTTACCTGCATCTTAGATGTTCACAGACACCTGCAAGAAACAGGGTAGAGAACCTTCCTGAGTTACCACAGTTGACCTAAGCTCTATTCATTAGCTATACGCATTGCTGCAAGTTGTGAATATGGCTCAGTTCAGCAGCTATTAGCTGGTTTGCTCTATCTGCTCATACCCTCTGGTAGGGAAAGCAAAACGGTGGGAGAGGATAACGCCAAGAACGTGTAGAATAAAGCAATTTGCAAGTGCCTGAAATGCAGCAGGAAAGACCTGCTCTGTGCTCTGGAAGGCAGGAGACCTCCTATAGCCCAGGTCCTGCTCAGGCAGACGTTAGAACAGATCTCCTAGTCTCGTGAAGAGCAGCCTCTGGTATAGATATGTCGCGCTGCACTGCCAAAAGTTTCAGTCCTGACTTTCAGGAATTCCCTCTCGGTTTATGCTCCAACTGCTGTAACTTTTCTGAGACAAGAGGTACAGGGGACACCAGATTTTTTGCTCTCTCTCAGATCTGATGGACTGGATGCATGCAGACTACCAAACTGCCAGGAAATAACTTCCTCTCGTCATGCAGCTGTAGACAAACTCACACCCCAGAGATGAAAGGGGGAATGCAGCTTATCTCCAGTCCCCCTTTAACACCAGTTTCATGTCCACAGCAGAATACAGGATGGCTTTGAAAGCAGAAGACGACTAGGGGTGGAAAGCAACGAAGAACTGACTGATCTTTTAATATCACAGACAGCATCCTGTCTCATAGGCACATTTGGAAAAAATTCTCTTTTTAAAGAAACAAACAGTAAGCACGTTATATTGTGAGCATTACGTAGAGTTTGGCAAATAAGTTGCAGTGAACGGTTGAAGAGATTTTTCATTTTTCCCTGTGCGTGGAAGGAATCTTCAGTAGATTCATTATTCTGAAAGAAGTATTTCTTCCCCAGTTTTGCCAGCTCCCGTTTGTTCACAGCCCAGTCCCCGTGTATTTTTGACAGTGAGCTGTTCGCCTGGCTGCAACCGGCATGCCTGCTCACCTGCTGCCCTTCCAGTTCTCTGACCAGTGCCTGCACGACATTAGTGTGGCAGCCTATTTTTGGTGTCTTTTGTGTGTCTGACTTTCGGATTCGTTTATAAATGATCCGTACCCCTGGCTCTCCCTCAGACGAACGTTCCTGGCGGAAGAACGCAACAGGCGACTGGATTATGTGTCCACATGCAAATCCCGTTGGCTTGTGGATTCACTGCCCGTCGCAACCAAAGGCTGAGCGGAGCTCACAGGTGGGGCGTTTATAGGAAAACAGGTTTCAGAGTCACACAGTTCACTTTTTTGTCAGGGAGGTAAAACAATGCGAAACAATCCGGTTTGACAGGCAAGTCGCCTGGAAAAATTCGAATTTGGGTGTGGGCGCGAACATCCCCTCAGGTTTCTCGTTTGTGTCGGATGTGTTTAATGCTGACTACTGCAACAAATACGATCCGGGGCCAGGTGGACCCTCAGCCTGATCCAGCTTAACCGCTCAAACACCGGAGAACGTTCCTCCCGCTCCCGCCCAGCGTTCGTGCTGCTCCAACGTTCACGTCCATTCAGCTTCCATTCAAGTGGAAAGCAAACATCTCCGGGACGTGGAGAGCCCTTTCTTTCTGCCTTTATTTCTTCCCCCTCTCTCTCGTCCTTCCTTTTGCCGGAGCCTAGCGATCAACGGCCGAGATTTAAAAAGAAAAAAAACCCCAACAAGCGGGGGAGCGGGCTCGGCGAGTTGACTTGGCCAAGGGATGAATAGCCAGCGCTAAAGGGGGGGACGGATGGATGGCGCGGTTGAGCGGGGCGGCGTGGTTGCCTATTGTGGGGCTGCCCGGGGTCAGGCCGGACCATATGTCACCATTCCTGCGCGCGGGGCGGCGGGGTCTCCATGGAGCCCCCATCAGCTGGGCCCTTTGTCCCCGCGTCCCCCCACAATATATTCATGGCCTGGCCGCGCCGTGCCCGGAGACAGAAACAAATTGATACATACAAGCGCCCACCCCGTTGGGCTCACATGACACATTCGAAGCAGACAATAAAAGGACATTTCAGACTGTTTAAAATCTTGAGAAAGGGCCGGTTTCCATGGCGATGGGATGGGAGGCCTGTTGCGGCCCATTAAACTCCAATCACATGTAAATTTCTCCCCAGGCCTTGCTCCGTATTCATCGCCGGCCTCCGAGCAAGGGGGGACCGCCAGAGCTGCAGAATAGCCCCCTACAATAACCAGTTTGTTTATCAATTCAGGTGCTGTTTAATTGGCCCCATTCAGCCCCCTCTTTGTTTAAAGTAATCACCTTTACAAAGCCCCACTGATTTATAATTTCCAGCACTCTATTAGATAGGCTTCTTTAAATCCTTCGTGCCACCTCATCTCTGGGAAGGAATAAATCAAGCCGAGGCCCTTCGCGGCGGTACCCGCTCGTGGAAAGGCCTGTAAAGGCCTGGAAGAGGCTCCTGGCAGCCATTCCGCACCGCGGCTCCACTTCGGCACGTCAGGCCCGTGTTTGCCGAAGGTGGTCCGGCGGCTCTGACCTCCTCGTAAACTTTTGCTCCTCCTGCGGTTTGTTTTGAACGCAGTTGCCCTGGAGGTTTGCAAAGGGCGAAGAGTCAGAGAGAAAAAAAAAAAAACAACAAACTCTTGAGCCCAAGCTGATGGGGAAGCAGGCAAAAAAAAATTTTAGCAGTATTGGTCTGAATGGAGGAAAAGGGTTCGTTTCTTTAGATAGTTTTGAGGGGAAGCGAGCACCGAGGGGGGTGAATCAAGCGGTGTAGAGGGTCAGAGTCTGCCGGCACGGGGCTGCTGAAGACCCCTTGGTGCGGCAGGCGGGGGAGAAACATAACGTCTTAACGACGGCCCAGGATAGCCAAGAGTCGCTAGATGGGATCGGGAAGGGGCAGGCCCCTCGTTCCACAAAACACGGCCCAAACCTCCTAAAACATCCTCCCCAAAACCTCCCAGGAATACCATCCCAGACAAAGCTCCCAGCTGGAAGCAGCTCTGGGAAGAAGAATTAATCAGACCCTTGAGGCAGACAGTAGAAGATAAAACTGAGTCCTGTGAAGACACGGTGACTCAGCTGATCATTACTAGATTTATTCTATCATCCTCTGCTACGGAAAGGGACTCATGTGGCAAAGAGCACACGGGCCATCCAGTCACGAAAGCAGGCCACAAATGCCGGCCAGAGCTCCTGCCTCATGCGGTCTGCTGCACAGATGCATAAAAGGAGGAGAAAGGGACGTTATCCCAATCCTGGTTACTGTCATCGAGTTAAAATTCCTGCTGGGGGGCCCAGACAGCTTGCATCCGCCTGGTTTTTGATTCTTGATGGGAATAATTGTCCATTAATAAGGCGAAAAATGAGCCCTCGGTGAAAGCCTGATGCCTGTGCACCCTGCGCCTCCTATTCAATAGATCCTGCGGGAACAGCTCCCTCAAAGCAGGGGCTAACAGTGTCTCGTGAAGGCAGCTTTAGCCAACTTGTCCAAAAAAGCAGCGCAAAACACACGGGACATGCACTTTTCAGGTCTTCTTCAGAAAGCCCTTCATCGTTGCTATGGATGAAGGACGCACAGAGTCAGCCCTGCCAGGAGCAGGACCTGTTGTGGAAAGCCTGGTTACGACAGCTGACAAAACATGCAGGAAGCTGAATAAAGGGTAAATTGAATGAAGATGCCACAGTGTTATTGACAGAGGATATGATTAGACTTACTTGTCACCTCTGTTGGCTCCTCCTTCCTCAGGGACTTGGGTATCCTGCAAATGTTAGGTTCTGCTTCTGAGTGGTGAACGCGAGGGGAGGGAAACGCTAATAAAGTTGTCAAGCTAATGTTACGGTCATCCCACCTTAGAGCATGAAGCTGCTTCATTTCCTTATATGCAGAATAGGCTACAGTTTGCAGTGGTACCATCCCACCGTACTGGACATCCTTCTCGCATCCTAGTCTCTGAAGCCAAGCAATCGCACAATAAGCTCAGCTTTCAACAAGTAAATCGCTAGTTCATCTGGCCACAGAGAAAAGCTGAAAACACAGCCTCTAAAGGCACAGAAACGAAGTAAACAAGAGCAACACCAAATATGTCTATTTTTGGTAGTGGTTGGGTTTTGGTTGGTTCTTTAACCAGTCATCGCTACCTGGAGCTTGATTAAGGACCTTGAACACCTGAGTAATTTTAAAAGTTCCCAATTGCTTTTTACTTGCATAGTGGATAGCAAGAAAAGCATGCTGCTGACTTACACCAGTGTGCTCGAGAGGAGACTCGGATCCCATGCTTTGACCAGAGGATCCACTTTGGTGGGGGAAAAGAGGGAAAGGGAAGCAGAAGAGAAGGTCAGGGGTTAAACGGCAGGATTGGAAAGTTTTTTGCAAGTGAAAAGTGGGTTTTGCAAACCTGAGAGTAATCCCAATGGTTTGCAAAGCTTTCAAACTTGCCCCCCAGCCCATGGCAAGCTGCCCCTCACTGTTATTTAGTCAAGAAGGAGCAAATCCATGAATACATTATCATCTAGACAATGAGCTCACATCCCAATCTTTATTTTTCAAATGAGACTTAAAAAAAAAAAAAAACAACAACCAAACCCTGACACAAACATGAAAGCCCCCTGATTTTTCTTCACTCTTTTCTAGGCTCCGTCATGCAGAGAAGCTGCTCAGAATATCCCTGCTCTGCGCACACGCACGCATCTCCTCACTGATAGCGAGACACGGTCTAATTAAGAAGAAATCTACACAAACCCCTTACAAAGTCTGAGTGGCAGGTTATTATTGTAGCAAAGTGCAACCTCTGCCATTTTGTCAAGAAAGCCCATCAAATTAGAGAGAAATAAGATGTCCATCTGTTTCATGAATGGCAGCGCTGCAAAAAAATCAGATTCCCACAAGTTCCTTAAGTCCCAATTATTCCCAGATTATCTTTTGAGATCTGGAGATCTCCGTTGAATAAACCTGTGGCCTTGTTACTGACAGCCTGGTGCATCTCTAAGGAGGGCAGTGCGGAATCCAGGCCCCTGGGTTAAGGTGTCAATCCCTCGGGTGACCCCGGGGGTGAGGGATGCTGCGTTATAGACTGACAGCAGATAAACAGTCTCCCCGCACCCTCGTCTTTGGCACTGCAGCCGGGTAAACAGAGAGGACAGTCGCCTTAGAAAGTTAAAGAATAACGAGGGAGGAGGAGGGGTGGGGAGAAACGCGGGGCTTCATCCTGGCTTTGGGGACTTCAAACCAAGAGCGAGGTAAATAGTATCAGAAGGGAGAAAAGGCAAAAGTCATCACGCTGGTTACAGAGGTGGCTTTTCAGCTGTGTCAGCAATCAACGCTTCCTTTCACGCAAGGAGACAAACCTCATAAAGGCCTTTCATAGATGCCATGAGGGCTGTACTTTTTTAAGACACTCTGCAATCATTTTCGTGAATGCCCCAAGCTTTGTTGTCTTCCCTGTTCCAGCCTGCCAGCAAGCTGCTGGGGACAGATTTACCATAGCACTGCAGATCTGTGAGAATTAAACAAGATTGGCCTGCTCTCTTTCCACTAATCTCTAGATTGCTTTTCTTACGCCACATCTTCTCTCTCATTTCCCCAACAAGGCTGTGGTTGTTGCCCCCCTCGCTTTTAGGGTTTTTCAGAAATACAGTTGACTTCAGTTGCAGACTTGTGCTGTGGAATGTTTTTTTACTTCTCAACTCTCTCAAAATGCATTTAGTTTAAAAAGAAGAATGAGACTGGGCATATAGAGTGAGTTCCACCTCTAACAGACACCTTGTTCTCCTCCCTTCTGCTTCACGCACAGAACTTGATCCTTATTTTGTTTGCACCAAAGTAGAGAGCATGTCCTCTTGAAAGTCAAGCAGGCACAACAGTGCACATAAAGGCAAGTTCATGTCCCACAAGATTAAACTCTATCATCTTTCCATCACGGGGCCACAAAAGGAGATAAAAGACTGTGGCAGCCAACACTCATGTGCCTTAGCAGACCCATAGTTGGGGGATCTGGGGTCATGGGACACAACCGTGCCTCCATGGCTGCACCCACATATCCTCACTGCAAATGGGGCAAGAGGCATCCACCAATCTCCCTCCTCCACTTCTAAGCTGCCCGGACAGCATGGATGTACATGGAAAAAACTTTTTGAAGCCTTTCTTTTTATTTTTTTTTTTATTATTATTCCAAGGCTTTGATTGCAAATCCTTTTGTCTTTCAGCTCCAGGGAACTCCCCATCTTGAAGGTAGTGCTTGGCAGATGAGGGGGAGCTTCACAGCAGAGATTGCAGGCTGAGCCCTGGAGAGAGGACGGGCAAGCAGGGGGTGGGGTGGGTGGGAGAAACTCATCGCTTTATTAGATTGCTCTAACAATCAAGGCTTTCCAGAACGTTGCTGGGAGCATACATGCTTCAAATCTGCATGCATTTCCACTTCAAACGCTACACAGAATCCTTATTACTAAAACCGGTGTCCCAGCTCCCCAAAACAAAAGCTTCTCCAATCTCTCTCCAAAAGCTCTGTTGAAGTTTAAAGGAAAAAAAAAAAAAAGGAAGCCCCAAAACTTAGTCATGGTGTTCCCTGCCTGGAAATGTTCCATGCCAGGTTACTGTGGCTCAAGAGCAAAGCACCGATGCTCTCAAGGTGATGAAGTGAGGAGCTCTGACCAGAGTGGAGCTGAGTAGATGCCACATTTCAGTCCAACTGGATTCCAAAAGCCGGTCCCAGCGTTCACCCTGAAACCTAGGCACATAGCAGCCAAGGACCCAGACCTTCTTCCTTTTACCAGTGTCCTGGACAGCTTTTCAATGATAACACAATAGCTTTTTGCCAAAAAATAAGCAAGCAAATGAAAAGGCAGTCGGCGGCATTGCAATGAAAACCACACAGACTAGAGCTTTTTTTCCAGTGAGAAAACAGTGAAGATTTCGGTCGCCTCAAAACAGAAACACAGAAAGACAAACACAAACACAGGCTCACAGAAATGGGTATTTGTATCAGGAGCTGGTGCTGTTACCAAGAAGTTTGGAGGGAAACTTTTCAGCCAGACTGAGGCATTTGAAGGAGTGCTATTTAACGCCTCTTACAAAACTCTCTCCATCCTCTTCGCCTAGCTGCTGTACCTAAGAGCTCATGAGCACGTGTTGGGATCCAGAAGGAACGACGGGACCGCGGCCCCAGTTTCACTGCCATGCCTCAGCCTGTGGGAAGCCTCCCACTGATTTTGGTGGCCAGGGGGATGAGGTTTCCAGAGAAGGCTGGCTCTGGCCACTAGAGCTGGCTGCTGGGAAAGGTGCCCAGCAGCCAGGAATTGAGGCGAAAGTAGAGGGAAACAGTGCAAAATGCATTTGGTTCGTGAACAGCTCCGAGAAGCAAACTGGAATTCAACAAACGTGAATACCTAGGGGAAAAGCAGCTGGAGAGAGGCAGGGAGACTGAAGGCAGGCATTAATATTCCAGGGAGAGGTTGCCCTCCATAACCGCTGGCCTTCCCTGGAATTTACTCCCCCTTGCTGCACCCTGCAGGAAAGCAGAGCTGTGGGACTGTCCCAGTCAGGTCCCTTCCATGTACCCCTGATGGGAAAGAGTCAGGGGGTCTCTGGTGCCAGCCACACCTCTCTTCTTCAAAGGCATTAACAGCGCAAAGAGAAAAGAAAAGAGAAAACATCTTTATATTGATGACCCAGATTGTTTTTTAATGTTCCTGGGGAGGGCAAAGATAAACAACAATCTGCTATATTGAAGTCGGGACACCTACCAGGTCAAACTATGCCCGCATTAAATTGTGTGATGGGACAATTTCCATACAAATGCTGAAAAGAGGCAGTTGCAAAAGAGAAAGGCCAAAAAAAGGAAGAAAAAAAAAAAAGCCCTCCACAAGCCACAGACACAAAACTGAAACTCTTGATTTCATTGTGCGCTTGTGACAAGAGCAAACCCAAAATCAAAGAGTTTCATGGTCATTTTTCTATCAGAAAGTGATGTCGAGTGAATAACTTATTTACATGCCAATGTGTAGCACTGAAATGGCCCAGGATGGGAAAAAAACAGGCCCTCTGTTATCAACAATGATAGCAGCGGATCCTGGGAGCCACCCCGGGAGGAGGACCTTAACGAGGCAATGGCTGCAGCAGGAGAATGGCAATGAGTTTTTAATTGGTGACACATTATATTTATCAAACTGACAGCAGAGGGGGAGAGCAGCAACCTCCTCGTTGTGTGTTTTCCTTACACGACTTCCTTTGAACCCATTCACGTGTGAAAAGAATTTAAAGGTTATGGGGGGGAAAGGAGGAGGGGGAAGGGAGGGAAGAAACCCTTGTAATAATCCAGCGTCATCCTGAATGATAACACTGAATTATTCAGTAGGGTCCTTAAAAGGGTGGCTAAATCAAGGCTGAAACAAAGCCGGAATGATGCCATTGTGCCGGCTCCTACCACTCGGGGCCTATTTAAAACCAGGCAAGAGAAGGGAAGCAGGGGAGGAAAAAAGTCCTTTCAGAGTCATTTAGCGAACCAGAATGGACTCTGTTTCATGGCATGGCAGAGTTATTAAGAAGTGTTTAATATTTGTAACCAGATCCTTTTGTTAGCTCGGGGATGCCTGGGAGAGCCTGTGGAACAAATCAGAGTCCTCATAACCTAGGAAAAGGGTCATTTTACAGACTTGGTCAAGGTTAGGAGGGGCAGGATTTGACTTCTTTCTTTCCCTTCTCCACCTCCTCTTTCTGAAGCATTTACATCCTTTGGCCAAGCCTGCCTCAGAAGGAGTTAGGGCCCATCGTCCTAAGTGTTGGCACGCAGGATCGTTTTCAGATGCACAGTTTCCCTGGTTTCACTCCAGGCTGGTGTGAGCAAGCAACCCAGTAAGGTTGAAGAGGACGCATGATGGTGACAGGCCAAATGTTGGTTTCCCAAAGCTTTCTTCCCAGATGAGGGGCAACGCTTTGATTTTTTTTTTTTTTTCCTTGACACAACCAGACTCAAGCTTATTCAGGTTGCAAAGGAGCAGCATGGTGTTTTCCTCAGAGCTGTTGCATGGCCAAGGGAAAGCAGGGAAACTGGCACTGGTTTGCATAGGTATTGCCATAGCTCCTTAGCACATCTCAGGATCTATCAAAGACAGAGTTTGAACTGCTGCTGGCTAGAAGACCTACTCCAGAAAGGGAGACGCAGAAGCAATCCCACACTGCTGGGCGATGCTATTTTCAGAGGGCACCAGGACAGGCAGCGCGGTGTTTGCCAGCCGCTGGGCTGCAAAACCTGGGGCTCAGGTTCTCCGCTGACAGCACAGCCTGCCCTCACCCCAGTCCTATGCCACCTCACATCGCCAGCCCCACTGGCTACTGCGTTTCAGTTCGGGCCTCTCTAAGGAAACAGGTTTCCAAAAAAAAAAAAAACAAACCCCCAAAAAACCCCCTGTACCTGCCTGGAGTGCTAACTAACAAGCGGGAGAATTTCTTTCTTTCTTGCCTTTGTAGTGTTCCACGCTGGACAGCAGCACGAGTCGCTTCCCCCACTACTAAACCCACCCCTTCTCCTTTTAAGCCTTTCCTTTAATCATTTGTTGACCCAGAGTTTTAGTGTCCACATTTGCTTTTTTAAGCCCCGATCAGGTAAAAAAGAGGAAGAAAGGCACAAGAAGAGTCTAATGAAATATTTAAGATTTTCGAGGGAAAGTCTTGGAAGTGCTGACAAAGGTTTTGTTTGTTCCCGTCTTTTGTGAGAATTATTGGAGATGAGCCTGGAAGCAGGTTGCAAAAAGAGCCAGGGTCACTCCATATTGACGGGAACTGTGTTGGCATTGGTCACAGCTGTGCTGCCTTGACTCCCAGCTGAGCCACCAGCCCCCCAGCCTTTGTCCCGCATTGTGAGCGGGACACGGCGCCAATTTTATACAAAGTTGATTGCACGGCCGCTTTGTTCCTCCCCCACCTCACACACGTATACACACACACACACATACTCTCACTCTCTTCTCGGATAGAAAAAAAAAAAAAAGAAGGGGAGTGACAATGTGATGAATTCCTTCACTGCTGGGCCACATAATAAACTGAAACACTGCTGCCCTCGCTTTAAGAAAAAAAAAAATTGTATCCCACTGCTTTCCTCCTTGGAACCTGATTTTTTCCCACTAACTGCTCCATGATTTATGGAGTCTCTCTTGTGTAGAGCATATGTGGCTCCGGGCATTTGGCATTCGCTGACATTTCGCTTAAGCAACTGTGAAAGGGCAAATTTTCCTTGAAACCAAGCTGCAGAAGAAACACATGTAGCTATTTCCCCTCCTTTCTCCCACCGCGCTCCCCTGGATGCGGCAGTAATGCGGGCAGGGACCTTGAGCATCTCTCATGTGAGCGGACGGGGCAAGGAGGGCACCCAGCTCCCCATGCAGCATCAGCAGCACGGGTCCCCGTCCCGCACCGCAGCAGCAAAGCACGGTCCTCGGCTGCCCTTTCCGTCAAGGATATCCATGCATTACAGTCCTTGCTGCAGCTCGTCAGCCCTCGGGGACACCTCTCTGCACGGAGAGCTGAGCCACCGGCATGGAAAGGGACTCTTCCAAGGCCACCGGGATCAGCAGTGGCAGAGCAGAGCCAAAGTCTGGGTCTCCCCGCTCCCTCCGTGAGAGCAGGGAGACCTGTTTCTAGGGGAGGATGGGGCAGTTAAGGAGGGGGCACTCACCAAAACCTAGGCTATTTTCTCTTTTTTTCTCATAATATATGGATGGCCGTGGCTTTTGGCCTGTGTTTTCCCGCCCTCCTCTCTAGCGGGGTCCCCTGCTGCCTTGACCCCTTTATACTGTGTCGCATTTCACCTTGGAAAAGAAACTAAACAAAAGTGTTATTGAACAAGTCAGTCTGACAGCGATAAACCTTCACGCCCATGCTTTCAAAGCATCACTGTAAATAAGCCCAGTGGCAGGTCCTGACCAAAGGCAACCAAGAGCCCACAATCAAAACCAGAGAATCTGACTTTTTACTCATCCTGCATCTGGCACTCCTCTGCAGCGTACTCTCCACGAGGCGCTTCTTGCGACAGCAGCTGGTGGAGGATCATTGCCAAGACGGGGACACTGAGGCACGGAAAGTCCTTTCACTGTATCACGCCAAAGCTCTCTGTTCGGAATTGACTTTGGGAGCAAGATGAGAATTCCTGATCACCTATATTTATTGGTGGCAATACACCTAAGCAAAGCCTTCATCCAAACAGCCCAAGACCCGTGTTCCTCAGCTACAGCTCTGAATATTCAAAAGCACTGAACCACAATGGCTGGGCTCTGCAAACTTGCTAACCTTTACAGTTCAGCCAGCTCGCCAAACAGAACGGCCGGCTCCTGTCCTCCTTTTTGACAACACACAGACGTCAGGTCTCAAATCCTACATGGAAAGATCACTCCATGGCATCTAGCAGGTTTTGGCAAAGACCGTCTTGACTTTGCAGCAGGTACAGCTTCAAGCACATGCACAGTTTTTAAGAAATCCTTTTGAAATTTCCTAGGACATATTCAGCCTGTTTGCTACTATGCCTCCGGCACATTTAAATCAGTCATTACTGCTCATTTGTTGAAAATCCGGAGGTCTCACAGTAGACAAATTCACATTTAACTACAGTTCATGCTCTATTTTGTGTAAAGACACAGTTTCTGCAGTCACATGACTGTGTGAGAATCTCAGTTTTCATTTAAAAAGTGATCAAAATACAGCCCTTGTGGCTACAGAGGAAAGCTTGAAAATGTAATTTGAGGAAACACCAGAGGTTAAAAAACTGTAAGGCCAACCAAACCCCACATTTCTTTCTTCTAAGTCTCACAACTTTAATTTCCCGATCTTTGTGTACATATAGGGCTGACTTGTGATTTTCTGAATGTCTGGGGACACCAGTGTCATTCTTCTTTAAGTGCCTTGAGGGCCAACACACAGAACGGTAGGAGAATTCCTGTGAGATCACCGCAAAACAGAAGGGGTTAGCCTTTACTGAATTTGCTCCTGTGCTGTTTCCACACTAGTTCTAAATGAACCAAGCATGGAATTTCCCACAACTGTGTTTGCAACGAATGCTTTCCAATACACAATATCCAAAGATACTTCCTGCTACATTCTGGTCATCTTCTTTGCAGTTTGAAGCAAAGAATTCAACCATAAGTAATAAAATGCAAGAGTTAGCGAAGACAAGAAAAGTGCAAAGGCAGAGAAAAAAAAAAAAAAAATCAAAAGAAACCAAAGGAAGTAACCCCCAAACCATTGCTGGCCAGAACAAACCAGAGCTACCCTAAAAACACGTCATCCTAAAAATGGTCCAGATCAGTCTATAGTACTTTTCTGTAACCTTCATAAATAGTGCCTGTCAGGTTCACTGAATCTTTTTCCTTCTCTGGGAGCTATTTGTAACTGGAAGATCTCAAAGTTCTTTCTAAATGTGGATAGATCATAATTCATCCTCATTTGGCAATGAGCTAAAATTGTGTCAGCTACAGCAGGATTGCTGATTTATTAGAAATTTGGAGAAACACTCTGAGCTGGGAACAGACAGGTCTGTGTCACATACTGCCTCAAAAGTAGGCAATATTAAATGCATGAAAAGGCTATTTTTAAAGATGGCATCAGCCAGTTGTAAAAATCGCTTGGAAATATTTAGCAATCACAAGAGAGGAAGAAGTCGGAAGGAAACTAAACAGTGCTCACAAACACCAGCTCTCACCTGCCAACAGCTGTCGATCAGTCTGGAAAATGCAAGCGTGTGCCTTTTAAGCAGAAAAGACGCACCGTTGTTAAACCATCGGCTAACGACTCCAAGCAAAACGCAGGAAGTCTGATCTGTGTTATTACCTGTGGTACCTGCTTATTATGACAGACTGTCCCAAGGACTTGGCTGCACTGCACAGAGAAAATTAACGTACCCTGAATGTATTTTAAGATTTGGGGTCAGGAAAAGAGAAAAAAAAAAAAAATTCATGCTCTTTCTGGTCCTTGTTCCGTAGTGAATCCTGTGACGCTACTCCTTTCTGATCACATTATCCCTAAGGCTGGTCCAAACATCCATCATCCCCATTAATATATGAGCATAGCATGGTTCAAAATAGGAAAAGGCATGTGTGTTGGACGGGTTCCTTCCACAGGCTCTTTCCCATCAACAGACTCACGAGCAAAGCATGTGAGTGTTTTTCAAGATACCTTGACGAGCCTAAGAGGGCCTCGGAAGGGACATCACCTCCAGCACTATTCAAAGCAAACGGTTTGGAGGGGTTAGCAGTAAAGGACGCTGTCTGGGATCCAAGTTCTTTAATAACACGGTTCCCCACTGGTGGAGGAAGGCCTGGACTCCTCTGTGCGCTGTAAACTTCACAGCCAATTCGCGTGGGAAGGATCCAGACCCTGCTCCATGCTCTCCTCGCTCCTCCTGCCACCAGCGCTTCTTAGATGTGGGATGCGCAAGAACCTCTGCTGTCTGCACCACCCTCCCCCAAAAAGCTGCGCTCTGACCAAAAAAAAAAAAAAAAAAAGAAAGGAATTTCATAGAAATGGCATCAGCTAAATATTCCTTTTGTAAGAGGACAATTCGCAGTGTCTCCTAGAGCTGGCACCCTTTGCCCCTGCCTCCCCGCGGCCGCGGCGAGCGGGGCTGTGCGATTTCCTTCGCCTCCAATGAACTCTGACTAAGCTTTATTGAAGGGTCAGTGACTAATGGCAGGTTTGTGCGCCAAAATGAAAAGGCCAAACGCAAGGCCTAAGAGCGGCCTGGAGACCTGAATCCTCCAGGGACTTTATCTGGGAGAGCTCGGAGGATTTTCTACACTTGTCTGATTCTAAATGCCTCCAAAAGCTTGCTCACGGAGAGAGCTGACACTTACAATGCACGTGGAGCTGGGTAATGAAGGAGCCTTAGATCCTCTATAATAGACAGGGTCAAAAGGCCTAGGCCAATTATACAGGCTTTCCCAAAATCTTCTCTTCCTTGATCCCCCATCCTCTCCCTCCGTAATTTATTTGGAGCTTAATTTTACATAACTGCGTCGGGCTCGGGAGCCGCCAGTTTTGAGTGGCCTGTTCATTTATAGAGCTTTGGGTCTGCTGGGGTTTAAAGACATTCATGAATTTGCACAAACCAACGTAAGCAGTGTTCAGCCTAAGTAATCTAATATATCCTTTCCACAAAACGCAGACTAAGCCACAGCACCCATCCTCATCAGCTCTGTCACTGACTCCCCCTTGCCGCATCAGGGATGTGGAAACAGATCCCCAACCGTAGAATTAAAGTGACCGAGACCCGCAGAAGCGATACGGGGACCTCGCAAAAGCCTGATGCGCACGAGCCGTGTCAAAACCACCAGTCGCTTCCAGCACCGTGGTCAAATCAAGTCTGCTGCCGTTACCTTGGCACTGTCCCCATCCCAGTCCCCGTCCCTTCCCCTCTCTAAGCAAACTGCTTATTTTGCCCGATCCTGGCAGTTCAGCCTACGCAAGTTGTTTGTTTTTCAGGTGCTGCATTCTCCTCCCAGCAGTGCCACAGGACAGACAAGGAGCCGAGGCATCCAGACATTGCGTGACTACCCAAAATCCAAGCAGCAGAGCGTGGCAGGGCCGGGCGGGCTCTGCACAGTAATAACCTGTCCCTGTGGCACCCAGCTGTGTCCCTGAGGGACAACGGTGCGGAAGAGAGAACTTGTTTTGGAGGATGACGCCAAAACATGCCTGGGAGCCACGCTCCGCGACGTGAACAGCAGCGTTTGACTCCAGTCCACGCAAACCAACCAGTGGAAGGGCTGCAGGTACGTGGCTTTGCCTCGTCCCAGGCGAACTGGTCACGCCATGCTGTCCTCCCAGCCAGCGCCACTCCCTGCCTTAGTTTCTCCACTTACAACGTGGCAAGCTCCATAATAGCATGCACCAGAAGTGAATTTGTGTGCTGCTGCTGCTGGAATAGCTGCCCATGGTACTCAGCCACCCACCACACCGCAACAACTCCCCTCCAATCTACCCCAAACCACCTGGGGGTACGTCATAGGAACAACGGCACAGAGACCCCTGATAGACTTAACCAAACGCCTTTCAGCCCAAACAAAACCCTCAGCCCCTTCCTCACCAGCCCCTGGGTTGAAGCTTACCTCCAGCACATCAGGAGTGGACTTCTCGAGTCAGAAGCCAGATTTTACAGGAATCGGAGCAGTTCCTGGTGATGCCAGCGCGGTTTTCTGGCTGTGCTTACCATGGGCCTGGTTCCAACGGCTGGCCACCACAAACAGAGTCTGCACTCTTCAGGGACAGAGAAGGAAACAACCACAGCTGAAGCCAGTTGACTAAAATAGTAATGGAAAAGCCAGCGGGGCCAAATTAACTTCTGCTGTGAGTTCTCTGGGGCTGATTGAACAAGGATGGAGCTGGCCTGAGCTGCTGGTATAATGTGAGAAGGAGGAGAATGTGCAATTGAGCAATATGCCAAAACACGTGGAGATGCAGCTCAGAGGGTGAAATCCCTCATGCCAAAGGACAGCACAAGCTCTAGACATCAGCAACGTCTCAAGTGCGAATTCCAGCCGGGGGGTAGATTATGTGGGCTCCTGAACAGAAACTGCTGTTTTGTTCTGCTCTGAATAAAGCCACCCTGTCACTTAATAAAACCAAGGCCAGAAATGCATCTTATTGCTTTGGTTCTGAACAAGCTGATTTGTGCACTGGTATGAAAGAGGGGGTTTTTTGATTTTTTTTTTTTTTTTAAATCTAATTTCCTTCTAGATATTTTTTACAGAAGAATTTTACAAGGAAGCTGGCATGCAAGACTTAGGGGTAAGAATAAACGAGAGCACTTTAGTAAGCTCTTTCAAAGCTGCTGACTTCTTTCCTCTTCCTGATGATTGGAAGACTGCGTTTTTGGGGAAAGCATGCTGCTGCTAAGTCTTGTTTCAGCAGAGCATTTTACAGTATGAAGTGGTTTTACTCCAGGTTGCAGCTCCTGGAGTCAAGTGATCTCAGCAGAAAAATCAGCTTTCATTTGAAATAAAACCCCCCCATGTCTAGAGCCTTCATTGTCACAACAAACAGCCAGATATCAAAAGATTATCTGCTTTTTAGATGCTGTGCTTTTCTGGTGCGTCTGGCAGCTCCATCATTCTGCAAGTGACACTAGAAGGAAAGTCCCATGTAAAATGAAAACCTGTATTTTCCTATATAATAGATGCTTAGATATAGCAGACAGATCACCAGAAAAATTCTCAGGGATTAAAGCTCTGCTAGAGGAGGTGAAATCACACTGGTCCCCAAAGCCCATTCTGTGATCTGATTCTTTGTTGCTGCCATCAGTATTGGACGGTGTGCTGGCAACTCTAAAACAAGGGACATGAAAAACTACCTGACAAGAACTGGGCTGTGAACCTCAGCTCCACTTCATGGAGTGCATCAAAGAGCTATTGAAAAGGAGTACGTCCCCGTTTCTTGAAAAGGATGGCCAGCCTCCATTTGCTTAGCAGCATATGGTATTCATACAAGGTAGACTCGCCACGTTGCTCTTTATAATCCAGGTTTTTTGAAACGGGAAAGCCCAGCAACTCACCGAAGCATAGGCAGACACTCAATTGTTGCAATGGATGCTGAAACGCGGAGCTAAGTGGCCTCAATGAGATGACATCCACCCACTTACGTGAGAACTGGCTTTGGGCCAGTGTCCACAATCACAGAACTAAGGATCTAGTTCCGACATACTCACAAAGAGGAAAAAAGCGCAAACACACCGAATGCTTTATGACTGCTACGAAACATTAATGCTGGTGGAGGCTAGGAACACAAGAAACATCGGGCCCCCTGCAAGTAGAGAGATGCCATCCTTCCTCCAAATAAGGCGCTATTAAATAAACAAGGGAGAGGAGAAACTGAGGACAGAAATTAATTTGCTTGCCCACAGTCGCTTGCTAGGTTGAGATCGGAGCGCAGGGCCCAAGCTTTGGGGCTAAAGCACTTCTTAGGACAGAAAATGCAACCGGTCAGAGGCTTTGCCGCTCCGGATGCATCGCAGAGCATCGCTCGGCTCAGCTTTTACCCCTGGGGAAGGGCGAGCGGAGCGGGGTCAGGCTCCTACCAGATTTAATCTCTCGCTAAAGCTGCACGCGTTTAATGAGCGTGGGATCCCAGCGAAAGGGATCCCCGTCATGCTCTCGGCTCCGGCTGGAAGGACTACGTCCGTCTGCCTTGCCCTTGGACGGGAAAGGGGACGCGGGAGGTGGGTGAGCAATGCCGCCGGGGCTTGCGCCTTGCTTGCCTCTCGCGTGGGAGCTGCTGTTTCGGGCCCGGGGCTGGCACGCAAGGCAGCATAGTTAGTTGTTATTAACGATCCTTCTGGCTCTCCCCGGTCCCGCAGAGACATTCCGGCTTTAATAAGCCACAGCTGGAGCGAGGTTTCCGGGCCGGCAGCTGAGGGGGAGAGGGGACGGGTGGGCGGCGTGGAGCCTGCCGGTGTCCAGCTCACGCCTGCCATTTCCCGGAGGCTGGCGGGGAGGAAGGAGCCTCGCAGCCCCCCTCCGAGCTCAGGAACCGCTCCAGGCCCTCCCGTCTCCTCCTCCTTCCTCATCCTCGGGGCAGGCGGGAAGGGGAAGGGTCCCCCCGGGGACTCCGGCGGCTAAGAAAAGCCAGGCGTTGGAGGGGGAAGTCAGCGGAAGGGGAAGAGGAAACCTCTTCCTCGCTGGAAGGAAAGGGAGAAATGGTCGCACGCCCCGAGGCAGAGGAGGGAGCAAAGCCCCCCACCTCGCCCCAAGCTTGCCACCCCACCGCCGGCAGAGCGAGTCGAGCCCGAGCGAAGGCGTTAGCGGTGACCTCGAGGAGGCAACGGCGGCCGGTTTCCCACCAGTTAGCAAAACACCTTCTCCCCAACGCGTGCAGGGCGGTGCGGGGGCCGCCGGGCTGACCGACCTCGGCGCTGGCCGCGGCCCAGCCGCCCTGCGCCTTGGCGGGGAGAGCGTGAGAAACCGGGGGGCGACACCCAAGTGTCATCACAGCTGCAAAAAACTGCTGAGCAGAAAAGCCTAATTACAAAAATATGCGCCCGGAGGCTTTTCCGTGATGAAAACAGAGCCGCGTTTTTACCCTCGCCTGCCAGAAGTGCAATGCAAGTTATTCTCTGCTATGCAGTGTGGGATTTTTAACTAGGCTGGAAGGGGGGGGCGGGGGGGGGCTAGGGGAGACCGAGGTCTCCATAAAGCAGGGTTGTCATCGCCAAGTGTGGCATATCTGGGAGATGAAGGAGGAACACAACACACCCTATTAAAATTAACAAAGCCCTTTTTCTTCCTGCTTTTATTTTTGTCCCTTCTCCCCCCCCCAGCTTCTTGGCCGCTGCTATTTACAAAGTGACTTCAGAAACTGATAAAGCACTTTAACCGCAGCCAAACACCATCCTGGCCTCACATGGCAACGCTCAAAGGAATGCACCACCACCGCACAGGCGTGACATTAAAATGGAATCTGCTCGCTTGACGTGTGCAAAAAAAAAAATGAGGCATGTGCCACCGTGTCCCCAAGGTCTGTTTCTCTATGCCCTTGACATGTGTCTTGGAGGCGGGCAGTGCCACAGGGTCCGCAGAGCTGCACTAATTTAACCTCAATGTCAACAGAGGACAGAGCCAAAAAATCGGGACTTCTGCGGCGCAAGTGGCAATCGCATCCTTCGTGAAAGCAGTTGTGAGGGTCCGTCCTTCCTACGACACCTGGTCCTGGCAGATAGGAGGGACACCAGACCTGTCAGACATGGGCCTGAGCTGGGTTTGGCTGGTTGTTCCGGCAGCTGTGGCGATGACAGTGGGGAAGACACCGCTAATTGCACATCAGCGCACGCAGGAGATTGCGATGTGGGTGAGGAGTCTGATGCGACCTCAGCTTAGCACCTGGCACGCTGCGGCGATGCGGATTTGAGGGCAAGCGCTCTTTGCGCCCACCTCGCCACGGCTCCAGGCATGTGATAACCCACACCTTCCCCCTGGGAGGTCCTCTGTGTCTTATCACCCTCCGGGGTCCGTGGGGAGCGGTGAAACCAGATGACCGCTGTCCCAGTGGCAGAGACCCAGCGTCGGAGACCCGGCAGCACAGCAACCCATGCCTTGCTTCTTCCCGAGCAATTCTCAGCCAAAAGAGTCCACAGGCTTCGTTAATGACCCCGTAGCTTTGCAGTAGACACTCTGTCCGAGCTCTCTACACCTGCTAAAAGTGTCCCCTGTCCCAAAGCTGCCTCTCTGCTGGAGGACACTATCCCCACGGCTTGGTTGAATTCCCCACTGAGAGTGTCTTACTCTAACACCTCTGGGTCTGTCCCAAAGAGAGCTCACCTCCTCGTTTCTGCCCCTTCTTCTCCCGCAGGAGGGAAGTCACCAACCCTTAGGTTGTTCTCAAAGGGATTGTGCACCCACACCCCAAAAGTTCATTTACACTAGGAGGTGTTTGGGCCTCCAGGAAATCTCTGCTTAATACTTGTGCACTTGAGTAGCCTTAACTTGAAGCAAACAAAGGTTATGGTCCAGGTGTAAACATAAAACACATATCTTTATTCTTTATCTAATCAAGCTTACATTTTTATCTTTACTGCCACTGGTGTTTAAATGTTTGTACTACTTTTTTAACTAGCTAATGTAAGAGGGACCATAAATCTGAGACAGACTTCCATTGCAGCAGTTTTTAGTTCTGCATACGCTCTTTCAATTGATGTCAAGCTCATTTCTTAAGAGTTAGTAAATGTGCCCCATGACAACCGTGGCCATCACCAAGTCGCTGCTGAAGGTGAGATGCCTCAAAAACAGTTATTTACCCATCCCAGCTGTAATTTGCCCCTCTGTCTTCTAGTACTCCTCAGTTCAGTCACACTAAATACAGTGAAACAAGCCTGACAGTGGCATTAGCAGAGCTTTCTGCCGGCTACCAACTGTTTGCCAGGCTGCAGATCTAAATCAGGGAGATGCATTATTTCCAGAAGTACTGTAAAGACTGTAAGAAAAAGAAAAAAGACCTGTGTAAAGTGTTGTCTAAGGACTGGGGAGATGGGTTGGGCTGACAGCGCTACATACCCAAGCCGTCCCTTTGTATGCAGAACAAGTAACAAAGGCAGAGGAGAAGCTTTTCCAGCTGAAGCCCTGCTGTGAAAGAGGCCACCTCCGGGGATGAAAGTGGGGTCTCAGGCTCTCTGTCCCTCTCTGTCTTTGGCTCCTCTGCTGGGACTGTCCATCACGGAGCCCATTAGCAGCCCCTGAAATCACCCTTCTCCATCAGAAAGACGTGTGTCCACTGGGAAATGGACCGCAGCTGTCTGCCCATTTCCTACATGCAACCGAACAGGCATCAGCCAGCAAGAGCTTTTGATCGAGCTCCGGCCCAGGAGGGTGAGAGCAGGGTGAGCTGCTCTGTTGCATGACTGCTCCTCGGAGACAGCCAGTTCCTCCATGAAATCATACAGGTGGACTCCCTACCCATGCACGAAGCACGCACAGAAGAATTGACCTCCCATAAAATCACTGGCAAGCTAGAGTCGTGGGGGTGGTGGTTGTCTGTGTCAGGGTCAAAGCGAAGGGGACAAATTCCAGCCATAAAAAAAAAAAAAAAAAGGAGAGAGAGCATCGGTGTTGGCAGTGCAAAAAGAGAAGTCAAGGTACATGGCATGAGTCACCTGCTTGGAGCTTTCCAAAGGAAATGAATGGCTCAAATACTGTATTTCAGTACAGAAAGCAATGCAGGCAGGGTGCGGGGGAAGCCTGCAAAACGTGTCAATCTGTTTACCAATGGGCAGTCCTACCAGATCCGATTAAAGGGGAGGTTCTGACCATTGATTGCCACATCCCCATTGCCCTTATCAGTCTCCTGTGTGATACCATCTCTGCTTGCGGTCCAGGCAGCCTGCCAGACAGACAGGGAGGGGCAGAAAGGCAATGGGAATGATAAGCCCCATGCAAAGGAAACTTGCTGTCTCCCACCAGTTCCCTTCTGCAGAGGGACTACATGGACCTTTCTCCTCAAGAAGCCTGAAAATTATGTGTATCCAGAGCTGCACATCCTGGTCTATGTGCAGGAGCAGGTTTTTTTCCTGCTTTTCACCCGTCAGCCTGGCAGAGCTGGAGCAGATTACAGAAAAGCATGAAGGGGAGATGGAAGGGGAATTCAGTTGCTCCTTGTGCAACTTTAAGAGTTATTGTTTGCTCCAGGAGCACTCGGGGCAGAGTGTGAACTACATGAGAGTAGCACGTGTTCCTCCAAGAGCACATCTGCATGGTCTTTTGCTTGGCACTGTGCTAACTGAGGCCACAAAGCTTGCGGTTTGGAGCTAGCTTGTGTCCGCCTGGCTCGGAGCTCACTCACAGAGGCCCTATAGGATATGTGCTGCTGGCTAGTGCAATAGAGAAAGAGAGAAAGACCTTACAGCACGAGCTGCTTCCAGGAACTGCAGTTTGAAAAAATATCCCCCCACATTTGCCAAAGGAGTATACGTGATGTAACACACATCTTGGGGACCCAAGATGCAGTTTTTACAGTGCCCTCCCCAAACCCCAGATTCTCAGATCTGATACTTCAGAGGAGAAAGAGGTGGCATTCCCATCCCCAAGCAGCACAAAGGAAAGAATTTGAACAACACCTTTATTTTAAGAATTGAAGTCTCCTCATGCAGTAACTGGGATTTGTTTCAGAGGCTGTGGAGGCATCGTTGGGGCTTTCCTGCCCATCCAGTGCTATAGCATTAAGAAATCCAAAGCATTCTGCTGCTTCAGCTTATACCCTGTTTTACCAACTGACGGGAGCAGAGTTGGAGATAAAGGGAGAAAAATCTAGGGCAAAACCAACCTCAAACTCCCCCTCACCTCTGATTTTGTCACACTGATTAAAGTTGCACTGAGCCTAGCTGGTGTGATTGATCCTTCTGCATAATGACTAAAGCTGACCTATATTATCGAATCGATACCTTGAACAGCCTCTCTCCCCAGGCCGGCAGAGACAGCCTAAGCTTTCAGAGCCACAATTCTACTGCTCGGACAATCCGGCACCCCACTGTTGATGAGGGGCATCTGGGAAGCAGGGGACTTCGGGCCGAACATGAAAAATGCGTTACCCAATGTGAACCCACACTTGGCAGTTACAGATAGGCTGTAATCTGGAGGGTGAAGTTTATTTAAAACCCCCACGCTAAACTAACCGTAGAGGCTCTAACCTCACCCTGCCGTCCAGAAAACATTTGTATTCAGTGTCCTGTAAGCCAGACACACTGTTTACCCCTGGCTTGGACTTCTTGTCCTCACCTTAGTGCCAAGGTGGCAAGGTTAGACCAGTTTGTACATTGACTGGGAAGAACCATCCCGCAGCAAAACTTTCGCCCGAATCACTGATGCTCCAAGCAAAGTGTGCTCTGCCCCGATACCTCTGAGCAGGCCTGGCTCCTGTCCTTGTGTTGGGAATTAATGATGGCATGTTCCTTGTCTGGCTGCCCAGCCACCAGCCCGGCCCGGCGCGTCCCATCCCTCTGCAAACGCAATAATGAACCGGGTGGCTCGAGCGCTTTGAAAAGGCGCTGAAAGAGGAACTGCGACTGCTCCGGCAGGGAGGGGAGCCGAGGTGGGAGCACCGCTCACATAATGACCACTTTCTTTGTGCGGTAGGCTGGCTGCTTCGTGCCTGGGAAAGGCAAGCCAGGCACGCAGCCTGCGCTGCCACCCACGCAGCCCGGGACTGGCGCTGCTGTCGTGTGTCAGAGGAGCACCTCGTCAACCTCCCTGCTTCCTCCACCTCCTCCTCCGCTTGCTCCTCGCTCTCGGTGCCGTGCCTCCTGCTCTCCTCCCTCTCCATCGCCGTCACTCGCACAGCACACGCCGAGGGCGCAGCACCTACTCGGCACTTAGTCCTGCCAAGGTCCCTAGAGCTGGGCGCATCCCCCCTTCCCAAAACTGTTTGTGCTGAAATTTCAGTGTGGGATGGAGTCGGGGGGAGACGACACTTCTCCATTGTGCCCAGCTCATCCTGAAAGCGCGATGTGTATTTACATGTTTGCACACCCTCCCTCCCCTTCCTTCCTTCTCTCTCTCGCTATTTTTTCTCTTGCTCTGTATTTCTTTCTCTGTCAGCCTCCCCTCCTGCTTTGTGAGAACAAACATTGCACAGTCGCTAATTCCTATCTGCATGCTCTAGCCAAAACACGGGGAGCTGGCAGGCTGGATAAGACTAATGGTCTGTTCAGTGCAGTCTCCTATCTCTGACAGTGAGCAGCACAAGTCACTCCTGAGGATGGAGTGCCCCTAAAATACCCTTTCAGAACAGCAGCCTGCTCCTGGATAACCTACTGCCCTCGAGCAAAAACTCTTCCTACACACAGACAGTGCCGGATTAGTTCATGCCCCAAGCACGATGCTTCATCCTGCTTACTGTAACTGGATGTTTCCTTGTTATTCAAGCAAATGTCTAATCCCGGTGATTGCATGTGAGTACCTAATCCTTGCTCCGTCTAATCCCAGCTGCTCACTGCCTGCCTTGTGCTGTACAATCCCGCATGGAGCATTTTACATGGAAACCAAAGCCAGAGAATCACCTAGGGGTAAGTGAAATGCATCCTGTACGGGCCCTGCTCGGCTGCTTCTGGGTAGTCCTAGATGTTGGATGATGTGTTCCTAAGCATCCATTCGTTTTGGGCACCTGACTGGAGGTACTGTACAGACCTGTGCAACTGAGACCCTGCAGTCTTGGGTCCCCGTCGGATGCAGGATGAGGATGCTGACTCTTCAGCTTGCTTTCCTGCAATGCAGCGATGGCTGCCACGGTGCCCCACCAGCTGTGGGCTTTTAAACACCTTGTGCGACCCAGGGCATGCTCGGCTGTATATGCTGTGGCCTGGAGAACAAGAAAATGGGACCAAATGCACAAGGCTCGCACTGAGAACACGAGGCGTAAGAGGTCTAGGCAGGGGAAGCTAATTCTCAAAAGAGCTGGATGCAAATCGCTGTAGCTATCTTCAAAGGGAGGAGAGATTCAGATCTCCGTGTCCCTCAAGGTACTCCAAGAATGGGGAACTGAAACTCATCAGCCCTGGCCTGACACAGCACAAGGATCAGCTCACACACAGTCACCTACAGGCAGCAGCCCCAGTGACTGATCGATCGCCTCTTTCGGCTGTGCTCTGAAGACGTCGAAGTAGGAGTCCCCCCTTTAATTGCTGTCTAATCTCCCCTTCCCAACAGACGGGACACTGCCCAGCCCTCCATGTCAGCAGGTGTGTTGGAATAAAAATGACAACCAATTAAACAAATGACTTTTCAAAAGAAGCCAGCAAGCTGGCCTGACGGACCGGAGAGGCTTTGCGTCGATGCCTCTCTGCCCGCTGTTCGAAGAGCCTGCCCCCTGAAGAAGTTAAGCCCAAAGCACACGGAATCGGAGAACCTTGGCAAGCAGAGCTCTTTATGCTTTGCTTCAATGCTGTCCCATGGGAAAAGGGAAGCCTTAGGGTTTATTTTTTTTCTTTCTCTATCACTTCTTTTATTTTCTGAAGTTAAGCCGTTGGAGTGAATCCATCAGCCAGTATCCCAGAAACCCGATTCATTTTCTAATGACAAGTTTGCTTTTTAAATACAGACAGATACAAGACAGATTTTTTTTTTTTTTTTCGCCCAAGGACAAGCGAAACATCCCTTTCTTCGCTTATATCTGTTTGTTATTGTTGAACATCAAAGCTTTCCGTGCAAGTGTCTCCAGTGGATTTCCCACTACTCTTGAGCACAGGCAAGCAGTGCCTGGCTCCCCGCGGCCACGCCAAGCCTGTTCCAGAAGTGCTTAATGCGCAGAGCTCACCGAAGGGGAGAGGAAGAGGCAGCCACAGTGTGTTTAAGATTTTATTGTTGCAAGCTGCTCCTGTCCTAGCCACATCCGAGCACGAATGCCAAATTTGTCATTCCTGATATAAACTTAGGTGCTAAAAATAAACAAGACGGCTTAGAGGAATGAACTCACACCATGTTTACTGTGGAAGCTAAAATACTCTCTTCAGATGGCACCATCCCCCTGCCTCGCCGGTAAAACAAACTGCTAGGTCTTGGGACTCCTAGGTTTATCCCTCACTCCGTCTCTAGCTTGCCATGTGGGCCCGGCATAAATCACATCTACCCTCTCTGTACAGCCACCTTGTAAGTGCGTACAATAACCTCTGCTTCCCTAGGGTGTTGTGAGGTTTAATTGCTTGCAGACTGCTCCGAGGTCCTCAAAGATTTGCAGAAGCGCAAAGTAATATTAATGCACAAACTCAGAGCACACATTTCATATAGTTATCTATCCTGCCTGGCTGGACTGGTTCCCAGCATTTTGCTCAGATGATTTTGCTTCATTTAATCCATTTTAATTACCTTTTGCTGATTGCTTTTGCCCTTTGTTTAAAACATTTCAAATTCCTAATTGCATCCCTGGGTTCTCCCATCGGTTGTTGTCATGGCTGGTTCTTATCAGCCAGGCAGGGTTTTCTTGGGTTTTTTTCAGATGCTCTTGTGTACTGGTGAGCGGCAGGGCACACTGAAACCCAACTCCAGGTCATGTTTGTTTGTTTGCTTTACTAGTGCAGGAACTAAGCAGGTTTTCACAGTTTCTCCAGGAAAAGGGCCACCCATTTTGTGGTCTGCACTTCGCTAACAGACAATTTAAGGCTTGAAAGTAAACAGGCGATTTTGTCTGCCTCCAGTTGTAAATTAGTGGTTCCTGTGCTTTTTTGGGGGCAGCTGCACCAGTTCACCAGACTGAGACCTTGTCTGAACCGTGCAAGTTCCAGCCTAGGGTGGTTTCTGGGATGCTCCAAACCCCAGGCTCAGAAGGAAGCAGCCCAACCTCCACTCAGCATCATCACTCAAAAGCAACTTAAAAGCTACTTGTGCCGGCAGAGGAAGGAAGTATTAACCCCCTCGTCCCCAGCAAGACTTGTGCCTTGTCCGCTACAGAGGCTTAAAAGGTGAAACCAAACCTATGGCAGAATCTCAGCACTTGCGAGTGAAGGCCAGTGTCCGCCAGGCTTGATATGGAAAGGAGGAGGAGAGGCCAGCCTGTTCTTTGCTCTCCAAAAACCAGTCTGAGAGTCAGACCAGCACGCAAGGTTTAAAACAGAGCAAAGCAGAGCGCAGCCAGGTACCGTGGCTCTGCAAGCGAGGGGAGAGATAGGATGCTGAGATCTCTGGAAGCCCTGAAGCCAGGACATCGCTCCTGGTCCTTATCTCACTCCCGGTCCTTATCTTGGGGACCCAGTGCAGTGAGGGCACTTCTGGTCCAGCGTGGGCACTCCTGGTCCACCGTGGGCATCGCCAGTGGCACAACCCTCCCGAGAGGGTATGCTCCTCGGGGCCCCGGTGCCGAGCCTGGAGCCACGAGTCCCTCCATCCGCGGCAGGGCTGCAGGGTTTTGGCCTTGGGGATGACTGGGCTGGGCTCGCCCTGCGTCCCTCTCGTGTCCCCCCCACGGCCAGAGGGACACGCGACTCGCTCTGCTTGGCTGCGGGTGGTTTGGGCGACTGCTCCTGCCTGGTGGCGTTAGCGCTTCTTGTTTAACGCTAATAATAGCAGCCACGTGCGTATGTTCCCGTCGCCGCGCGTCTCCGGCGTGCCTGGCGCAATTCAGAGGGACTGCGAAGGCCAGCGAGCAAATTCACCGCGTAGCAAGGCAGCGCGGGTTGATACCGTCCGCCCCGGCGGGACCTGACCGGGTTGTAACAGCATCCTGAAGTGGATGGGCCATAAAGGCCACCACGGAGCAAATCGGGGACGTTTCAGTGGAACCTAAATCCATTTCAGAGATTTTCTGAGCTTCCTTATCCACCGTTTATGAGTGTGGTGGCAATGAACTTTGTACTGAGCTCTGCATTGTGCTGTGCCGACGTACCTCAACCTTCGCTCTTACCCCGACTCTATAGCTCCCAGCCAGCCCTGCTCCATGTGCCTCGGCAGAGCAGATACCCCAGCCCGCACCTCCCACACGACTCTTTCCTCATCTGCTTTGCCCCTGCTGTCTAGCCCTGGCTCTTTCCATGTGTCAGCTAATGTACTTCTGCACTTCGGTGTTTATCCTGTTACTTTTTTAGCTCCTTCACCCGCATGTCCGAGGTGGGGTTGTCAACTGGTATGTGCAGCAGCTTGCTTTTTGCCACTGTGACTTGCAGCGTTTCATGTGTGGATGAATTCCATGTCTTTATTTCCCCAAAGAGAGCTAAACCTCTACCATTGCAGCTCCTTCTACCTTCTGCTCACACTATTCCGTTCAAAGCAGGCATGACCTTGGTGCCTTTCTACCTAGCGTGTGCGATGACTCGGTTAAGTCAGCCTACATAACCTAAGGAGCATGGAACCATCAACCTAATTGTCACTTGTTTCCTAAAGCAGGATTTTCACTTAGCTCTTTGGTGATGAGCGTATGGTGAATACAACGTTTCTGCTTCTTATTTAACGATCCGTTGACAGGAAAGATCGAGTAGGCAGAAATCTAAATTCTGGATTCTCTCCAATTTTTTATCGACGGGAGCCCAAGCCTTTCAGCATTGGGAAAGCAGCAACAGGAAACGAGTCGGGGGAATTTTAGGAGCTGTTGAGATGGCTGCAGTGTTTTACATTCCCAGAACTCAGCAGGCAGGCAGCTGTCTGGTCTATTAATCCTTTCCAAGATTCTCTTTTGCCCCACGAATGCATTCCTATTATGCCCATAGAGCACGCAAGGCATGGTTCCATCCCGGCGTTATCCCCTTGCACACCGCGATGGGGAAACACCAGCAGCTGCGCTCCATCTCGCTGAAAGGCAAAACGGGACCTGTGCGCCTGTTGTTCTCGCCTGCCACAGACTTGGATTAAGCCCGAGCGGTTTCAGGGTTCCCTACTCCCAGCCGGATTCCCCGTGGCAGCAGGCTGTGCAGAGCTGAAGGGAAAAGCTCGAAGAGAGATGCCATTTTTCCTCAGGAAGGCACAGGAAAGCATCCCTGAGTGCGTCGGAGCGAGCTGCGCTGCGCTTTTCTCGGCTGGATGTTGCTGTTACATCCGTGTTTTTCTTCCTCCTTGGCCCAGCTGCTGAAGCTGCTTTCCAGACCCCCCGAGCAAACTTGGATACTTCGCAGGACCGTCTCCTTGCCCCATGCGAAAGCTAGCTGCGTGCATCCCAGGGGCTGTCTCCGAGAAAACTCTGGAGCACAGCACCCCTCCAAAAGCCATTTGGACAGCCCAAGCATCAGCGCGTGGGAGAGAAACTTGCCTCCACCTCCACAAGCAGACCCTCGTGCCCTGGGGAAGTTCCTTTCAGGTCGGGGTCAAGACACATCAGCAGGGCTGTGTGAAGGAAGCCACTGCATTAATTAGAGGAGTTCTGCGGGTAAGCGGAGCGTGCCAGGTCCAGCAGGCTGTCACTGGAACCTCACGCCAGCGTGCGAGGCAGACGGGCCTCGGTGGAAAAATCTTGGCATCCAGAGGTTACCGCTGCAGCCTGGCACGCTGTCAGCAGAAAATCCCTGCTGGCTGGTTTCTACCTGCTGAAGGAAATCTGGGCAGGAGAAAAGCCAAACCTCCTCCCTTTTCCATGCTCTATCCCATCCCGGCCCCCGCCTCCCCCACCGCCCGGAGTCAGCGCTCACAAGCACCCCAGCGGAGGCCAGAATTCCTCCCACAAAATACGGCTGGAACGCAGCCACGAACCGCTCAACCTAAACACAAAGGGGAAGACAAGCCTAAAATAAACACGCACGCACACAAGTGCACACACACACGCATGCACACACACAGCGCTACGATGTTCGGGGGGGGAGGCGGAGGGGGAAGCGGTGGCGGGAGGGTGGCTGGGTGGTGAGGAAAAATTTCATGCTGGCCTCTTTAAAGGTGTGTTATTTGTTCAAGGCTGTCCAAACATTTGCGGAGCGCTGGCAGGCCCGGAATGTGTGCAAGAGCTCCGGCAGCGTGTCTTAGGCGTGGGAAAGCTCTGCTCTCCTCAACCTTTACAGGCTTGTTCCCCCTCAGGCAGTGATTCAATAAAACCCGCGCCAGAGATTTATTGAGCTGATAATGACAGCTTCAGTCAGCAGGCAGACACCAGCAAAGCTGGGGGAGAGGGGGAGAGAGACTCCCAAGTCGCAGAGGAGGGAAGAGAGATCCCGGCACCTTGCCTGGACGGGGCACAGGTGGGCTGGGGTCTCCACTTGGGTTAACGACGAGGGTTTTCGGGGCCCCTTTCGCCAGGTGCCCGAGCACGCAGCCCTGCCAGGCAGAGCGCAGGGTGTGCCTTGCAGGTGTGCAGGACTCCCCGGTGTGGGAACTGGGGAGCGAAGCCGGCGTGCTTCCTCACCCGGCCCCGGCGAGGTCAGGGATGTGGCTACTGGACGGGCTGGGCGCTTGCCCTCCAGGGAGACGGTGTCCTGCGTGAAGCACCTGGCCGAGCTGGCCACCTCCGGGGGGGCCGTGCCGTACCGGCCCCCCCGGCAAGTTGCTTCACCTCCCTCTCCGCCACCGCCCTTTGACTGTTTAGCTCCAGATAATTTCCCCGTCCTAGCAAACGCTAAGCTGAGAAGGGGCAGCAAGAGGCTTTGCTGCTTGAGCTGCTCTGGGGTGCTTCTAGCAGGCTGTGCTGGATGCACTGGGAAAAGTCCTGCTCTTCGTGGAAAGGCGGGAGGAAGGTGATGGCCGTGAGGGCTTGCTTAAAGACCTGCTGGTCTAGGTCGCGCAGCCCAGCTTGTGGTGCTCAAGGGATAAAGAAAAATGCCCCGTGAGAGAGCTCTGTGCCACTAGCAGCACCATTTCACTGGCCACTGAGTCACTGGCCCCCGCAGGCCAAGCGCTGGTTGCCCTTGCTGTGTTCTTCGGCGAAACCCTGGCCGATAAAAGCAAGGAAGAGCCCAGGGCTAAGCGCCCGTGAGGAGGGCCGGCAGTTCCAGCGAGGCACTTTTGCACTTTCCTACCGCCCCGCAGCACTTCGTGGTCACTCTGGAGTTAAATCCCGTAAACACACCTGCGGTTATCGAGTCCGTTTTCCCAGTGGGAAACGCGTGAGATAGAAGGGAAGTGACTCACGCGGGGAGGCAGCAGCACGGCCAGGAACGAGCCTTTCTGACTCTCTGCCCGCGATAACCCCGTCGGCTTTGTGTTCGCCCCAGCAAGCAGGATACGTGCATGGAAGGAACGTGGCATTCGAACTCCTCTTCTTGCAAGCCCTGAGAGGCTCCGCTGTGGCCTTACCGGGGTGCAACGCCATTTAATGGCAGAGCCCAGGGCCTTTCGTGCAGCGCGGCGCTGTGCTTACCTCGGGAGGGCCATTGTTGCCTTTTTAACAAAAAATGCTTCAAGGAAAATCCTTCCCAAGATAACCTTCTGTCTTGCGCTCGGCAGCCAGGCAGACATGTATCTCTTAGCCTTGGCAGTCAGGTAGCTGAAGGCGATAGAGGCATAGAAAAATGTGGCTAGCTAGCATTGCTGGGATAAAAGGGAACTCGCGTTGCCTCTCTTATTTAATTATTACCGTCTGTGTTCTTTCTGGCATTGCAAACGTTTGGGAACTCTGCGGCTTACTGCCCATATTAATACAAAGTGTTTTCTCTATAGTGAGAGTATTCTGTGGTGCTGGAGGGGGTGGTTTTAGCCTCACGCCCCAAACAGCTAGACTTTCTCAAGCGTTAGGTTCAAATCCCAGCAGGACTTAATGAGAGCTTCGTGTTGCCAGTTGCAGAGAGGGAGTTTTGCGGGTGTTTCGGCTGAGGCCATGGCTCTGCATGGACCTTACTGTTCCAACAGCCCTTTGCAATTTGGCTGTCAACAAAGAGGGCAACTGGTTTCTATAATAAACACTCAGGGATAGATTTTCAAAGAGCAGAGGCCCTGCCTCGTTTGGGCGTGTGTAATTTGTAACAGAGAGCAAATTCAAGTGTCTGGATTGCTGCCTCTTTCTGGCTTGCACTTGGCTCTAACATTTGGGCTTGGGTTTGGTGGATATGAAGGAAGCCGGTCCTCTGACAATACAAGCCCTGGCATAGTAGCGCTTCCCTGGTCTCGCTGCTTGGTGTCTTCAGGATTGCAATTACAGGTGATCTCCCAGCCGGGAGAGGAAAGCTGGCTCTTTGCTTTTAGCCAGGAACAGTCTTAGCTCTTAGCCTTAACCTGCCTTCTCTGACCCCTGGTATTGATCCTCTGCAGCATCTGTAGTTTCACCTGCAACTCAAGACCAACATTTTGTCCTGACTTGATCCTGCTTGGCCTGTCAGGGCCCTCCATTACCGGTTTGCTCACGGGGAGCAGCCTGTCCATAATCTCAAAGGTGCTGCTGTCTTTGCACTGGCTCGTCCTCTCTCCCTGGCTCTGATGCAGTGTCCTGTGCCAGCCTCAGCTCTTTGGCGTTAGTTCGGTGAGGTGTCTCTGAACTGGGCAGCGCCCAAAGAAAAGGGCAACAGAGCCAGGATTCTAGCTGCCGGGGAATCCTATAGGAACCTGTGCTGTATTGCAACTCCAGTCATTAGAGCCAGAGGTGCCAACTGGTGAGAAAGCCAAGCAGGTGCCCCAGTAAAGACACTGGGAAGATGCAGAGTTGCTCTCTAGTGTTACACTGGATGCGTTCTAAACCTACACCGAAGTTTGAGGGGAGGCATAAAGGTTGCTTGGAGGAGGGAAACATTTTGCTTAGAATGAGCAATGCAGTCTTAGGTCTGCAGCAAAAGCACAGCTAAAACAGTGACCAGCATAGACTCCGGGAGCTGTGAAAGGGACAGAGTAGCAGGGGCACTGAATCTGCAAGTGGGATCTACAAATAAAGTGTACGTCCCCCCTCCACAAGCATCCCAGTCCCGGCAGGGGAGGCGGCAGGAGGTACAGAGTCCTCTCCTTTGTCCTCGTCTCTTCCTCCCCGGAGCCCAAGCCAGACCTCGCCACGTTATGCAAGCCTGTCTGGAGCCCTGCAAACAAAACAGCTGGTTGCTCTGGAACATGCAGCTCTCCTGCTGACGCCAGTCCAGTCAAGTCATAGATCAGATGACTGCTGCCCAGAAGCAGGGCACTCCGTCCAGCTGCTAAGCGTATCCTCAGACAGAGCTAACTGCAGCCAGCGTGGAGCTCTCTTCTCTTTAGCCGCCGTAGTTTGACTGAGGAGAGCACCCAGCTGCCTCGCTGGAGCTTTCCAGGGGCCGGCTGAGCACAACGCGTGCGGCGGCTGCTCGGCCACAAAGCTGTCTTTCTTTTCCAGCAGTGGCATGAGTTGCTCTGAGAAACGTGCGCTCTTGGCAAAACAGCCCCTTGCTCCCGAATCGCCGTCTGGCCCAGCTGTCTTCAGGAGGGCAGCTTCCTCCCTGGGTGGCAGGTATCAGACAAATCTGGTTCTCTCAGCGCTGCTCCGGGAGAAGCCGCAAAGATATTGCGCACACGTGCACGCAGGCACGCACCCCTTGCCTGGCCCTTCCAAAGGCTCTGCCGGATCCCCAGCCTTTTCAGCATCTGTTCCACATCACCTTCCTCGTTTTCCAGGCTCTGTGGACCCACTCCATCCTCTCCCAGATGTTTCCATCCTCTACATCCCCTCATGGCATGAATAATCCTAATAGCACTGAGGAGCGAGTGCAGATGCTTTGGTTCTGGAGTAAGCTCTGGTACAGGGTGCGTGCAAAGCCGTGCAGCCAAATGCACAGACCATTCTGCTTCCCCGACCAGCTCCTTTCCGCCGTGGGACAGGGACCTGGAGCGGCTGAGCTGGTGAGGGGAGCGCAGCAGGCTGCGTGAACCACCTCGGCCGTGGGTCGGACCCACACAGCAGCGTTAGCACCATGCTGAGGGCAGAGAGGGGCACTGGGAGCACAGTGCTCCGGGATAAGGGTCGTGCTGTTGAGAGACTTCATCTTTACTGGTACATTATCGAGCCTCTTGGCTTCTAACACGCTCCCGGGATGAAAGCACAAGGGGAGTGATTGTCCGAGTATTTACCAAAGTTTAGGTCCGATAAGCCCTGTTGATTTTACAAGTGCTCCTTGCGGCCCCGGGAATGACTTTATGGCTGGTGCTAGCAGGTGGAATACTTTGCAGTGGAGAGGAAGGAGGGCAGACACACCAACCAAACCCACCATTATCCACTTGTTTGCTGATTATTTCTGTGCAATTTAACTCCTTGCTAAGCACCCCAGGCTCCCCCGGCGTTGCTGTGTGCTTTCCGTCACCTCTCTGCGGGCTGCTCACTTGAGCTTAGAAAAGTCCTCGTCAAATTCCTCACGCTTACATTTTTTCCTGAGTTTCAAATTAAGAATGGTGACATCTCTAGTGAAGGGCAGAAGAACCTCCTGTCACTGAGATCTCCTTGTCTATGCACAACTTGCCTTTGAGGAAGTAGTAGAACATCTCTTGCTAAAGATTTTTAGAAGTAGACCGAAAACCAGTCAGCACCAGGGTCTTGCGTGGCGTAAATGGGCATCGATGCCGCCGAAGGATCTGAAACTAGAAAGGCAGAATAACCCTTTGCATTGGCTGACAGGGCACTTCTCTGAGCTCTCATCCCCTTAACAAGTTGCCTCCATATGCAGCTCCGGGCAGCATTTCCACCGGTGCGATACCAGGGTACTTCTGAGGGCTAAATGTTGTGGCTGGTAGGAACCGATGCCACAGCATCTGAGTTTATACCCCTTGAAGAGAGTCCCGTTGTGCTTTAGAGCTCTCTCCCTGCAAAACACTCCTCACCACACAGCATATGGCAAAGGAAGACTACCGTGCTGCTTCAGATTTTCAAATAATCGGGGGTTTATATGCTGTCACTTTTGCATGACCTTTCTGACAATCTTAGTAATTACCTTCAGTCTTTCTCTATCCCTTCTCACTGCAGCTCTTTGTACACTGGCTTTAATTTACAGGTGGAAAATAATGAGCATTAGTTTGTTGAGGGCTAGACAAACCAACCCAACCCAAAATGTCTCAAATTAGGGACAATATAAACCAGGGCAGCAAAACAACAGGGCAAACCTTTGCAGCACCTGGGAAACAACCAGCTGTGCAAGAACCTTCCCTCCTGGAGCACGGGACCTCACAGAGAGAGCTCTGGAATGAACAGAAACTGCTGAAGTCTTCATTTTCCCCCATTACTCAGGTTCAGCACCAAAACAATGAATCTTTCTGTAAATGCTATTTGCAGTGAGAGGCACCCTCACTGGGGCGAGGATGGGAGCTTAGATTTTTCAGATGGAAATAGTAAGGGGTTTGGCATCCTCAGGAAGCCGGAGAGTATCTTTGCTCTTAGTATCTCAGATGTTAGAGGAGAGGAAAGCATTTGAAGTCAGACAAAATAAATAATTCAGTTTCTACATTAACACAACAGTTTCCTCTCTACTAGCTCTGCCATTTGTCTGCAATTCTGGAAAGCAGCCTTCTTTAAGATGGCACTTAAGTATTTTCTTAAGTGCTTTTAGATTCAACAAAACACTTAAGACCATGTTTTAAGTTAAGCGCCTGTTTAATCGCTTTCTTGAACTGGGGCCTTCTTGTATTCCTGCCTCTCCAATAAGGATTTGCATAACACGCGTGTCTGCGTGTGTGACCATCAATAGAGTGTGTCTCACCATACAGCATATGAAATCTGTGTACATCGCGTGTGTGCGTATATCTGCCTGCGTGTTTGCATGCATTCATATGGAGATGTTTATCTGTCGATTACAACAAATAAAAGGCATCTAGGTGGAAGTGCCCTCTTTCTGAATAAAGCTGATAATTACTGTAAACATCCCAGGTGCTGGAAGGCCCTGCTTGTTTGATGTTAGGTGACAGGACCTGGTTGCCCACGTGCTGCTATGTCCTCAAAGTCTACCCGGCTGCCAAAACCGCAAAGGCTGTTGATATTCCAGTTATCGGCAGCCTGACCGCCGTAGCAGCCTACAGCGCTCAGGAGCGGGTCACTGACTAATTAGCGATATCACTAATGGGTGGGAAACCTGAAGCAGCCGGTGACGTCCGGTCCCGGTGGAACCATGGCCCTAGGCTAGGACCTGCTGCCAGTCCCCGGTATACGACCAGATCCACGTCTCCCTCAGCCCGTGGGGTTATGACCCGAGAGCCAGGCTTGGTTTCCCAGCCCTGCCAGCCAGGCTGCTGCAGCGGGCATGGCAATACCACCAGAAGGAGAAGCAGCCTAGCCGCTACGCTGCATCCCCTCCTTAGCCACGGCCAAGGGCTGAGACTGCTGCCGTGGCTGCTCCCGTTCGAGGCGAGCCTTCCTCTGCAACCGGGCTGCCGAGCAGGGGTCTGGCACCATGGCTAATCTGCTTTAACCCAGCACCCTGGTCGTGCTGCTTCGGAGAGGAAACGCGGTGCTGAGCTTTCTCTTTTTTTTTTTTTTTTGCCAGTATCTGTCGAACAAAGCGCCTTTCTTCCCGGCAGACTGGCTGCCCTAACACAAGGGGAATTGTCCTCCCCGGCACAAAGGACGGGGGCGGGTGCCGCCGCCGCGGAGGTCGGAAATAGCCGGGTTCCTCGCTGGGCTGCACCTGTGTCCTCGGGCTCCGGCCCTGCCACGCCGGCACGGATGCCCACGCCGTCGGCCGCCCCCGGCCCTCACCTGCGGAGAGGCGTGGGGACGCGCCGTGGGAACTCTCCACCCCTCCGCTCGCCCGCCGCCGGACCTCCCGTGGGTCCTGGGGCTGGACCCCCAGGTCGATGAATTGCAACCCGCCAGTGAGGGCACAGGGGGGAAGAAAGGAACTGCTCCGGGGACTCGAGGATGCGAGGTCCTTGAACGCGTTTGATGCCCTGTCTCTTTCTCCCAGCACAAGTTGCCTAACCTGGCGAAAAGGGAGAGAAATCCGCCTGCTCCGGGGCGGTTTCAGCCACTGTCAGTCCGGAGCGAGGCAGGGGCATGTAGGCAGGTTCACAGACAGGCTGGGAGAAGGGGCAGTGGCAGCCGTGGTGGGAGACGAAGACTGTCACAGCCGATGAGAGGTGGGCACGGGTGGCGGTGTATTTTTCTCATGCCAAAGATGCCCTCATGCTGCCCGGGCCAGAGCAGAAGACGCTATTGGGAACCGTCTGTCCCAGGCTGAGAGCGCTGCTATGGCAAAGAGCAACGGAGAAATTGTAACCAGAGCTATGAGTATCAACGGGAGTGTTTTGGTGGCGACCATGGGGTTTTACAACCCTCTGACCACCGCGTAAAACCACTTGAAGCAAACTCAGCTGAGACCTCTGACTTCTCCAAGGTTCAGCCTTCAAAACGCTGCAGAACACGCACAGTTCTACCTGAAGCCATAAATGGGCCACAGGGAGCTGAGAGCCAGGAACGTCCTGCAGCCCCACTTCTCCCTTCACCTTCCTTTTCCCCTCCTGCTCCTCCTTGGATGTCCTTGCAAACCACAATGAGGAGCATCTAAATGCAGTGACATCCAAGCCGTGCAACAAGGCTTTCTGAATTTTCCTTGCACTTGAATTGGTAAGGTGCAGCTTTTCCATTCAGTCTCATTTGTGGCCCCAATCTGAAATCAGATGTAAAAGGACAGGATCGCCCTGCCTGCAGACCTGCAGCCTCTTCCGTGGTGCGAGCCGACAGCGACCTGGTAGACAGCCTGAGATTTCTGCCTTTGCTCCACGGGCGAGACCCCAACAGAGTCTGGGTGAAGTTCAGGCTCTGGACATCCCCAGCTGACTGAGGAGACTGCTTGAAAATACGTGTGGCTCATCAGGGCCTGCCCCTGAGTCCCAAGGCAAAAAACAGGAGGATGGAGTAATAGAGGCGAGATTGTCTCTGAGACATCCACCCAAGGGCTGGGCGCTCCACCCTGAGCACAGCAGCGGGCGTTGCTAATTTATTGTAATTGGCGTGCCACGAGAGGGATCCTCAAAGGGTTTGTTGGAGGAAGGCAAGCGCAGGCGGCCGCGGCGCCGGGCTCCCGAGCGGGGTCCGCAGCCACGGGGCAGGCTGCGAGGTGCTGGAGGCTGCTGCAGCTCCCCGGGGGAAAAGCAACTCGGGATTTCATCCAGCCGACCTCCATGCCCAGGCTGCCAGCTCCCTGGGCATTCACAGGCATGGTTTGGGTCAGGCAGTTCCACCCCTGCCGAGAGCTTGCTCCGCACAGAGCCTGTTCTCGGTGGGCATAAAGATCCGCTTTGCTTTGCTGCTATGGTGGCAAGCTGTGGACCAGGGTTCTGTTGGAGCTCCTGCTAGCAAGCGTGGAGGACTCAGCTAGGCCAGCGTGTGAGAGGGAAGGCGAACTATCATGGTATTTTCTGCAGTTTTTTAAGGAAAGAAGTGTGAGCGTGGAGCGATTGTATAGAGGTCGGGATGGAGCCAGGCCCTCCGACTGTTTTGTGCTGAAGCCCAGATTGCCACTGTGAGCATGCAGGCTGATGTCTCAGAACAAACATCCAGGAACGCAATGGTTAATCACAAGTGCCCTGCATTGTTCCTCCTTAGGCTTCAGAGTCAACAGCTGCCAGCGCACTCCTCTGACCTCTGCCCAGATCCCCTCCTCACTCCCCTGCTGGGATCCGCAGGGGATGGGGAAGTGGGCAGAGGAAGAAGAGATGCAGGAGACGGCCTCTGCGGCCACGTCCTCGCACTGCGGCGGCAGTTTCCGTGTCAGGGAGTTCACGTCCAGAGAAGAGGGAAGTCGGGGTGCCTGCACATTCCAGCGTTTGGCTCATGCTGTCTGTCCCGCCACATGCTGCCTCTGCCTTATTTCCTTGTGTGTGTGTGTGTGTGTGGTGTTGCCTTTGGCACCCGGGACGGTGTTTACACTTTGCATACAGAATAACACAACTTGATATGAATCTGGCTTGGAAAAAAAAAAAGGAAAGAAAGACAGAAAGAGCAAACCCCAAACTCTGCAGCTGAAAAAATACTGCAAGCTCCCACAGCAGCCAAGATCAACAGCAAGGACAGGCTACTACTCTCTAAGGGGGATACGGATAGGTTTTGCTAACCCACTTCTAATTTGCGATGAAAATAATCCCAGAAGGATGGCAGATTGGCGCCTGCCGGTCAGGGCGGCTCACTCTGGTGCCGGGAGAAGGGAGGGTACCGAGCAGCCGGACTCCTTGCAGTGAACCAGACTACTTCGGAAACACGGGCAGTGCTTTTGAAGGGGTTAAACAGCAACCGGTTTCTGTTCCCCCAGTGTGAGCAGATAAAGCCTTTAGAAGATGGCAGTGGTAGCATTCCCATGGGGGGCTGGCGGCTGTCCTCCAGTCCTCTCCCAGAGCCCCAGGCTCCAGGCAGGAGTGACGTGGGGTGCCCTCCACAGCCCGCACGGGCTGCTGACAGGCAGGTGGGTGCCAGCCCTCCAGCCCCTCGGCTTTGCGTCATATTGCGGGGCAGTGAGGCAGAGCGCGGGGATGCTGACCCCACCTTTTCTAACACAAAAGCCTTTTACAGCTTATTCGTGGTTCTGTCGAGTACTTCTCAGGGCACGGGTGCTGGAAGACGGGGAAGGCTTTTTTTTGGCTGTCGGTTTTCCTTAAGTCCTAAAGCAGTGTCATCTGGATGTAGTGAGGAATCACTGGTACCTTCCCCCTGTCCTGTCTCTGTCAATTGTCTCCAGGACTTTCCGCTCTCACCCACCTTTCCAGTTCAGCTCTTTTTCAATCTCAATAGCCTTATTGGCATGACACAGTTTGCAAGTATTGCCAAAGTTAATATATCAAATGTCCGTCCCTAGGAGCAAGCATTTCTCAGCACAATTACTCCCCAAAGACTCATCGAATGCACAGGCCACGGCTGAACACTACGGTTTAATGTCCTCATTAAATAACGATGAATAACCACCCCACCCCCCATCAATGTCATTCTGGTTTCAGAGTACGCAGCTTCTTGGGCTCAGAATCTCCGGGCCACAGGGGAAGAGCGTTGGGAGTTCGTTCCAGCATTTTTTTGGATTACAGGCGCCCATCCAAAAGCAGGCCCCCGTTGTGCCTAGCATTGCACATACAGAACAAGAAAAAGTCCCTCGCCCAAAGACCTTGGACAATGCAGACATAGAAATGATTATTCTTCTCATTTTCCTGACATGTGAGGTGCTTGGGGACTTGCCCGGGGACATGCAGTGAGTCAGCATCAGAGCTAGGGATTAAACCCAGATCTCCAGGGACTAAACTGCAAAACCAGTTCTCCCTCCAAAGATGTAAATCCCAGCTCTGCAGGCCTTCCCGTGGAATGTGCACCAGCGAGGCTACCACAGGCACTTGTGAGACTTGGAGCAGCTCCGTCTCTGGCTAGCCAGTTCCTCCTCTGCTTCCAAGGAGATGTAACTGGTGCAGTTCAGCCCCAGAGCCGCCTGCATTTCTGCAGGAGCTGGCGAAGTGCCCACGTGCTTACCCTGTGTATACAGCAATTCTCCGGGCACTTTGGGATCCTGAAAGAGGAAAGCCGTGCGCACATGCCGTCAGCATCTTAATTCTGCTTTTCTGTTGCTTAATGTCTCGCAGACAGGAGAGGGCTTGGATCCACGCTCAAATTACCACCACGAGATAAATCGCCTGCTCGGCTGAGCCGAGGTAACTGACGTGTGCATGCTCTTATTCAGCAGCAAATGCAGGTTAATTCAGTTTAGCTTAGCTGGCAGGCGCTAGCAACCTAAGCTGGGTTGTGTTACACAGCGTTTGCCGCAGGGGCAGAGCTGACGGGCAGACAGTTGCCAAGGCTCAGCTGGTGCATGGTAACACAGAAGGCTTCGGGACTTGCTCACGTCTTTCAGCCCTTCAGACAGATTCCCCATATCTGGCCTTAACAGATGAATAGACAAGAGGTGATTCACAAGGCTCAGGAAAGAAACCTCTTCTCCCTGGTAACTGCTGGCAGCAGTTTACGTGTGCTTTTTTTTGCAGCCCGATCCTGCCCATTCTTGGTTGCTGGATCCTGCACCAGCTGAACCACACGTCTGATCTACCTAAGATAAACACAGCCACACCAAAACCGACAGGACAAAGTTTAGAACATGCCATGACAATTCCCTGACCTTCCCCCCCCGCCCCAATGGGAGCAATTTCTAGCTACTAGACGTTTTCTCTGTTAATTTTGGAGTAGAAGAGATGGACACATCCGGTTTTTCTACACACAGAGTTCTGCATGTGCACGCCTCATCCAGATCAACTTTATATTGCCGAGATCCGTAGCTGTGTCCCAGCCGGGATCAACGATGTTGGGCCCATCGCCTGACATTCTCCCTGCACCAGGTTCTTGCTCCCTCCCAGACTTGGGGATGCTCAATGGGCTGGGAGATACTCCTGAAAAACAAAGCAGCAGCCTCAGAAAGAAAAACCTTCTATAGAGGCATTTCAGTGAAGATTTCCCTATCCCTGGGCAGGGAGACAATAGTGGGAAGGAAGTCAGAGTCATTATCGTCATTGTTTCAAGGTTTAATCAGGCACTTGGGGATTAGCACCTCAGCACCGAGGGCACAGCCGGGTGGGAAAGGGCTTGGCTTTGTCCTCCGCAGTGGAGAAAGGCCGTTTTGCTCGCTGCCGAGCTGCTGTTTGAAGTGTTTTGCCCTCTCCTGCAAGCAGGCTTGTTGGGTCCTGCGGTGGGAGGCGTACTGGCAACTTCGGGCTCTGGGCAGCAGAGAAAGGCTGAGATTCGCTGGGGAGGCTCCACACCACAGACGGGGGTAGCTGAAGGGGCCAGGGGGGACCCCATCAGCCAGGGCCCCTCCACCTCCTGCTCCTGCCTACGTCAGAAGGAATCGGCAAGAGGGTGTATTTCCGGAGAACCTGTTTTCCAGATCCCCTGGCATCCTTCCACCGCTCTCAGTGCATGCGTCATCATTTTATGAGGCTGCATCGTTCCCCGGGAGCCCCCTTCCCCTCCCCTTTCTCTCTTGCACACAGAGATTTTTATTTATTTGTTTATAACACTTCGCCTATCCCCAGGACGCCTTTTATCTGCAAGCACTTAACCGTTTCGGTGGCAGGAGGGAGGGCAGCAGCTCAGGGAGGCAGGGCAGAGCCGTCACCCCTTTGTTTCAGACAGGATGGACCTGGGCACCTCCACTGGTCCCAGAGGTCGCTCCGCTTCTCCGGCCCTGCCGCCTTTCTCCTCTCCACTGCAGAAGCGGGCTCCTTGCACTTGGCTGGGCCCCAGTGAGCTGAACTGGAGGGCAACTGGCATGGCTTCAAGTGCATCTCCTGTGTCCGACCAGACTGGCAGTTGTGCAGACGTGGGGCTGAGAAACAGCCCTTTCCCAGTGAAGCGCATCCCTTGGGACCTGCTTTGGAGGCCTCATCGCCCCTCCTGGGACTGGTCTCTCCATTAACGGGGGACAATGTCTCTGAAGGAGACAATGAGTCCAGCCCAAGCAGCAGCTTGGCCACCCTCATGCTGTGGGTGTTGCCTCCAGACACCAACTGCTGCCCTTGGCTCCTCTTTAAAGGGCTCTGAAAGACTTTTTGTTCACGGATTGAGTGCAGGGCTGTGAAGCGATGGGGCTAGCTCCTTCCACACTTGATGCTTTGAGAGGGGGCTTAAATTTTCTGCCCCTTGGCCTCAGCTGTGCACATGTCCTTCCCCTGGCATCAGCCCATTGCATCCCAGTCCTACTGCAGTGCTCTCCCATTCCCTCTGGCACCACTGCCCCTTCTGTCGTGATGTCTCATCCCCAGGTGACATTTCTGGCTGTGGGAGAAACATTTGGTCCAAACCAGGGCTGAGCTGTGCATGCAGGACCCAAACAGAGGGAGCTCAGTGGGAGCAGGCTGGATGGAGATGTTCGAAAACACTCTCCTATCCAAAGCAGAACATCGTGCCCGGCTATATGGAGGATAGGGGAAAAAGCTGTGTCTCGTCGTGTGCAACCTAAGGTGCGGTCAGTCTCGGGCAAGCACAAGCAGAGGTTGTGTGTGCGCCAGAAAGTTGTGACACACACTGAATAGGGGCCAAACCCCAGGCTCTGGAAGGCGAAGGGAAGCACCAGCCTTTCGTACACCTCCAGTTGCAGCAACCAGCCCCTAGTGCTGCTGGCTACCTCTGCCCAAAGGACACGGCAGGGAGCACCGTGCCGCTTTCCAGGGAAAGCTCAGCCCAGAAAAAAGGAAAAACAGGGAAAAGCCCAGCTACAACTGCCACGTGCTTTGCAGAGGGGCAGAGGAGACCAGGTCGGACTCTTGCCCGAGAGGTGCAAGTGGGTGAGGGCAGGGTGAGCCTTTCCACTCAGTATTACCGCTTCCAGGGGAGTTTTCAGCACCCAACACGTGTGTGTTGGGGTGCCGGGGGCGGGGGGGCTAAGTATCCCAGCCTGACAAGTGTCAACAGCAATTAGTGTTTCACACTCGGCCTGAGAGGGGGATAAACATTCACAAGTAACCAAGCAGTGCTGGGCTGCCTGGGAAAGAGTGCCAGACAGGGAGGAGGGGAGGAAGCAGAACAATGCCTTCTAATGCCATTGCTTTGTCAAGAGAAGTTTGCAGCTTGGTGGGAAAGATGCTCCATCCCACACATTTTCTTGTCTCCCCCTTGTTGCTTTGCAGTTATTAATTGAGGAGGCCCCCCGGCATTAGTGCTTAGCTCTGTGCAAAGCTGTATCACTTCAGAAAGAAGCCGATGTAGCGTGACCTTAGCTAAACCAGTGCAAAAAGGCTGTGGGAGTGCTCTTAACAGCCACACTAACCAGGCTGCTGCTGAGCAGGAATCACGTAAGGCAGAACTGAGATGAGCCCATCCTGAATGGTGCCTTGCATCCCGTACAAAAAACAGCTTCACTTTTCCATCCTGGGAGTGTGGTGCAGGTACAACTAAACCAGCCTGAGAGGAGGTATATATGCAAGGGCAAACGCACGTTGTCAGTAAGGCAATTTGCCATCCTCCTTCTGGTTGAACTGATGCAAGTTTTGCTTTCAAAGTTCTCCTGTTGCTTCTGACAGTGTCCACGGACCATGACTTGCTCCTGCTCGGCACTTATGTGATGAAAAGAAGAATAGGTCCTTAGCATTTGGGGAGGTGGGACGTTAGGGTTCCACAGAACTGGCATTTTGCTACTGTAACGGCCAGCCCTTTCATCAGGAACTGACGGGACGGAGGTCCAGTTCCCAGTCACACCAGCTGGCAGGCTCTCTCGCAGTCCTGCTAACTGCGGTAGGATGCGTGCAAGCGTGGGGTCTGGGAATGCTTTTGAACGCGTGTTGCAGGCCACCCGGTGAAGCCCTACGGACCGCGTGTGGAGCAACGCAGGCCTAGGCAGTGGGGTTAGAAGGCAGCTCCCCAGCACTAAGGACCTGCCACCATACCAGCTCTGGAAATAAATCTCCCTTCCAGCCTCCCCACTGCCACTGCTGCTGGGGTATTGCTCACATCTCCTCCTGGCACTGATGGATAAAAGCCCTGCTGTGCCAGATGCTGTCCGAACACCGCTACAGGGGCAAGCCCCTGCCATCCAGTCGGACAAATTGGGCATCAAAATGAGTGTTTATCCTTGTTTCAGCACCGAGGAGCCGAGGCCCAGGGAAAATGAAGCTGAAATTATGAGTGTCGGTGGCCAGATCTCACAGGAGAAGAGGGTCTGACTGACTCCATCCCCTAGTCCAGCCTAGGTAGCTCCCGGAGTCACCGGGGGAGACCGAACCAGGCTGTCTTCCTTCTCGGTGGGAGGCAGAGGCTGACTGGGTCCGTCTGCAAGAGCAGCTCATCTCCTGCTCCTGAACCAGGCTGCCTTTCTCGGGAGAGCAAAGGATCTCAGCGGTGAGCGGAGAGAGGCTGTAGGCATCGTAAGCTGCTGGGGTTGGGCGGTGCTGTGCCAACACCGGCTCGGGTAAACGTCTCTCCTGAAAATCACCGCTGCCGAAGCTCCTGAAGCCGGTGGAAGGACTGCCCCTCCTCTCCTCCAGCCTTGAGCCGCACGGGGCAGCGCCCGGCTCCGTGCAGCATCGCACAAAGGCGCTTTGTCGACACGATTAAAAGGCAGACGTTCTCTTTCTGGAGCCTGGCGGCAGCCAAATCCAGCCTGCCCTCCTCCGGGCACCCTCTCCTCCCCTGGCTCCGTGATTTAGCCACCAGGCTCCGCGATGAGGCGAGCTGCAATGCGTGCTCCCTCTCCTCCTCACGTGTGCGCACACGTTGCGAAGGGGAGCTTCAAAAGAAGGGACGCGTTCCCGGCTCCGAACCGCAGCGGCAGCTCCTCGGGGAGCCGCTAAATCCCACCCAGGGCAAGCGAAGAGCGTGACAGCTCCCGGTGACGCACCTTCTCCGGGAGGGGGGAAAAGCCACGCAGAGGGACGTTAATGAGCTGCCTGCCTCCGGAGGCATTACCGCTGGTTCTGCGTGTCTGGCACTCGCAGCCGCGGCCTCCCCGGGAGTTATAAACTGCAGGCGGGCTCCCTGACAGTTGCGTTCCTATGGGCAAAGGAGCTCTTCCTCCAGAGAAATAGTCACATGGATCCCATTAGCCCTTTGCTTAACGTGAACCAGAACCAGAAACAACCACCAGTGCCGCCCCCAAGCCCGGCTCTGTCAGAAGACGCTGCATGGGGAAAAAATCTCCTTGTGAAATCAGGCTGCCGTGCCTGTCTCTGGAGCCCCGTGCGCAAGGGAGGGCACGCAGGGGCCATGCGAAAAATGTCGCTTGGGAAGGGGGAATCCACCTGGGGCAATTCGCTGCCGTCAAGTGCTTGCTTTTTACTGTATGGACGGGAACTACCTGCGCTCCATACATCGTGACAGCCAGCACCGCGCTAGCCCCCAGGCTCCCTGGTAGGCAGCACTCTCTGATGGCTTTACTAATATCCGAGGGAGTTGAAAGCAAGCCACCGAGCAGTTTTTTTTTTCTCCCCACCGCACCCCCATTCGTGCAAATCCACACGAGCACAAAAAGCCTCCCAGCTTCTGCGTCTGGGGCCGAGGGCCGCAATGGGTGGGATTGCAAAATCCGGATGGTTGCGCCGTCCGGCTAGCGTGTGCCGCGGTGAGCAGAGGTTAGCATCCTTCCGTAGCACCTCTTGGCAGCCACACCGCAGCCAGCACTGAGCCCTGGATACGGTGACCGTGCCAGGTCTAACACAGGCCATCCCTTGCGGGGTGGCCCTGGCAGAGCTCACGGTGGTGCTCTGTGGCACAGCGAGCCCTGCAAATGAACCAAAGCAGTCTGCCACTGTAGGCTCGGAGTGATTAACTGGAGTGTTAGGCAATTAACTTTTTCACACTTGCAGCCTCTAAACTCCCCCATAACTCAGAGGCGACAGACTCAGTGTTTATTTTCTGCTTAAAGAGAAGTCAGTTGCAGGTTCCAAAGGAAAACAACTGTTCCCCAGATTTATAGCCAGGCTTGGAGGCAGATAGTAGGACAAAGGAGCCAGTCAGTTTTGAAAGCTGAAGGCCAGGTCCTTGTCTGCAGAAACTGGCATCAAGGAAGCAATTCTATCAGCACAGATCTGGTCCAGGCCTTGCACGAGTCATTTTCTTTCTTGAGTCGCCATCTCTGTCCCTGCCTGGATGGAGCGGGAACTGCACGTAAAGGGCAGCAGTGCCAATTATAATGTGGCCATCTCAGGGCATGGTTAAAACCAGGTTAGGTCTTGCTGTGTCCTGGAGCCTCATGAGCAAGGCACATCTGCTCATCTGTCACAGATTTTCTTCTTACCTTTTTAAGTATTTGGGGGCAGGGTGCAACCATAACTTGCAATGTGTCCGGTGGGAATCCTGCATCCAGGCTCCCAGCTGGGACAAGGCCTTTGATTTTGTCATTAGGCAGCACAGAGCCAGGAACTACGTGTGTCCTGATGGAGTGAGCCCTAGGACACTCTCAGATCACTCCATCTGCCCCTTGTTTATAATGTAAACTTCTCTGCACCCCTTCCCTGCCGTAAGAGAATGCGCCAGCACAGACAGATCAATGCGTATTTGGGCAGCGATGTTCCCAATGGAAAGCAGAAAGCTCTGCTTCTGCCTCTGCCATGGGCCAGTGGCTACCCCGTGATGGGGACTGGGCAAGAAGGGAGGAGGGCTGAGGATGGATTTGCATGCAGGTGTTACTCATCTTTGCAGCTATCTATTTAATTTTTTTAGCTAGGAGATATTTTGTACGCTGCAACAGGCAGGTTTTTGCATAAAACTGGTGCTTGGTGACAGCCTATATTTGCATTATGAGTGAGGAGGGACACTGGGGACCAGAAAACTTGAACCAAAAATGGAGCTCTGGCTCATTAGTAAGGGTCCCGATGCTAACAGATGATTAAAGGAATTTGCTCAGAACATCCATATTTTGGTTGGAACCAAGAGCACCTTCCCAATCTGCCCTAACAACTTCAGTTGCTACACAGTGGTTGTTTTTTATAGTAACATCTCCAAGGTCTCAGCCTCATTATCTCTATTTTAGAAAGGAAGGAGTAAGCAAAGGGAGGTGCCGTTTTGAATAAGGTGTCCTGGGAGGCCAGCAGCGCATCGCAGCTTTCCTGAAGGTCCCAGCCCTGTGGCCTTCCCACCGGACACTGCTGGAATTGTCCTGTGAGCAACCCATTGCTCACCGGGCGGCTGACAGCTTCACAGCTCTGCAGTAACTCCCTGACCCACAGCTGCTGCCTACAAGTTGACAGGAAAGCCCGTCTGCTATTAAGGTTAAAAATGTTGCCCATAGGGAGAACAAAGTCTGACATTGCCTGCAGCATACTTCTCGCCCGGAGTTATTGCCTGTGGATTAGCAAAGGTCAGGGTTTAGTGCTCCAGCCCTTCCCAGTCTCTTCCTTTACTGCAGGTTAGGGCTACACTTGAAAATTTTTTGTTGATTTAGCCTGATCTGTAAGTGCATGGAAAAATCCCACCCAGTCTGGGGGAGCCATGGGAGCAGAATTCCTAGAGCAGATGTAATGGTACTGGCAAACGGAAAATACCCCACCCCTTGGCCGCTGCAGCGTGTAAGGGGAATTAATAGGATGCCTATGGGCAAGAAAGCGCCTTATCAGAAAACGCCGTGTTCTCCCGGTCCTGGCACCCTCTCTCTAGCAAAGCTTGATCCCAGCATACCCTCCGCTCCTCCTTTTTCTGCCTTTAGTCTTTTCATCTCTTTTCTCTCCCACCCATTTTCATTTTGCCCTGACAACTTTTTTTTCCTTGCAGAATGTGGGAGGGATGAAAGCTGCAGATAATTAATAACCCCGGCACTTCTCAGCTCTGTCTTCCTGGGAGAACTCAAGAGACTCCTGCTCCCTCCACCTCTGCCTCCCCCTGCAAACGCTCTCTCACTTCCAGTCATGTGCTGTCTCTTCCCGTTGCCTGATAAATTGCAGCTGGCAGCTCTTGCTCCAGAAGACTTTGCTTATTTTATGTGTGTGCTTGTGGGTAAGGATTCGGTTTGAGCTAGGGACAGGGGACGGGTTAGCAGCTCTTCTGGAGAAGGGTCTCACTACAGTTCATCCGCAGGCAACCCCCATTTGCAGAAGCAGCTTCTTGATGTGGGTCTGAGGGTTTTGCCGAGATCTTGGGTAAAGCCACATCGAGGTAGTAGAGACTTCCCATCTCCCTAGCCCCAAGGCTGGCAGGAATCGCTTCTTCCTTCTCCTGCCTCTCTCTCTCCTGTTCTGCCCCTTCCAGCTGGTTTCCAGCAGCTCTGCAGGTCATTCAGCTTAGGGCAAGGGCAACAGCTCTCCGTATTTGCTAGCTCCTGTTCTTTTTTTTTCTTGATTCCTCCTGTGCTTTCCTACTGTTGAGTCAGTTGGAAATAAATACTTTGCGTTGAAAGAGAGATTATCTGGAAAGGCAAAAGGCAGGACCTAAAGAAAGAGGAGGCTTGGGACAGTGCCTCGTATGGGGAACAAATCAGTGCTGCTGCAGAAACTACCTGAGCGAGCAGCAGGAAACACAACAGGGAGAGGCTAAGGAGAAGCTGCTCATAACTTCTACTCACCTCCCATGGTAAATTCAGTGCTGGATCCGCTTGTGTTCAAGAGGGAGCAGCCAGGCAGGTGCTGAATCGTGCTCTCCCTCTCTCTCTCTCTCTCTGAAGCATGATTTCTCCTAAGCATCAATTTTGCAGAAGCCTGGTGGCCAGAAACCTTGACTCATTTGCAGAACCCTGGAGAACGCACTCGGGGACTGGGTCAGTGCTCCTCCACAGCGTGGGTGCCGCTGCCTTCTGCAGCTGAGGCTGAGGCCACGGCTTTCATGCAACTGCGCAGCTTCTCCTCCGGGATTCCCTCCCGTGTAGCCAGATCAATTCGGCCACAGCGCAGAGGTTTGATGTTCTGAAGGCGAACGTTGCGTGGATAGAGAAGGAGCCTCCTGGCATTCCTGCGGAGTGGGGGATGCCGGGGAAGGTCCCCGCTTTGGCTCGGAAACGTCCTGGCTCGCAAGGCTCCATCCACGGAGCTGCGAGGCAAGCACCCCTTCACCCAGGCACACCCCTGCACCCCGCTCCAGGGCTGGGGGGGGAAGGCGTGCGTTCCCCGGGGGCCGTGTTGGTGAACAGGACTGCAAAGGTGCTGAGAGCGGTGGTGTGAGCCTTTCAGGCTGCTGGGCTGCTTTCTTTGCCACGTCCCCCCCATCACTAGGAGAGAGGCTGAGACCGGCCGATTGCTCCCAGGAGGGGCATGGAGCCCGTGTGGAGCTGCCTGCCACCGCCCTTGGTGAATTAAGGCAGAAAAAAAAGAGCGTAGGTCTTGCAGCCCCTCGTGAGCTGTCCCCCTTCCCCGTCGGTTTTGAATCTCTGGATGGCCAACTCAACTCCACGTGTACGCGCTGTTTGTTTTATTTTGGGCGCTTCTCTTGCTCTCCCTGTCCCCTCTCCTCTTCCCATTCAAAGAACTTGGGGCCCTGTGGCTTTTTTCCATTTGTGGGCTTACTTTAATCTCTGTTACAGCGTTTTGTCTCCTTACCTCCTGCCTGGTGCCTGAGCCCTAAGACAAAGAGGTGTTTACACTCCTAGACTGCCCAGGCATTGAGGCTGGAGACAAGCAGCACAGCGGAGGGCGGATAGAATTGAACATTTCAACATTTTTTTTCCATCCGTCCCCAAAACCAATATTGACCCAAGACCCCCGTGGGGTTGCTTTAGTCAAAGTTTTACCAGACGTGGCAGCTCTTGGGAGCGCAGCCCCCCCGGAGCTCAGGTCTGAGGGGAGGCGAGGACATGGCTGCTCCCCGAAGGGAACCGTCCCTTTGGGATGGCACGTCCTCTGCCGGGGTAGAGCCCGAGGGGTGCTTTGCCTCCTGGCACCAAAAAAAAATGAAAAAAGGAGCTGTGGCGGAGTGGGGCCATGAAGAGGAGGGCCGGCGGCCTTTCTCCGCGGCCGGGGCCGATCCACCCCGCTTGCTGGAGATCCCCCTTGCTCAGGGGCGCGAGGAGTCGCCCTCCGTACCGGGAGGCAGATTTTCAGCTCCAAATTATGTTCAATTAAGGAGCGCTAATGGGGCTGGATTTGGCCTGAGCAATGAGGGAGCGGGGTCAGCGCCGAACAATATCCTGTTGACATCGCTTCGGAGGAGCAATTCACCGCGCGAGAGGAGAAGGGGCCTTGCTGAGACGCTCCTCAGCACAAAAAAAAAAACCTCAAAGAGGGCTTTGGCCTCTCCTCCTGCCTCCCCCAGCTCCATTATCTGGCAGGGCCGCCGTGAGGCGCGTTCGTTAAGGGAGAGGTGGAGGGGAGCGAGAGGGGGAAGAGTGGCCATTTTCCCTCTGGCTCGTCCGCTGGTGATAGCACGTCCTCTTGGGGAGGGGGGGCCTGGGGTTTGGATAACCTGCCTCATTAGTGGCTGTATGACATCATTATCTCACATTAGCGACACTCTTCCAGAGGTAATTGGGAAGCCTCTGGAATGGCCCCGTGACCTTTAATTAATGCAATGGGGCCTTTTCCTTGTGCGATTCCTCACTCTGCCTCAAGCAGCTGCTTCTTGTTAAGATGCCAGAACAGGGGAGCCCTGGTCCCTTGCCGGGATTTTCTAAGCCTTTATCCCCCAGGGGAGAAATAAAAAGGTGCACGAACAGTCAGCTGCTGCCTGACTTGTTTTCAGCCTCTGTTTTCACCAGCCCCTTGCCTGCCCCAGACTCCAGGCTGCTGCCTGGGCAATTACCTCCGACTGCCCCGTGCGGAGCTTGATTAGCTTGGCCAAGGCTCCCTGCCCGCCGGGTACCCCCTCGTCCCGCGGTGCCCACGGGGGGGGTCTTGCCCCACTGACGGGTAGGGATGGGGGAGACAGGGCTGCTTTCAGGTCAGGTAATGGTCGCGGCTGCGGACAGGACTGGCTTCAGATGGGGTCGACGTGAGGTAGAAATGCCGTATTTCTACGACCGACTTGGCTATCAAAGCGAAGAGGAGTCCTACGCGCCGCTGCAAGAGAGAAGGGGTAGACCGTGCTCCTCCCGAGCCTTTCATCTCACTCCAGCTGTAATTCTGGTGCCTGCTCCTGTCTTTGCAGTTGTTATTGTCTCTTCAGCTTGGTCTCAGCTGCTAAATCAATGGCCAGAGATTAGTCATTGGCAGCCCCAGGTAGCACAGAGATTTCCATTAGTGCTGTGCATCTGGGCTGTCATTATTATTAGCACTGTTATTACAGCAGTGTCTGGAGGCTCCGGTCCAGAGTGGCACTTTGTTGTGCTTGGCACAGTGCAGAAGGGGAAAGGGTGCCAGTGCCGATGTGCTGAACAGGCAAAGGAGCTATTGCATCCCTGTTTTACGGCCAGGGCACTGAAACACAAGTAGAGAGGGTAAGTCCCAAGCAAGGTCACGCAAAAAGGCTGGGGTGACCTAAAATACACCCCAGACCTCCTCACCTATTTTCCAGCGCATGGGTCCTGGAACTGCCTTCTCTGTGCCCTCACCAGTAAAAAGCCTGACTGGAGCTGAAAAACATAGTCTTCCTTATAACCCCAGGCCAGGATTTGCTACCTTAAGTTCTTTTCAAAGCAGCACAAGAATTTTTGCAGCATGCAAAGGAACTCAATAGCTCAGAAACACCCAGTCCCCAGTCAGAACCCAAATAGCTGGTATGCAAATATAAATGCAAGCTACACATCCACCCCACTCACAAAGGATAGGGCAAAGAAATATCTTACTTTCAGTAAGAAGGGGAGGAAAAAATGCACGCTTAAAACAGGATTCCCAGATGTGGCGTGGAGAGACAGGAAGATGGGAAGAAATCACTGCTGTGGAAGGGTTTGGCTGAAGCAGTAGTTCCAAGACTGGAACAATAACATTTCCTCAAAAGACAATAGCCTGATAGAGGGAGGTGGGTTTGTTTGGTTCTGCTCAGAGGCAGATTGATCCACGGCCAGCAAACTGTGTACAGTATGTGTGGGCTTCGGGGGCAGTGGTCTTTGTGCTGGAAAATACGGAGATTTGAACATGGGGTGATGCAACTGGAGATGAGTGCAGGAGCAAAGGCAGAGAAGCCTGCTGTAAGGAAGCCGCTCTGCGTTCATGAAGGCAGCACGCTCATCCGGCTCAAGCTGAAAGTGTGGGAGCTCCCAGACCCAGTTAAGGGGAGTAAGAAGACGTTAGGGTGGCCAGCACTGACCTGACTTGTGTTTGAGCAGTCATAAGCAGGGAGCAAGTGAAGATGAAAGCGGTGGGAGGACCTGTCCTCTCCATAAGATGGTACTGTGTTTGGATATGCTCGCTTGCATGTGCACAGCACAGCTAAATGGTCCCAAATAACTCTCTGTCCCTAATCACTGTTTATGCTTTGCAGATAGGGCAGGGGAATCGTGCCCAGATGTTTCTGTTCCCTGACCGCAGGACTACAAAGGCATCCTACAGCTAAGATCAGGACTTGTGAAGGCCAGTTGAGCCATCCCAGTCTAGTGGACAAGAGCAGCGTATGGGCCCCTGGAGCCAGCCAGACTCCGATTTCTGATTTTGCCACCAAAACTGGGACGCCAGTGATCGCTGGAACATTGCGTCCCAGCCCTGCGCTTCTGCATCTCCTGTGACCTCATGTTTGACTGTTCTTTCCATGTCCCGTGCAGCTTTTCTCCCTTGCGCTGGGCTCCCCCAGCAGAATCAGCCCCCACCCCCAGGCAGGCAGGAGCTCTAGGTGTTAGGAGGATGTAAATAAGGCTCCTTGCTTTGTCCCGACTCAGGGTTTACATTTGCTGTTCTACCCTCGCTGGTGGGAGGCCTCCAAGCACACACGCTGCCTTAAGCACTCAAATGGATAATCAAGAATTGTCGTCGTGGTGCTGGCCCAGCTCTAATCCCAATTTTGTCTCAGAAACCTCTGTAATAACCTTCAACCTGAGGAGATAAGGACCACCGGTTGTTATTTTCCTGGCCATTATTCTCTGTGGGGCTTTTGTATTCAAAACGTGGAGACAAATTAACTCCCTGGAAAGAGCTCTTTGGAGGACTGGGACTTTTAATTCACAGGTGACTGAAGGCAGCGTATTGCAAAAGCAGGTGAGTGAGGTAGTCAGGTCCTTGGGAGCCTTCAGCTTGCAAAGAGCTTTAGCTTTTTTGACAGTGGCATTTGGACTCCTCCGGCTTTGGGGATCAGCCTGCACAGTGCAAACACTCTGCAGTGCTGCTTGTTGGCACAGCTCACTCCTCAACAGCTGGCACGAGTTTCCCTATCCCTTGCTGCAGTAAGCAGCGCTGGCAAGTCTCTAGCTGCTTTGAAAGCACTTTCCGCGGGCAGAGGGGCGCGCGGCTCTCCGTAACAAAAAAAGCGTTTGGGGATTCCTGTTTTACAGCCTCAGCTTTCAGAGGGTTAATGTCATCAGCTCTCCAAGGCTGATTTAATTCAAGCCAGACTGGAGTGCTGCACAAGGCAGCCTCCCCAGGAGCTGGAGCCTTTGCTCCCGGACATTCTGGCCCTCGGGAGAGGGTGAGCAGAGCAGCCGTGTGCGAGGAGCTACCGGTGTCTGTTGTGCTTGCAACTCGACCTCTCCTTTGCGCTTTGAAGCTGCTGACAGTGGGTGGGCTGAGATCAGCGGAGTGGCCGATACGCTGGGAGTTAGAATAACACAACCGCCGTGCCCCGTTCAGCTGGGAATGGGATCTGTTTGGAAGGGGGTGGGCAGCGCAGGGGTGAAGAACTGGGGACCTTGAGGACTGACGGAGTCCTGCAGATGCGGAACAGCTTGCATTTGGGGCTGGGGCGGGAGGGGAGGCCCTCGCAACCCAAAACATAATTAATCAGCGACTTGGACAGAAAATGGAGCTGTGGCTGCAGGTCCAGCTACCGTTGCCCTTTCCAGGCCCACAGCCAGAATGGGGAGGGGAGAGCTTCTCCAAGTTGATGCTCCGTGAGAAAGTCTCGGGTCCTTCTCTCTTTCCGCATCTCATCCCGGAGCTTGCTCTTGCTCCTGAGGGCCAGGGTCAGCGTGCCTTCCCCTCCCCTGTTCCAGCCCAAAGCAGCCTCTCTCCCTCACCTCCCAATGTTGGATGCGGGAGAAAAAATAATACCAAAGAGGTGGCCCAAGACACCAGCTCGTGCTGCCGTGAGTTTTGCTTTATGCCTTTACCACATGGGTCTGAGGACCTCCTCATCCCCAGCTGGGATTGCCCAAAATACCAATTTGGGGGGGATCGCCCAAAGTACCATTTTGGGGGGGACTTCCCAAAGTACCACAGCTGATACAGTGGCATCTGTCTTGCAGAGACCCTGATGCCAAAAGCTAGAGGGGCAATCTCACTCGGTCCCATGCTGGGACAGGGGCAGCACGGGGAGGGGGGAGCACACACAGAGGGGTCTTTGGTCCTGCCCTTGAGCCCCCGGCAGCCCCCCCCGGGAAGGAGAGGAGCTGCCCCCCCCCCAGCTCAGCCTGCTGGTGGGATTGTGAAGGAAACCAGGTGGTGGGGAGGGGACACAGGTCCTGCTGCAGGTGCGGTAGGTGTAAGGGATGGCTCAGCAATGCCCTGGGCTGCCTGCACCCCTCTGGTTTGCATATGAAGAAAAGCCCTGAAGGAAAGGTCTGAGCCAGCACTTGGGTGTGTGACAGCCTTCTGGGGCAAAGGAGGCAGCTGCTTTGGCGCTAGGATGGAGATGCCAATGGTTTTTTTTTGTTGCTGTCATTGTTTGGAGTGGTCCTGGCCCTGGGCTGTGCTGTGACCCCAGCGCCGTACTGGTAATGCTACTGGTATTGCTGCCTCGTGTTGCAGCAGCAGCGCTGAGCCCCTGCTCAGGGCCAAGAATCTCACGTGTGCAACGATGTGCAAAGGCAGAACAGGCCTTACCCCAAAGCGCTTAGGATGGGTCGGTGACTGCAGATACATTGCTGCCTGCTGTTTCAGAGATTTGGACACCCACACGTGGCAGCTGGTGACCTACCTGCGTGGATCACTGGATGCCTAACGTTGCAGCACAAAGCAGGACAGGCTTGCTGTAGAGACTCCCGACACGCACAGGTCGGTGCTAGCAAAGACCCTGCTTTTCCAGCCTTATGGAACGCAGCTTTTTCCTTTCCCCTAGAGGCACCACGCCAGCTGGACGGGGTGCTGGGGAGATGTCAGCTTCCCCTGCACCCCTCCCTTACAGCCTGCAATCCTGCCTGCTCTAATACCATTACAGTCCTAATATCCTGGACATCTAAGAGACCTTTTTAGGATTAACATGGACCTGCGCGTCAGGAGGTTAAAAATCTAGGGAAACTGCTAACTTTCTAGCTGTAAGTGACATCTAGTGGAAATGGCAGGAAAAATGAGTTCCACGGGTAAAATACTGATCCTGTTGGGTTCAGTGGTGAAACTCTGATTGCTGTGAGCTGGAACTTCAGCCCAGCGGCTTCTTTTCAGGACTTGTGAAAAATAAATAGAATAGCCCTATCTGTCTGGGTATGACTTGCAGAGAGCTTGGCATGCTTGGTTTGTTTCACATCAGTGAGCAACGTGAAAAGTGACATGGCTGTGACCTGACAGCACTCACCTGGCCTGACGGCTGCTGGTGCCGAGCCAGAAACACCACAGCCACAACAGACCGTGCGCTAGTCTGGCATTACTGCGCTACACTTTGGATTAAAACAAGGCAGTGGGCTAACTTTGCACTGCTAAGCTTCAGGCCAGTTCAGGTCTAGCCTGTCCTCCGACAGCTAGCAGCTGCTTCTGTGGCTGGCAGCGGCCGGAGAGAGGCAAAGCTGGGGAATTGCAGAACCTGCCCCTCAGGGATGGTGAGTCCAGGGTTATGGATATTGAGCCCATCTGTGTCCTGTGCCCCCGAGGCAGCCGTGTGCCCGGTTTGCCCTGTCTCCTCTTTCTTGGCGATGGAGGTGGCCGCCTTGCTGCCACCCCTGCCCCGGCAGGAAGGGTCCAGCCAACGGCGTAGATGTGGCCTGAGACTGTTCTTGCGTAGAGCAAAGCCGAAGCTTGCACGGAAACCTGAAACCCAGAGAGACTTGGATTAGCAACCCGAAACTCAGGCCAGGATACAAGCCTTTTGGAAGAGCTTGGCAGAGTTTCAGGCAAGTGCAGGCTGGGTTTCAAGTCAGCTCAGGCTGACCTTTGAGTGAGCCTGCTGCTGGCTGCTTGGGAAGCATGGGCCTGAATTTTAAGAGAGCCTGGGGAGTGAGCTGCAGGCAAAAAAATCCCAATGAAACAGTTAAAGCGTTTAGGCAAAAACAATGCAGACCTCTTATGGTTTGGGGGTGATAATTCCTAGCCGCTCACCTGCCCCCAAACCAGCAAAACCAGACTGGTGGTTACGGCTTCATTGCACTCTGAGTTTCAATGCAGACTTAACCCCTTCCTCAGCATGGAGTAACTGGTGCTCCCAGGCTTTCTCTGGGGTAGATCTAAATTCCCTGTTTGCTCTCCCCGTCACCAGGGAGGTCTCATGGCTGTTAGCAGTGCAAGGTCAAAGCTGTACCTGAGCAGCTCAACATTCCCTACTCCTGGAGATGAAGGGCTGAGCTATCTATGTGGCAGTTTGTACCTCACAGGAATTTATGGAAGGGGAGAAATGAATCAGATCGGGGGGGAGATGACAAGATGGAAGGCTGATGCTGTGACAGCAGAAAACCAGAGTCCAGGGATCAGCCAGAGATGGGCAGACAAGGCCATGCTATGTCAGTGACCAAGGTTGAAGGTTGATGATCAAGCCAAAGCAGAAGGCGGCATGAGAAAAAGGCCACAAATAGAGCTGTCTATCCCAGGCAGTGGGAAGCAGCAAGGGCCAACGTAGTCTTGCTCCTGAAGCTGTGGACGTAATTCTCTTCCCATTATAGGTTTTTTTTTTTCTTTCCATTGCTTTTCCTGCAAACTCATCACTCTCTTCCTCCTCTAACACACAGCATGTGATGGGTCTAGATCAGGGCAGGGAGGATATGTTTGTAATCAGACCCACATTTCTCTGCATTGTCTGTGTTGTCTCGGCAGTGAATTCAGCCAAAACCCCCACACTCGTGATGTTTTAGTGCTGATTTTAAAAGCTCTGTGAAGGTAGAATTTTCCCAAATGGAGGTTCCTGGATAGGAAATTGCTTATCTTAGAGTATTATTCTATATAGCTCCGATAGCTCCTTTCCCCCCTGCCAGTTTGTTGAAGTCCCTTTACACTGGGAGTAACGAATGTGCAGCCTGAAGCCGCAGAAGGGGTCTTTATGCCAAAAGAAGTGCCCCTCCATGGCACTCCGGTTTTCTTGCCTAGCTCCCTTTTCCATGCCCTTGATTCTGGCTCCTTCTCCCACGCTGTGTCCTATGTCATCAGGCAGAGAGAGGCCTCATCTGCTGCTTTATTTCAGGCCCTTCTCTAATTACACGTTGACATTAGTTATTTATATAATGTCCTTAATACCAAAGCGTCAATACTGGAGGTGCTGGGAGGCGATGGCGAGGCCTGTGCCCGCCTGCCCGTGGCTTGGCAGGCGGCATCCGCCGGTCACGTTGGTCCGGAGGTGCTGGAGCAGCCCTGCAGCATCCCTGCATTTGGCATCAGCTCCTCTGGAAAGCTGGAGCCAGGTATCCCAGAGAAGCGCAGGGTCACGCACCACACGCCAGAAGGTAATCGGAGACGGTCTCGCCCGGGCTGCGACGGCTGCACGTCCTTCGCAGACGGCATAATGCCCCTGCTGCAGCCTGCGTGGCTCGGGGCAGCGTGCCTCGTCCTTGAAGTCCACGCTGCACTTTTATGGCCCCCCCAGAGGAAGGCAGGGAAGCGCTAGCAGATGCGTAATTTCCCCAAGGACAGCGTGTGGGCTTTACCCTGGACAGCTAAATAAATACTTGGATGTCTCCTGCGCCGAGACTTGTTTGTGTCTCTGAGGCCAGGGCGGAACGTGTGGTGGGGTGTGTGCAGTTCCTGTTGGGTTTGGTGTGTGCGGCCGCTCCGGCGTTGGGTTTAAATGTGACACCGATAACACGGGACGCCAGCCCGCTGCTGGCTTCCAGTTCCGCCTCGCTGCCTCTGTCTCTTTTATGTTCTCTGCTGCGGTTTGCAAGGCAGAGTTTAAAGGTTTTTCTGACTAACCCCGGCTGCCGGACTCAAAGGGAAGGAAGTTGACTGCAGCCAAGAAAAGGAAGCCAGTTGGTTTCCCTTCTGCGTCTGCAAGCGCGTGTGAGGGGGAGATGGAGAAGGGTGTAGCCAGATCAGAAATGAGATAGGACGGGAAGACAGCAGACCTCTTTCCTTCCATATTTTCTCGGCCCAACAAGCTCCCTGCGTGCGTTGGGCTGGAGCGCGGAGAAAGGAAGCGTGTCCTGATCAATATTGACCCGGCGGCGCGGGGCAGCGCGCTTCTGCTCCAGCTGCCGGTGGGCTGCGTGCTTCTGGCTCGCTCCCCGGCAGTGCAGTGCGTGAAGGCAGCCACGACGGGGAGCTTCCTTCCCGCGGGATGGTGGGTGCTGGCAGGGCAGGGCAAGGGTCCCCGGGCTCCCTGGAGCACCCCGACCCTGCCGAGGACCCCCGAGGCGGTTGCGGAGCACGTGGGTCCCTCTCGGCTCACGTATCCCCTACACGGCTCGCCATCTCCGGTTTGGCGTCTCCAGCAGCCTGCTGACCCCAGGGGTGGTCGGAGCCCTTGGGCAGCAGGGGCTGGAGCTGGACTTGGACTCAGGCTCATGGGTGCTGTGCTGCAGGCAGCTACTTCAGGGCATCTATTTCTGGCCCCCCCGGGACAGGGGAGGGCATGCGGTGGGAGGCAGGCTCCGGGACTCGCAGGAGCTGAGGGCTATTTCTGGCCCCGGTTGCTGACCCATCAGGCCACCCTCAGCCGGTCGCTTCCCCTGTAACTCCCTCGTGCCGGGCTCATCCTGAGTCTCCAACCTCTCTCCCTCTGCCACCCACGCCAGATGCTCCTGGGCGGCGTGGGACGGCTGCCAGGCACCACGCAAGGCTTGTCGCAAGACCGCCACGCTGGCTGCGATCTTTTGATGTAAATCCGCAGTAGGCTGGCGGCAGGTGCCCTAGGAGCGCCGTCAATAGGCGAACGGTGCCCCTGAGGCACGGTTTTGTCGCCCGAGAAATGGGTAACCTACAGACTGAGGCAAAGAGGTGGGTATGCTGAAAAAAAAAGAACGGTCATTGCCAACCCGACGTCATGCTCCTCCTTGTACTAAAGGCTGGGAGCTTTGTGGCCTGGGCCTGGACCCCTTCTCTGCCGGCCATCCCACCGAGCAACCCCATGCAGAGGGCAGAAGCGAGCGGGGAGCATCGGGAGCGGTCCCAGATACCCCAAAGGCTGCGGGACAGAAACGCGTTGGCTGCCACCCTCACATCTTCCCTGCCAGCTTCTAAATATGGGCCTGCCCTCTCGGAACCCATCACACTCCCATCTCAAGTGACACACTGGGGGGGGGGGGGGGTGTCTATTTTTAGCCTCTGAATGGATCCGTGCTGGAGCCGAGCTCTCTGCCCCCGTCAAGGGTACGGCATCATGTTGTGCCGGGAGGATTTTCCTGTGTGGCTCTTTGAATGGCTCCATCACCAGCTTAGGCTGTGGTACAGGTAGGGTGCAGCTTTGCGATCTTTTCTGCTTCTTCTCCTACCGCTGGATCCCCCTGGATCCCCCCTGCTGGTTTTGGGCTCTGTTGCATCTTCCCTCCCCAAAAGCCACAGGTATGGAAGGGGCTGCCGTGGCTTGCTGAAATGTCCTCGTTTGGACTGTGCTTCATGCTACCGTCATGCACGATGCCATGGCAGCAGGAATGCTCGAGAGCGTAAATCCCCCACATTTTTGAATGGGTTGTAAGCAAAAGGAGTAGGGAAGGGGTATGTGAGGTGCGATGCTGCTGTGGAGAGAATCCCGAAGTTTCTGTGCTGCTGTCTGTGCTCGGGGAGCAGAGGCAGAAGGGACCTGAGGGGGGTAGCGGCGGTCTCTCTCACTGCCGGTTGGGTTGTGGTCCAACACGGCAATCCCTGTCCTGCTGAATCTGCCAGGAGCTGCCCTTGCCTCCCACTGATTTCAGCTGGAAACGGGTGAGGAGGAGTGAATGCGGATGGCGGGGAAGCAGGGCAGGAACCCCGGGAGGGGAAAGGGTTAGGGGCATACAGCTCAGCTATGTCTGCTGATGCTGGTGCCCCCCTCCTCACGCCCTGATCTCTCCGGCCCCCTCCCCTTGCTTTGCTGCTGCAGGCATGGATAACTTCGAGTACAGCATCCAGCTGAACGACAGGGACTGGGCTGAGTTCTTCTTGGCGTCAGAGGAATGCAACCTAGCACCGGCCGCCCTGGCCACAGCCGAGGAGCAGTGTCTCAGTGACATTGAACAAGGGGACGGCGTGCCGGCGAGGGACCGCCGGGCCGGTGCAAACGGGCAGATCGCGGTCAGGGTGGGCAGCAAGCCAGGGCCTGGCACGGGAACCTCTGCCCCACGTGGGGTGCCCGGAGACGCCTCCCCGCGCTGGCCCGCCGGTGGGCACCTCTCCCTGCCGGAGCTTCTTTCGGGCAGCGAGGACGAAGCGGACCTGGGCTCGGTTAGCAGGTTTCTGTGCGAGAGCGGCGAGCCCGGCCGCCCTTCGTCCGCTCCGATGCCCAGCGCGCAGGGGAGGCAGCCCCCTTGTCCCCCCGCGGCTGCTAATGCCGGCTCGGCTGCCAGCGCACCCGAGGGCAGCCCGGGGCAGGACACAGCACGTGAAGCAGCGGCACCGGCGTCGGCACCGGCGTCGGAGAAAACAGCAGCCGGCGGCGGGCAGGCCACGGAGCCTCCCAGCCACCCCGCTGGAACAAGTGCCCCTGAACGGAGAGGAGACGCGGGAGGGCAACGGCCCCGTGGCAGCCTGGGGGAGGCACAGCCGGCGACTCCGGTGCAGGGCAGCTTGCCGGCACCGGCTGCCTCCCCAGAGGGTTCGGCAAGGAAAAGTCCTAGCAGCTCTTCCCGCTCGGAGCCCGGGCTACGGGGACCCCTGCGTGACCACCCTCCGAGCCCAGCCCTGGAGATTGCGTCCAGAGCACCCGGCTGCCCGGCGCGGGAAGAAGCGAGCGGGGAGAGAGCGGGCGCCGAGCCCAGCTCGCCGGCTGGCTCTCCGGACGTCGTGAGGCGCAAGGTGCCAGGACAGCTGAGAAAAAGCCGCAAGCAACGCGGAGCCGGTGCCGTCGAAGCGGCCCAAGGTGACAGGGAGCCTGCGGGGGCTGCGGCGCAGGGGACTGGTGTACCGGTGAAGGCAGCTTTAAGCTCACCGGTGTCCTCACGGAAGAGCAAAGGGAAGGAGAAGGTGGCCAAGCCGGCTCCGGTGAAGCTGGGAAGCGAGGAGGCAGGGGAGAGCAAATGGCTGGTGCCCAGCCCTGGCACGGACGAGGGCGATCCAGCCGTGAGCACTTCCCCGAAGCAGAAGGTGAAGGAGCCGGGGGCACAGCCCCTGGGGAAGGCGAAGACCACCAAATATTCAAAGCCAGGGCAGGCTGGTGGCTTGGATATACGCGATAATGTGCCGATGGTCCCTGCCGGCGGAGCCGCGGCTCCTCCGGGAGCGGCGTGCCAGGAGGCACCGGGGAAGCCTCTCCGTCTCAAGAGCGTGGGAGCTTGTGGAGGGGATGCTGCTGAGGGAGCTTATGGGGAGTCTGCAGCTGAGACCCCCGGGGAGCTGAGCCCCCCTTACTTTGCAGCTGGGGCCTCTGCAAGGGCAGACACCCTGGATGTGACTTGGCCCGAGATGTACGACTATTTTTTCTGTGACTCCCAAGGGGAAGAAGAAGGAATGGGGGGCTCGGTGGAGGGGGAGGAAACACCCTTGGAAAGGGAAATTTCCTTGCCTGAACTGTATGAATATTTTTTCAATGAACCAGAAGGAAACAGGAAAAAAGTCAAGGGTAAAGACAGGAAGCGAAAGAAGTTCAGCAGCTTGGACCACGCTCAGCTGCAAAATGAGGATCCCGACTTGGCTCCAGTCAAAGACTCCCTGGTTATTTCGGTCCCTGAGGTGTATGAACACTTCTTTCCAGACAGGCCTGGGAACAGGGTGGGCTGGAGAGGGATTTTCTCAATTGCTCCAGCCTCCGAGATGAAGAAAGCTGTGGGGGCTTTGAAGTCCCTCCTGCAAAGGCCAATGCATCTCGTCAGAGGCCAAGCCCCAGCCCCACAGGCTCTCGTGCGGAGAGGATCCGGAGAGAAGCTCCCCCTCGTCCCGCTGGCCCCACTGGGAAGAGGCCAGGCACGTCCAGAAGGTTTGGACATGGCCCTTGCGCTGACAGGTAAAGCACCGTTACCCCCTGCCCGCTGCCCGACAGCCCCGGCTTGCATGTTGCCTCTGCCTTGGGTGGTCTCCCCTGCTCCCACCTTGGGAAGCCCTTGGGCTTTAGCAGGGGAAACGTGGCAAAAGCCACCACCGTGACGTGCTGCGTCGCGTTGGCTCTCTCTTGTGATGCTCACGCTGTCCCTATGCCAAGCGAGTGCTGCCAGCCAGGCTCCGCAGGCTGACTCCCAGTGCTGCCCCAGGCATGGATGGGGAATCTGGGTATATTATTCTGTGCGTAACTTGCTTTGCTCCCCACAGACCCCACTCCTGGGGCAGAGGTGGTCGTGACAGCATGCATGCAACAGGCTGAAAATCAGTCTGGTCCAAAGTCCCTGTCCTAGCTGATTCGGTTGTCCCCTTAATGGACATAACTACTGTGGATCTAATCTATTCTTTTGCACTCTGGCCAAGGAAAAACTTACTGAAGCGAATAGCTGCATTAAACATGGCTGGTGTTATTGCAAGGTCTGGTAGAGATAGGAATCCCCACCCCCAGTGCCATCCAACAGCCTGCAGATCCACGTACCTGTATTTTTGATGAGGGAATGGGAGGCAGAGCAGCAAAATCCTTCTGTACCAAAGAATTCATGCCTCGGAGATAAGGCAATGGCTGCTGAGCTGCTGTCATGTTAAAGCTGGGCTGCTAATCAATCTCATATTGGTGGGGGAAAAGGTGTGCACAGAGTGGAACATGTCCAAGGCTCCCAGCTGAAAGAGGCGAGGGGGACTTTAAAACACATGCTGATTTGAAAAACACCCTCCAGAGACCTCAGAGGTTACCTGAACATTGACTGCTACTGGAGGCACAGAAGAGAAACAGGAATACAGGGAGAGCAAGTCTGACCCACTAGGACAGCCAGCATATTTATCTTAAAGCTTATATGATGCTTACAGCCACAGTGCCTCATAGTTAATATTAAAACCAAACAATGAATGAGTCATCCCAAAGGGTGCCTCAAAATAGAGCTTCCAGTCTGTTTGCACAGAGAAAAACCCCTTTGCCAGGGTCGTAGCTAATTAATAAGCCAGCTTTAATTAAAAGCCTGATCAAATAAACACAGGAGCAAAAATAACCCACTCTTGCAACATGTCTTCAGACTGGAACTCCAGCACAGAAAGAAATGCAGAGCACTCAGGGCTGTCTCCCTCCCTGGCCCTAGCAGGCGGTGGGAGCGAGGTGGGATCCGTGGAGAGATGCTGAGCGCTGGTGCTTCTCGGGGGCATATGTGTGGTCTTAGAGCTGCACGTGTCTCGGGGCATCGTCTTGCAGGAAGGGGACCTTGCCCAGAGGGACCTGCCTACAGCCCCAGTGCATTTGCAGCCACCCCAGGAATTGCTCTCTCCTTAAACCTACTCCCTGGACTTGCTTCCAGCCGCCACACAGGGGTGGGCTGAGAACCTCTGCAGGGAGGTGGTGAGGCAGTCAGAGGTCCTGGAGGCAGCGTGTCCGCTGGCTGTGCCTCTCAGGCCCACGGGTAGCCTTAAAAATATTTGTCTCGGGCTCTTAACGAAGTGTAAAACTGAGAGGGGTGAAAAACGTGCCCCTCTCCTTAGGAAACGTACCTGAGTCCTAAATAGACAAGTTTGACTTGACCAATGGTGAAAAAAGGTCTTCTGGGGGGGGAAAATGTGTGACAAAGATGTATTTCTCTGGGAGTGCAAGGGACTCGCTGCCCCAGAGGGACTGGATCCTGCTGTGGCAGAGCAGGCATCGTAAAACCCCAAGCCTCGTACTCTTCTTCTTGCAGGGAGGCCCAAGGCTCCGCTGGCGCTGACCCACAAAGACATGTGCCTCGTCTTCTGTGCCTTTGCGTCCTGGGCAGTGAAGACCTCCGACCTGCAGGCTCCAGACGCCTGGAAGACCAGTACGTACGGTGCCCAGCCTAGCGGGAGAGGGGTGGGAAGGACCTTGTGGAAGACACGGCAGGGAGAAAGGCAGGGATGCTAAGACACCTCACACTGCCTGTGGGAAAATGCAATCATTTTCCTGCTTTTCCAAAGTGTCCTGCTACTTTCTAATACCTTCTTTCTCCTATAGAAGTGGCAGTCCTTATTCCTGCTCACTTATGTTGTCCTTTCCCCTCACAAAGTGACTGCTGACTTGAACTGAGCCGTAGGACAAGCCTGTATTCCTAGCTTTGGCCCCGCTCCATCCAGCCTCTGACAGGGACCAGTACTGATGTGTCAGGGGAAGAGAGGCTTCTTTAGGATCCCTGCTGGCTAGAAGCTGAATCGGGACCTTGAGCATGCAGGTTTATACTCCCTCATCTCAGCTGGAACAAATGCATGTATTTTTCTAATGTGCTGTAAAGGTATAATCTTTTTTCTAAATACAGCTTAGCCGAAGTATTATCCTGGTGCACCGAGCCCTGCAAGTAAATGGAGCTCTGGCAGTTCCTCTCCTCTCCAATCACAGCATTTGAATAACTGGTGGGGGAGAGAGGAACCTTGGGCAACACGAATTAGCTGAGCTGTGGCCCAAAGGGCTGCAGGTCGCTGGATGAGCAGGGTGCGGGACACCGAGTGCAGCAGCTGAACGCGGGGTCCAGCCCGTGGGCACCGGCGAGAACCTCGCCACGGGGTGAGACGCCGGGGCCAGGGCTTCCCGCTGCTTGTCCAGGAGAGGAATGTTCCCCGCTAAGGTCACGCAGGAAGCTGACACCCCGGCCTGAGAATAGCTCATTAGCTAAAGTTGCTCGGTGCAATCATCACAAGGAGTTTTTGGCTTGCTCCTCCTTGCCTTCTTAGTATTAGACGGTAGATGTGGCCTCAGAGAGGGTGTGAAAAGCGGGATATGGGCCTCGTGCCCTCGGGATTGCACAACCCAGCGTGCAGTAAGCACCCTGGCGAGGAGGGGAGGCGAGCAAGAGACAGGGTGACATCCTGGACAGGCAGTTCTCTTCTGGCATTTTAGGTTCTAACAAGTTGGATTTCCCTGTTTATGTCCCAGGCTCTAACACGTAAATCAAAATCAAGCCCGAATTTAAACTGGGAAGTCCAAAGGCATGGCTTGGGTTCCCGGTTTTGCTTGGGAACAGATCGGGAATCTGACCTCTCTCATAAGCCAAGCTAAAAACATAAGCTGAAAGTACAGAGAAGAGCTTGATTCTGTGTACGACCTCCATTAATTATTTTTATATGTCTGCATTTTCTGATTCTGGGTTTTGGGTATTTTCTGGTTTTGGCTGGGATCAGAGTATCCACAGATAACCCACAAAATGGTATTTTTCTTGGCATCTTCCTGGTCCAAACAGAAGTAGAAAATGAAGTCCTGAAGCCCTGGTGAGATTTCCTCCTGTGGCCCTCTCATCTGAGATTAGACCCATTAGATCTCCACGTGAACCTGTATGTCTAACCACCACCCATCTCTACCACAGGCACGAAGTCTATGTTGCGTTTCCCTTAAAAACAGATGTTTCTTGTGAAATGGTGGTGTGAGCCATATGCCCAAACTGTAGGACTAGATGTGGTCGGCCAGGCTGTGGGCAGCTCGGGACTGAATGCACTGGGAACAAGCAGAGTGTGGGGGGGATGAAGAGCAAAGGCAGGAGGGGTCTGAGAAAGGGAGGGGAGCGACCTCCCAGGGTCCCGTGGACCCCAGTGAGCCAAGTAGCTTGTGATCTTCAAGTTTGGAAAAAGATCTTCGGGTTTGGAAGGAGCACCCAGACTCACCGTGGAAATGTGTTGGGCTCTTTTCCAGTGTTCCTGGCAAGTTTTGGCACGCTTTCTGCCATCCGCTACTTCCGAAGGCAGGTCAGAGAAGGACAGTCTCGGACCTAGGCTCGGCGCACGCCAGAGGTGCTTCCCGAGGACAGGCGAGGACGGTGGAGGCAGAGGCTGGGGACTTTGTTCTTGGGCAGTGTGAGAAGCCTGCATCCCAGCACCAAGACTCTGGACCCATCCCTAAACGGGACAAGATGTCACAGGAAGCAGGATCTTTCCGGTGACAGTCATTTTCAATACGGTAGGCAGTTTGTACCTGTACTGGACAGAAGAGGAGCCCGGTGCGGGCTGGCTCTGTTCTTTCTTTGCACACTTCTTGCATACTTGTGCTATCTCCTAGGAGTAGTCACAGTGTCTGTTCCAGGCTGCTGCTTGTCCGTCCTCCCTGCTGCGATCACCCGGTGGCAAAGGAAGGCGCTGAGGTAGCGGAGGGAGGAGAGAGCAAAAGAAACTAGGAAAGTGCTTCGTTCCTATGAAAGGGTTGGGGGATCTGTGAAGGAAGAGAGGAGAGAACTTTGGGGAAGAGCTAAAGAGGGATGGAGGGGCCGCTCACTTGGCAAGGCTCAGGTCTCCCATGACCAGTTTGGCTCACTGCAGGAGGACTCATCCTCTTGGATTTCACTCCAAGAAGTCACGGCTCGGTCTAACAGTTCAGGAGCCTGAGTTAAAGTTTCTGTTGCATGTGGCCACCTCAGCCCTGCTAAGCCGGAGCTGCGGATGTGATGTCTGTCCCCGTGGGTGAGGAGAACCCACTGCAAGGACACATCTCACTCCCGTGGGCAGAGGATGGGCCAGTGTCACGCAGCCAGAGCCAGAAGGGGCAGCGGGGAAGCTGCCCTACAGGAGGCTGCGCGAGATGGAAAGGGCTGCAGGGACAGCAGGGAAAGGGGCTGAGCTCAGGGAAGCCTCAGGAAAGAGCCCCGACACGGACAGGAGCGTGTTGGAGAGGAGGAAAAAGTACGTGTACCATGTTTGGCTCTGACGGTCACCAGATGAAGGGTGTAGATATATGACTTGGTCCCTCCACTGCCTCCCATCCTAGAGACAAGGAGTTGACTGGGAGGAGATGTCAAGTGAGGAGGTGCCGTGGCCGAGTGTGTAAACTTGTGGGGCTGGAGAGGGCTGGAGGGGGCCCGGAATGCAAGGTGGGATGAAAAATGGCAAGGAAGTGGTTCAGGTTCTTCCCTGTCTCTAGTGCCTTCCTGATCACTCAAGGGCATTATTCATGAGGGGTTTTCTTCACTCCCAAGTCTGATAACAGCACGAATGTGAGATTTGTTAAGCACTTAGGGACCAGATCCACAAAGGTACTGGGGGAAATCTGCCCAGAATACCTGTGCGGATCTGCCTATGAGCTTTATAGAAACAGTCTGTGGCAATGTTTGTCTCACGAAATGAGACAGAAGAGGTTTAGCTCTTTCCTTGTAATGCAGAGTGCCATGCAATTTTAATATGTGTGGGGCTGTACTTAAGACCACATATTATTGCTGATGAGAGCACACCGTACAATTGTACAGTGAGATATGTAGCGGTACATAGCAAAAGAGAGAGATGTACAGGCTCTATATGGACTATAGTAGCTGTATACCCAGTAAGAGGAGGTTTGTGGAGGAGGAGAACAGATAAAATATGCTGGAAGCTTCTAATAAAGATCTATCTCGTGTAATACTTCTGTGTACATTCCTGTGTCCACATTGTTTGTGTGTGAAACTATTGAATGAGTACTGAGTTTTAAAGAATGAGAAATCAATCCATTACGTGTCTGTTGCTAGAAAAAATGTAGGAGTTGATGTGCTGGTTGAGGAGCCCCGGAGGACAGTGTATGCAGGGACATGGGCTGCTTCTCCTCTTCTTTGGCTCCGTCCCCATGCCTACCCCTCTGAGACACATCTTGGCTGCCGCACATCGCGAACAGCGTGATCCGCAGAGCCCTGCCCTCTCTCCTCTCTCAAAAGCACTCGGGACTTGAGCAGAGTCCTGCTCTTGCCAGCCCTCCAGCCTGCTCCTCCCGGGGCCCCCTGAACAGACCAGTGAGCCCAAGTCAATGCCCAGCAGCAGCTCCCGGGTTCGGTCCATCGATCCTCGTGGCCTCTGCCCTCCCCAGACCCCTCGATGCGGCCAAGCTCTCCAGTCTGAGCCGCATCCAGGACCGCCCAGCACCACAGCCTTGGGCTTGGAAAGATTTGCCCAGCAGACCTCGCTCCCTCCGCTGAGCAGGAGCACGGCAGGCACAGGGGAGGCTGAAGCGTTCGCATATGCTCAGTTTTACTGTTTATCCAGCCATAATCCATTAAGCGCTCCCCACGTTCTCGGTGGCAGGTGGAAATACAGCAGCCTTAGCATGGCGGGTGGGTAATGGGGGACCAGCTGGAGGAATCAGGCAATTTTTTCATTATGTGGGGCTTTCCTGGGAGACTGTCACGCCGAGCTGAGCAAAGCAGAAGAAGGTCAGAGGAGGGCAGCAGACAGGTTTGCTGAAAGGAGGGGGTCTCTGGGACTGCCAGCTCCTGTCTCGGGTGGCTCTGGCTCTTCCTGCCTAATTCCTCATGCAGAGTGAAGCCCCCAGGGTAAGGGACACGGCTAAATCCTGAACGGTCACCGCTAACTTCTTGCTTGGCTTGAATTTTTCAGATTTTGTGTTTTCTAGCCTTCTCACACAAATCTGGAGGAAATAATGTTTTCCCTTCACTTTGCAGGTGCAGGAACAGTTAATTTCCCTCCCAGCCATGTACAGTACTCCCAGGTGCAGTGCTGGCAGTTAATAAATGTTTGTGCTAAAAGTCACTGAATTTAATACTGGGCAAAATGGTTGGGAAAGCTGTTCTGGTTTGTCTCAATGTCTAAGGGATTGCAAAGTTGGCCTGAAGATCTCACTGGAACTGGGAGAGTTTCTGGCCAGAAAGCATAATGTTGAAGGCACTTTTGATGACATTAGCCCCTCCAGGGAGGTTTGGATGGGGCAAGACTCTGTGCTGGGATGTGGGGAGTCTGCACGTACCCCCGTCAGCCGGATCTTTCCTAAGCGATGCCCTTGCTTTGGGGACCTCATCTTCCCTGGGGAAGCAGCTTTGTTCTCAGCTGCTCCCCACAAGCCAAAACTGCAGATGTTTGCTGCAACGGGGGTGCTGCGAGCTCAGCTCGCTGCCTGGGCATCTTGAGAGGAATGAGGAAGCTGAGTCAGTTGAGGCTGGGCTGGAGAACTCTACCGTGAATGTATAGCTGCTAAATCGCTGCTGGGAAGAGATTTGTGTGTCCTCTCTTGCTGCCATTGCTCGAAGACTCTGTGCACGGTTTTTGCAGGAAGCCAACTTGTTCTGCTGCTTGTGGACAGTCAGGCTACAGTCAGAGACTACCGTCAGTTTTCCTGAACGGCACAGGGCAAGCATGGCACGGACAGGAGGCTTGCAGGAAAGCTGCTGGGCAGACAACTAGTTTAGGAGTGGTTTGGGTGCGAGTAGTAATATCAGGTACGATCCAGAAAGGAATCAGACCTAGGTGTTGGAAGAAGTGGGAATGGTGGGTAATGCTCTGCACTCCCAGTGTCCCAGTCCACATGTGAGCTAAAACACTGCCCTCGGGGTGGGACAAGTAGCCTCCTGGCTTTCCCTGACCCGCTCGAGCTGGGAAAGGCACGGTGGCACCGAACGCCTGTTTTCCCACTCCGAGGGACGCGGGGTATATCTCACTCTCCTAAAGCGTCTATCCTAGCGTTCAGAAAGTCGTGCTAAGTTTCTTCCCAGGAGAGTTCAGTACTGTAGGTATGCTGTAGGTAACACGAGGTGCCTGTCACCTTTACCAGCGAATGCCTATGTGATAATCGGTGTCTGATCCTTTAGAGCTTGGCCTTGGAGACATAAACGTGATTCAGCACCTCCTCCTGCTAAAAGTTACCAAAGGTGCCAGATGACCCATCAGGCTGTAGGTGCATTTCACACTCCTTTTGATCTCTCCTGGAAGAAGCGGACGAGGTCCGTATTTCAGAAGACAGGTGTTTTCAGCCCCCTGCAGAAGCAAAAGGAAATATTGAAAGATCTTATTGGTATCAGGAGATCAGCTCTGGGATTGTCTACTGTGCTCACTCAAGCAGCAGCATCTCTAGTGTCCCCCAAGGAAACCAGCCTGGACTTGCCTGCAATTTTAACGCTTGGTTTATTCTCCGACCTTTTAAGCTCCCTCCTCTCCCTCCATGGCGAGGTCATCTTGCCCATATCTCACCCCCAAGGGAGGAGCCAAGAGCTCACCATCTTTTGCAATAGCAGCGGCCACCACAATAGAAACGACCTTTTCGGTGCATCCTTGCTGCCGTGAGACTGTTTTCCCTTCACCAAAGAGAGCGTCAGCGCCGGAGGTGGGACCCGTGCCATCCCACCCCGCTTCGCCTTGTACGTAGCTCCCACATCTGACACCTCGCCTTGCCAAGCAGATGAAAAAGTCAGGCAGGTGCACCCTGAAGAACTGCCTCCATATTTCAGCTGGCCTTGATACGTTATGTGCCACCCGGCTGCCGGAGTCCCAGCCTGGAAGAGGGCTGCGTCTCTCCCCCCTCTTCTGCAGCAATCGCTTTTGCCAGAGCAGCTCCTTCGCTCTAGGTTTTGCTTCATCTCTCTCTAATAAAACCAGAGCAAAGCTTCCCGTGGACATTTCTGCTAAGCCATTTCTGAGTCGTGGCTGCCTTCTCCCTGCAATTTGGAGATTTCTGAGGGCTCGTGGTGCTGTGCCAGACGCGGGAGTGCCAGCACGGGGAGGCAGCGGGCAGAGCAGAGGGAGCAGTGACCTCCCTCTTATCTAGGACTGACAGAAATGCCAGTTGCTTTGGTCGGTAGGTCCGTCAGCCCTGAGAGCATGTCATATTTTGGTGGATTCCTCCACCCACAGGGCAGTGAGGGAGTTGCTCATCGCAGACTAGAGCAAATCCTGCACATCCTCAGCTCCTCAGGGGACTAAGGGCTCTCTCTCTGCAAGGAAGGCGCTGGGTTTTGGGAGCAGGACCAGGGAGCAGGTTTGCCCAGCAGGTCCTTCCCCAACCTCAGCCGTGGTTTCAGACAGCCGCTCACAGGCAGCCGACGGGAAGAGACACGTTCATACGAAATGCTCACCAAGGAATACCCAAACCTCAAGTGTCTTTGTAAATACAACAAAAAGATTGGCAAGTCCACGCTCAGCAAAGGAGTGGGATCTGCTGCAGCTACACCAGTGTCTTCAGTTACGGGAGCTTTTTCTCCAAACTCCTGAAGCCAAAGGAGCAGGTCACAGGCTCCACTTTCTTTTTTTAAGAACACCTCTCTGCTGTTCATTCCCTGAGCAAAAGGAGTTTGAAATTGTGGCTTGGAAATCAGAAAGCGGAGAGAAATACAGCAGCCCGTGGTGTTTCCAGCACCGCTCTGGTCTTCCAGCTATGGTTTCCGAAGTGGGGGGACCTCATTCAGGACTCTTAGCACTGGGAGGGACTGGGGGAGGGTGGAGAGATCATTTGTCAGAGAGTGAATTGTTGGCAGCTAGTGTCATCTCATGCCTTTCATCTGCCTCTGTGAATAAAGATGCAGCTATCCTGTGACCGAGCTGAGCAGCGGGATGTGCACAGGCTTGCTGGCAGCTCCAGAGCACCGGGCCTGCAGTTTGTGGGTGACCTGGTTCAGACCTTGGTTTCTGCCGCAGCCGGGCTGTGAAGGATGAACACATTTTTCAGGAAATGGGAGGTATTTTGTGTGTTCGCATGTACTACAGTTTCCGTTTTAATGCAACCTGCGCTGATGTGGCTAGTGCCGCTTTATTTAAACCCTCTATTTTAAAATCCTGAATCTGCTGAGAAATGGGTTGGAGGAAAAGCAACAGAGTGGGGGTTTTCACGGTCACAAGGCAGGTGTCCACGAACAGAGCTCACAAACATAGCCCTGTTCCCACCTGCTATGGAGCCGCCCAGGTCAGCATCTGGGTAGGAATCCATCAGGGAAAAACCCAGGGCCAGCAAAACCGATGGCTCAACAGGGAAACCAGGAGCTTGGGTGTGGGTCTTGACCGATCTGATGCTTATGGGGGCTGGTTTGGAAACATTTTAGGGCTTGTACACACACACAAATTGCTCTGCATTAATTATACCAGCTTGGCAAAGCTGTACAACCTTCTAAAGTAGGGACAGATAGAGGGAGAGCAGGAAGAAGTGCTTCTTCTATGGGAGCCAAACCCAGCTGGGAAAGGGTGTAAGTAAAACTCCTTTAGCTGCTTGCATGGCAGGGGCTGTGTAACCATTTCAGTGGCGATTCGTTACCACAGTCCTTAATTCCTACAGGGCAGCAGTGAAGAAATAGCAGGGACCTGGCCATAGTGGTCAACTGGACAGCAGCATTCTGGTAAACTCAGGTCCTGTTTACACCCACAACCCTCCTCTCTGTTGGTGCAAGCCCCTGACGGTGCCCGTTTGCTAAGGGCACGCTCGCATTTCATCCCAAAACGCTATGTTCTGCGCCGGGCAGTAGCTGGCAGTAGCTACACTCTGCCCCAGAAGTACTGCAGGAACAAGGCAATAACTCAGGCACAGACACACGAACACAGAGATGGAGTTCAGGACCCGAAATAAGAGCCAAACAGACCACGGCAGCTGTGTACAAAGGCGTGCTGGAAGCGTGAGAAATGAGCAGCCTGCATGTTGAAAGGGCAGCATTTGAGAGAGCGACAAATTTAGCCCAGATGTAGCTGGGGAGGAAAGTTGCCACTCTGGGAGCAGGGCAAAAATTGCTTTAGAAGCTGCGTCACGTCTCTGCAGCGTTTTGAAACCAGGATCTCGCACCTTGCTACTGGTGGCCCGGTGCACGCGTGTGTCGCTGTCACCGATCAACGTGATGGTGACATTGGAGCTTGGGAGAGCTGCTCGCCGGGGGACGGACACGCCGGGCTTCTGCGGCCAACACATCTCTCTCTTGCCTGGTTATTCAGTTTCTTGAGCGCCTCTGGCTGCAGCACAAACACTTGCCATCTTTCCAAGCGCCAGCACCTTCCAGCAGCCGCTGCTGTGGGTTGTTGTCTTGCGTGGAGCAGCATACTTGAAAGGGCAAGCCGTCTGCCTGCCCTGCTGCTCCCAGCCCTAAGAGATTATAAACCGTGGGCCGTATCCAGTTCCTCGCTGGTCTTCTCTGCAGAATAACCCTGCAGAGGCAGCTGGGACACCTGGTTTTCTGCCCAGAGCAGATGCAGGGACAGAAGTGGCCTCCAGGCATCTGGATGCAGTCCTCAGGATGGTCTTTCCTTGCCAAGCAAGCCCCGGCTGTGGCCAGCTCCCCTTCCCAACTGGCTTTGTTAAAAAGCGGCTGCCGCGAAGCGAGGTCAGACTGACAAAATGGCAAAAACGGACCCAAACCCCCCACTACCTGGCAGCCCGTGGAGGGCTCAGCTCCATACCTGGGAGTATGCCAGTGCATCCCACCCGGTTCACCCAGGTTTCCCCCAGGCTAGAGAGCAGACAGCACAGTGCATCCCAAGTCACAGCACGGCACGGGCATTCCCGGCTGCAGAAGTGCGTGGAGCCATTTGGAGTCACCGACTGACTTTTCCAGAGCGCCTTTCCAAGACACAGGGCCGAAGCAAAGTCTGATTAGCTTTGGCATTAAACCTCCAGCCAGGGCTCGTTGCCTGACAAGCGCTGGGGAGACTTTGCTCTAGGATTAGGTGTTTAGAAGTGCCTGACCTGAACAAGAGTCAGCACTCTGGAAATCCTCCTAGACCCAGGGCCCCTAAGTAAGTCCTCAAGGGAGGAAGGGCTTTGGAAAGGACAGCAGCGACGGCCAAAAAAATCACCTCCATTAAACCAGATAATGGCAAAGAAAGAGAGAAGAAAAGAAAGTATTCCAGAAGAATGTGTATTGCAATTGTCCGGTCTCACAGAAATCCACCAGGGAACTTTTACAGCAATAGGGAGGGGCTTTTGCCTTTTGATACATTGCAGATATCACTACTGAAACCCAATTAAAAAGATCATGGTGACCATCTTCAAAGTCGACATGTTCATGGGAGCTCACGAGCATGGCTGCCTCCCAGCACACTATGAGCTTCTGATGTTCCCTAGTGCAATTTTGTTCTGAATAAATAGATCCTTTGGGGGTTAAGTTATTAGATACAAATCTTCCCAAAATGAGAGTAAACCTGAAACAAAACAATAACAGCTAGAAGACCCAAACCAACACACACACGAATGTGCAGAGAGCTGCCCATTCTACAGTACTGAACGTCATCCACAGCTAGAAAATTAAATAGATCTTCAACTCAACCACATTTACACGTTAAATACATATAATCCACTCAAACCTTGCATGTAAACTTTGTTGGATACCTTCTGAAAAAAAAAAAAAGTAAGTACAACATAATACATAGATATTCAAGTACAAAGAGCTCCTGGATTGTTTTGTTTGCACCAGTAAAAGAACGAAAATAGAGATTTTGTTAATATGTTTGGTTTGCAGCCTCTTTAGGGAACAAAGGTTAAGAATTTGGAGCCTCAGGTAAAAAGATGTGGATTTGCTGCTGACCTTCTATGTGCTACAGGATCTGGCCTAAGAGGCTGGAAAACGATAACCACTGAGACTCTGTCCTCTGTTGTTTGTGTCCTGGTCTTACTGCTGCTCTGGAGGGGGGAAGAGAGAGATTGCAGCCCACACTGGCATTGCTCTGATCACCGGGGAGTTATGGCTGTACTGCAGTTTGGACTACAGTGAATTTTCTTCCTTCCCTCCCTACCTAGATATTCACAGACAGCATTTAGTGTGAGCCCAGTAACGTGCAGAGGGATGGGAGGAAAGGACGCAGTCCCGTAAGAGGAATCTAGGGCATCCTTTCCAGGGAAGACCTTGGTAAACACAAGCCACTTGGCATATTTGCTGGCAGCACATTTCTTGATTCCATCTGCCAAGGTGTCAGGATCATAATATTGCAGGTCACCACCATGGTTTGGAGCCAGCACTGGCAGGAAAGAATTTTTTGCATGAAGTGGAAAGAACATCCCATTCTGCCCAGACCCGGATTTTTTTCTCCAACTCTGTCAGATAGCTCTGATCTTGCAGGAAGACAATCCTATGAGCACAGCTATCGCTACCAGCCTTACGTACCACGATGGGGCATGTCTCGTGCATCTTTGCAGACTTCAGAGCCCAATGGGGGAATGTTCGGCTTAACAGCTATTCTCAGGGATCAGCGGATCCTCAAAGTGACCAGCCTAAGGGCTCTGGTAAAAAGGGAAATGATCAAACTAATCCAGCCACCAACCAGCCCTTTTCTTTGGCCTTTGAGTGACTGCTCCGTCTGAACACCCCGTCCCTTTTATCTGAGGGAGCCTGACCAGCTTTTTGTTCTTCCTTTTATTTTCAGGAGGGCAATGCTGTTGCCTAGCCAGGGCTCCCCGAGCCGGGGCAGCCACAGAGCGCACTCCTTAGCACAGCACAGACGCTGCTCCTCCGGGTCCGCAGAGGCTGTCGCTTTTGTGCTTTGCCCCCATCCTCAGATTTAGGGGAGAAGTTTGAACTCCGGACCTGCCAGGACATGGGAACCAGCCTTTCGCAGAGCGGAGCAGGGCCCTTCCCCTTGCTTTGTACGCCCCAGGCTCCTCACCCTGGAGGGAAGCCCAGCGAGAGAAGAGCGCGGGGGCTTTTCTGTGCCTGGCTGTGGAGACCTTCCCTCAAGCCTGGTAAAACTGCTGGCCGGGTGCTGGGGAGACGTGCGGGGTGTCCAGCTCCTTCTCCTCAGCTTCCCACAGGTTGTCATAGCTGAAGTCGCTCTGGAAGCTCTGGAGCTCGGCATAGTCGTGGTAGGCTGCGGAGTCGCGGTGCGGGCAGCTGGCCTCTGGCAGGTCGTAAGTGCCGACATTCCCATCTGCAGAAAAACGGACCGAAACGCTCAGAGAGCTCACGAGCAACCCAATCTGCCTTCTCCTTTGCCGGCAGAGAGTACAGGCGAGGGTCAGCATAATCGCAGCCCACACGCAACCAGATCTGGGCAAAGCAGTGGAAGTGTGCCGTAGAACAAACCACGAGCCCCCGAGTGTGATGGGTGGCCAGAGCCAGTGGGCAAGTGAGTGGAAGCCAAGACAAATGCTTCCACCAGACAGACGCACGTAAGGAGCAGGGTGACAGACTCGGTCCCACCACAGGGAAGCAGGAGGAAGGAAAGACATGCGTGAGTCCTCACGTTCTCTCTCAGCCCTGCTTTGAATGATGCTTATAGGGACAGACACCGGCGAGGAGGGGTGGGCTGCAGCCTCCCAAGAGTCTCACCTGGTGGCTGCAACGAAGAGCCCAGATGTTCCTCTCGCAGAGAAGGGATCTGAAAAGGAAGAGACACACTGATGAGGATGACTTAGCACTGCAGTCCTGGGATATCATGCACCCTCTCTTGGTTCCCCCATCCCTGCTCCCCAAGATGCACCCCATCACAGAGCAAAGGGCTCAGAGACTCCGCTCTTCCAGCCCGGAGAAAGGCAAGCCGGGACCTCTGCACCCTCATATATTCCCCTGCAGCCTGCACAGTGCGGAGCACTAGGACTGCGGTTACAAACTCACCTCTTCAAGGTAAGAAGCGTCAGCAGGAGGCCGCAGCTGGAGGCGGCATGAGGTGCCTGGGGTGCTGTAACTCAGAGCCGCAGGCACCTCTCTGCAGTGACTGCTGGGCACGGGCTGGCAGTTCCTCTTCTGCAGAGAGAGATGCTGGGGTACCGGCATGGCTGAGCATCCGTTCGCCTGTGCTGAACCCGTCTGTCCGTGACACTGCAGGAACTTAACCAAAACAAACTCTAGATTTGACACCCGCGATGGAAAGTTGGGGAGCAACTCCCCACCTGTAAGCCAGCCCTGCTATGAACAGACTTAGGCGAAACAAGGTTTTTCTGCCTGCCTTGCAAATTCTACTACGTTCCAATCCTGAAGGCCTTAGGTGGGAAAGGAAGAATGGCTGCGAGTCCCTCGCAATGGCCCACAGAGGTAGTGGAAGTTGGCCAGATGTGAAGGTAGTAGGATGAAACCTACTGGCAGCTCAGGGGACGAGGAAGGACAGAGAGCGGTTGGGAAGAACCCTCCGAGGGAAGGGAGGACTTCAGCAGTACGGGGGATGCCAGCCACAGTCTTTTCCCAAGAGATGCGCAAAACCAGAAATGTAGCCTTAATAGGCACTCAGTTATCGCAGCTGGAATTTTTGGGGGTGGATAAAGTGGTCTCTGTGCCCGACTCATCTCTAGTTTCTGTAGACTGGATCATATCTCAGTCTCTGCCTTTGTTTTGCAGTTTCTGGCTCTTCCTGGGATTGCTGCGACGCTGGCATCCAGTGATAAGCCAGGGGAAACCTGTTGTCCTCTGACTCTGTCCTGACTTGAAAAAACAGAGAACTATGCTGTGCCCTGTCCCACCCCGAAATGGAGGCCTCACGTTTCCACATCCTGCTCAGGCAGACAGCAGGAAAAGAAACGGCCCGAGGCACGATTTCTGGAGCCAACAGCCTGCGCGCTGAGTCAGGGCCGTAACCAGCAGCGAAGGCGCAGGGTACCTCTTCCAGGATGCTGGAGCCTGCCACGCTGCGGGCACTGGGAGAGCTGGGCGTATAGGGGTCAGCGTACAGGGGGGAGCGGGGCACGGCCGGCTTCTCCAGGGAGCTGGAAGCTGTCGAGGGTTGACTTCCCACCAAGCTCCATCTGTTCAGCTAGAAGGCAGAACCGAAACGGGAACATGGCGTGCCATTCCCTGCTTGCGATTCATCCCAGGAGGGATCGGAGCGGGGAATCTCCCTGCAATTCAAGTCCCAAACGCTGCTCAGCCCTGAGGGATGGCGGGGCTGACTCCCGTCTGTGCTAACAAGGGGATTTCCCTGGGACTAAGGCAGATGCACACTCATCGAGGGGAGGGAAATATGGCATCACGCGCTAAACCATCGATGGACACATGCTGGAAAGCCCTCAGAAGAAGAGGTTGTGTCCTATGAAGTAATAACACTCCTACTTGCAGAGCACCGGTGCTCGTGTTGCCTCAGGAATTAGTGCCCAGCATCTCAGGGCTCCAAGGGAGCATCTCAGGGCTCCAAGGGACGTTGCTCCATTTGCCGTGTTTAACCTCGCCTCCCGTGGGCCATTTTCAAATGGAAATGGCTTTCAACACCCGCCCTACAGCACCTGCCAGGACAGCTATCCCCGCAAGTAGCACCATAAGGAAAAGGCGAACCGTACACCGGTTCCTCCGCTGCTCGACCCTTCCCAGGCAGGAGGGCAGCCCCAGCGCATCCCAGCCCTCCTTACGTTGCTCAGGTCCAGGTGCGGCAGGGGAGCCGGCGGGCGACGCCGCGAGCCGTGCGGGGAGTACGGCTCGTTGTACACCGGGGACAGGAGCTCGCCGTTGGGGTTTTCGGGAATGAGGCTGCAGACGGTCCTCTCCGTGTCCTGGCTGGGCGGCTGCTGGCCACACGGCCCACATTTGCCCTTGGACTTTCTGGCGCTGCCCCCCCTCCGCAGGTCCTGTGCGGGCAGCCCGGTGCTTGGCCAGTTGGTCTGTGCCAGGGACTGAAACAAGAAGAGACAGACCCCGGAGCTGGTTCTCCTCGGGCCAGCCCCAGGTACGCAGACCCACCTGCAGCCGACGCGAGGCAGCCCCCTGCTAGAGCCGCTGCCGCGGGCATCGCGCCGCGCTTGGGCATCGGCGCGGTCCTGCAGCCCTTCCCGTGCCCCACGTGCTGCTCTCCGGGCATGCACGCACCCCTGGACGTACAAATGCCGTGCGGGGTCAGAGCAAAGGCTTGCCTAACCCATCACCTCCACCCAGCCCCAGGGCTTTTACTTTGGGATTTCCTGACCTTTGAACAGTGCCATTTTGCCCTTTTGCAATCCGTCCCAACAATCCTGAGGCAGAGCGGAGTATTGGGCTGGGACTCTTCGGCAGACTTTTTTTCCCTTATCAGCAATGACAAAGCTGAGCCGGGGCAAATACAGGCTCCGGGCAAGGATTTGCTATGCCGCATAGCAAACACCGACCACCCGAGCTCAGCCCATCAGGGCACCCGGATAGATCGCTCCGCTCAAAGGCAGCATCTGTCCCCACATGCGTCCCAGGCTTTTGGGGGTTCACTTACATGGAGAGGCTGGGAATAGCCAGGGGAGAGGGGGTCTTCGAGCACCCTGCTCTCGGGCATCAGCAGGAAGGATTGTCCGTCGGGGAGAGAGCCACTGGTCTGGGAGAGGTGCGTTAAGGTGGCCACTCTCCCTCCCGACGCCCAGGAGTTTGTACGGCCGTCAGAAGTGAGTGACCCTCTCCCGCTGCCGGCAAACTAGATGGGGAGAAGAACAGTGCGTGGGAACAGCCCTCCGCGTGGCCGCAGGCGCATCCCGCCCTGACCCCATCCTGGCTGCGGCGCTGGCAGGGGTGGTCTCCCCGTCCTCGCAAGTCCCTGCTAACATCCTTGTGCCGATGCCTCACTGCACAACACTGTCACAATCTGTGACCGGGGGCCTGCTTTTGAAGGAATTTAATGCAATAAATGCCTACGTAATGGAATATAGGGCTTCGAAATAATTTGCGGGGATCAGCGACTTCACGACAGCCTTCCAGCAGGGGACTTGAAGGCTGCTGCGTCACAGGAGTACTGACACGTGGCCAGAGATAGGACAGACGGGATTCCTGGGAGACATCTATTGATGACCATGCAAACCTACAATATCTGTTACCTGGCCAGGGTGTGGCAGCTTTGATCCCGAGAAACTCTCTGATCCGGAGAGGGAGGAGTCGGCATTTCGAAACTGGGCTGTTTTGAGACAGTAGAGCCACTCCTGGTAATCATCATAGCTGCGGCAGATCACCCGGATCGAATTGATTAGTCGACCTGTAAAAACATCACTCGCTGCTGTTACTGTGTTTGAGCGACGGTCCATGTTGCTTCCTTCAGAAACCCATGGGAATCCCCTTTCTCCATCCCTCCCCACGTTCTCCCGGGATCTGGAGACCCCGACACCGGCGCAGGGACAACGGGAATGCTCTGCCTTCGGTGCTGACCATTTGCACCTGGCTGAACGTAGAACAGGGGCAATCACAGCCCAGATCTAAACGAGGGGGAACGCTGCGACAAGCGCTGCTGCTGGCTCCCAGCCTCTCCCAGCTAGCAAAGCCCTGCAGCCAGGGCACGGGCGGTCCGAGATTTCCAAGCAGTTCAGTTCACAGAGCTTGGGTGCCGACGTGAGCGAGCACAGCCAGGAAGATAACCACAGCAGCTTAGCAAAACCAGCCCAACCCCAGAGACCTCCATGCCTGCTGCCAGCGCACCCCCCGGCACATTGGACACGCACCTTCTATTAAAAAGGAGGTTTTCTCGTTCTCTTCAAAAAGCACTTGGATGGCGTTGAGTGGCAGCTCACCCTGTTGGAGAAAGAAGAAGGCTGAGGACCGTGCCGCTGAGCGCAGACATGTGGAGCGGTGAGGACAACGTGGCTGCCCCTGCCCGCTTGAGGGTTGGAGCATCTGCAGGCACCCGGCCGGCGAAACTCCGCTTCCACAGGGGCTTTCCCATCAAGGAAGCCAAGAGGCTTTAGGAGCCTACTGCAAAGTTTTGCCACCTTAGCTGGGAGCGCGAGGAGGGGAGCCCGCAGCGCAGGGCCCCTGGTGAGGATAGGGCAAGGCTGGCAGGAGCTTGGCTGCTCTTCATGCAGCGTGGGGAGAAAGCACAGCTTGACCCCACTGGCAATCCCATGAGGGTCTCCTGTGGGGAAGGGGAGGAGGAAGGGGGAGCTCAGAGCCTAAATTGCCTAAGCCGGGTCTGCAGGAGATGAGAGGCACCCAGGCTGCTGCTTATCTGGGCGAGGACTTGGGTACCTCTCTACTCTTATAGGTGTACTGGAGAACTCTGTCTCCAGCAGATTGACTCAGCGTTGTCCTTCCCTGCTCACAGCTCGCTGTCCCACCACCAGCCTTATTGCAGGAACAAAGCCTCTGAAGCCAGCGTGACTGCACGAGCCGTTTCTGTAAGCTTTGTGCTTACAAAGTCCTTCCGGAGATCTGAGCTTGGAAAAACACTCCTTCCCTTCTAGTTCTGTTTTCGACAGTTTCCCATAGTTTAATGGCTGACTTCTCCAGAAAACTTTGCAAACATGATTCTGAATGAGGTTTTAGTTGCTGGACTGGGACTTCCAGCCTTGCAAACAGAAATCCCCACCATCCATACCCTGCAAAGCCTTACAAAGACAGGCTTGAGCCCTGTAAATGCCAGCTGGTGAAACGTGAGCTCTCGTGCTATACGGCCCAGTTGTGAATGCCACTCCTGTGATCGGAGTGGGGTTTGCCCCTGGCAGGCACTGCATGTATGTTCCTATTAGCAGGGAGCTGAGGCAGAGAACCTAAAGCAGCCTGTCCCTGCAAAAACTGGACTTAGAAGATACCATGTGCTATTGCCCCTAAGCGCAATAGTACTTTTGCATGCACATCCACCCCTGTCCTCTTTGCTGTCACCCCGTGTCCCTTGGCCATTCCAACATTTGCCACGGGCATTGGTCTGTGCCAGCCCCAGTTCTCATGTGAGCTCTGTGGGACAAGCAGAACAGGACTGCCTGTCCCAGACCTCTTCTGCTCTTCTGCTCTGCTGCCAGATGTCCTTTAAGTGTCATCACTGACACTTTCATTCTCTGGGATAGGCAACCTGGCAGAAGGGCCAAGGGTTTGTCAACACTAAATTAGGATGTAGGTCTCCTCTTTCTTTGGGGCTCCCCGAGGTGAATTTTCCTTACAGAAATGGAAGAAGAAGAGTCCTGGGAGAGCAGCTGAAGCAGATTTTACACTGGAACCGTCTCACAGGTTCCATGAGATGAGCTCATTGCTTTATTTCTCCTCTCTCTCATTCTCTGAGCAGGGGGAAACTAAGTGACACATAGTTCCTTTGTTCCTTAAGCCCCTGTTCACCTCAGCTGGATGTCACCCTAACCCTGTCTGTAGGCACGGAGCACTAGGCAGGGGAAGCTGGTGGCAATGGCCCCGGGAGCAGCTCCTGGCCAGGATGGCAAACACAGGGTCTGGGAAGAGCTCAGGAGATGAAATTCCCACCTCACACCACTCTCCCCCATGCCCGGCAGAGGAGGAAACACAGAAAGCAGGAGCAAAGCCCTGTCATTTAGCCGAAGGTCCTCTCAAAAGGTGCAATCGGTCAGGATTCATCTGCCTAAGGTTACGGGCTGCAAAATAAGGTGTTTAGCAGAAACTCCTCATCACGTCCTCACTGCAAAGCTGTCCCAGCTGCATGGGCTCTGGGGAATGTGGCCGACGTGACAGCTTTGCCACAAGGGAAACATGGAACTCAACAGGGCGTCCGTGCTTTTTGCTGGCCAGCTGCCTCTCTGCAATAGCCTGTGGGCACACGCAGGCTTCTGTGGTATTTCTCCTGCACCAAAAGCGATGTATGGGCTGAACAGTACGGGAAAAGCTGACTTTGGGAGGGAAAGCTCACGCGACGCTCCGTCACTTGTTTTCCCCTATCGCCGTAAGAAACGGACTTGGACGCTTCAGCTGGCGCGGGTGCTGCAAGGCTGTGCGTGGAAGGGGCCGGTGACGCCGAGGACCATGGTGTAGGGCTTCCCCCACAAGATTCGGCAACAGCCTCCTGTCCAGGGGAGGGGGCTGAAACACCCGGGGGCTCGAGTCCCACCTAGGGAAGCGCAGCAGCATCCCACAAATAACATGCACGTTGGCTGCAGAAAGCCCCTCCAGCCTTCCCCAGGCACGGCGTGAACCTGCCCCCCGCCTCCAGCAGCTCCCCCCTTGCTATTTCTACCTCGCCCAGGGCTTTTTCCCACCAGCGGTGAGCCAGAGCCTGCTGCTTTGGGTGAGCCCCATCCCGGCAGGCTCGGCCCCTGCCTTCCGCTTCCCTGTCCCACACACAAATTTGGCAGCGGCAGCTCCTGTGGTTTGCATGAAACTGAAGAACAAAAGGGCCGGGCTATTCCTTCACACACAAATTGTAGAGCTCGGTGTCTGCTCGCAGGGAAGGGAAGTTAATTTGCAGAAGCCCTCGGAGAAGGCTCCTGTGCCCTGACATGCCTGTGGAAAATCAGGTTCCCACCGCAGTGTCACAGGCTGGTGAATCACCTCCTGCCCGCGCTCTGCTGCGCAGAGCCCTGCCATTACCCCAGCGAGTGAGACGCCCAGGGACCACGGCTCATGCACCGTGGGAAGGGAAGATTGCACGGACAGGGCAGACAAATCTGGTTTAAGGTTTCAAAAGAGATGAGTTAATCTGAGAGCCCAGCCCAAGGTCCCCTTACATGGTGCCCCATTCCCAGAAGCTGCTAACAACATGTTCCCGAAAACAAGCTCTGTCTGAGGTGTGTCACACAAGCCACCAGCTGCTGGAAAACACCCTCCCCTCTTGCACTGGGGATGGAGGAGAGCTCTGACTGGCATATGTCCCTCCTCACACCCCTTCCCATTGCAGGCACAGCCATCTCCTCCGGCTGGGGAGATGCTCTATGCATCTTCCCAGGGGTAGCCCTTGAATTAAAAGCAGCCCGCGTGGCTTGAGGCCTGATGTGGACACGGTGAAATCATGTGAAGAAGGACTCCAGTGAGCTCACACTGAATTTCACAAGCCCTCAATCTCTGCAGGGTTTCCTTGCCACCGACTCCTCTCTCAGTGACGGAGAAGGATGCTGCTCCTCTGAAGGAGCAGCTCAGCTCTGCTCGGTGGTGCTGCACGTGCAGGTTCACGGACAGTTCAGCGCTCTTTTTGGCACATTAGTTCTAGCACGGGGCAAACGGGGCCAGAAAGCACGGGGCTGTCTAATAGCCATCACCATGATGTCTAAGATGGATGTTGGCAATCAAGTTTAAGGGCCACTCAGCCCGCAGGCAACGCGAATGCCCGTCTGTGCTGAGGCTCCCAGCACTGCTCCTACAAGCAAAGACACACCAGTGGACTAGAGAAGCTCGTCTCACATCCCCCAGGGCACTCAGGCCTCCACATCCCTGTCGGCCCTTCCGCTGGCATGCCCAGACATCGCTCAGGGCCCTTGTTCCACAGAGGGAAAGAGCAGCAAACGCCGCGCGCCGGCAGCGGCCTCTCCTCTCTGCCCGCCAGCCAACTCACTGCTTTTGCCCTTCCCCACCAGCATCCGATGTGCTGCCGGGATGCTACCTGCTTCCAAGTGGTCCCACAGAGAGGGGCTTGGGAAGAAAAGCCCCCGCAGGGCCACTCTCTGGGGCCGTTCCAGCTCCCGTCTCAAGCAAGCGAGCCAGGCTCTCTGCCAGCCTACCCACACAGAAACATGCCAGCCTCCCTCCTCCCAGAGACTGAGATTCCTTGGCAGCCAGCTCCTCTGCCCCCGGGGCTTTTGTAGGAGGGCAAGGTGTTTCTCATGGGAAGATAGTTTGCAACATCCCTCTGCCGGCTCACCTGCCAGCTGGCAAGGGAGCAGCGTGGAGGGAAAGCCCTTGCCAACACGAGGAGCACAAGGGAACCCAGGTGGAAGGGAGCGACGAGCCAAAGAAGTGCCGAAATAGCCGCTGTGGATGGGTAAAAGAGAGCGGGAAGGTGCTCCAAAAATGAACTTACCTTAAAACAGAGGCTGTTGCGCTCTTCAGATACTATCACCAGCGTGGACGGGTAAAGCACTAACAGCCGGTCATGCTGCTCCTTGGAAAGTAAAGAGGGAGAGGGTTCCCTGTGAGCAGCCAGACAGGGCTCAGATCTGGAGAGCCCTTTACTTTGTCTCTCTGACAGCAGCCTGAGGCAAGGGCTCTGGAAACAGCCGAGCTGCTTCCCTGCGACAGGGCTCCACGGGAGATTCCTGCCAGCTCCAGCTGCCAGCCCTGTCCTGCAACTGGTTACGCACGTGCTGTCCCCAGGCACCAACTGCTGGGCCACAGGAGCAGTAACAAACCTTATCCCGTTTACCGGGATGTGGGTAAAATGCCCCTTCAGGGACCCATTGGATTAAGGCAGCAGGTGGGCAGGAGTCTGCGCCTAGTCACTGCATCCGTTGCCGTTTCTGAGCCGTGCTGGCAGGAGGTCGCTCCCCAGAGATGTGTCCTACCTGGAAAGGCAGATGCTGAAGCTTCACTTTGGAAACACAGAGGACATCGCCTAGGGATTCCCGCTGGGTCCCTCGCCACTCCTGGACGGGCATGTTCTGCACGGACCACCGCAGCTCCTCCTTCCCCATGGAGCTCTGCTTCCAGTCCTTCTAGGGACAGGAGCAGAAATGAGAAGCAGGGTAGCCATGTCCTCCCCTAAGAGTTTAGCTAGCACAGGGCCCGTCTAAGGACACTTTTCAAGTGTGGCAGAAGCAGGAAAGAGTAAATAAATCTGTGCAGGAGCCAGTTTTCCAGCTGGGACTGAATAATCATACTTGCTACCTAGCATCACCTGTACATTGCCTTTCAAAGGGGAATACCTCTGTTTTACAAGTGGGGACATGGAGACAGGGAGGGAAGTAAAACAGCCCGCAGAGACTGGAAGAGAAGGCAGGTCTCTTGAATCTGGTCCTGTTTTCTAGGCTCCAGTCCCAGTCTCCGCCTCCAAATGTTTTGTAAACTCTAGATAATTGCACAAGCAGGCAACTGTGTGAGAATTTCTCTGAACCAGACCCAAACCTCTGACCCTTCAGAGGCTGTGGTGGTGGCACCTCTGGGTCACAGGTCTCCCTTTCGGCACACACGCCCTGCCAGGCTCTCTTGCAAAGCCTTTTCTTTTTGCACCCTTCCCTCGCAGGAGACTGCACAAAAGGCAAGCTCCAAAATCAGAAGCTGTGTGCATGCACACATGCGGCAGAAACGCAGCAAGCTGTTGTCAGGTCTCAGCAGTACAGCACCTTTGGGGTTGCCATTCAGACTGAAATCCCACACTCGCTCCGGCGCTGGTTGCACAGACCCAAGACCCTAAGGCCATCTGAACACAAATACACGTAGGCAGAGGAGTTCCCAAGCAAGAACATGTCTGTCGAGCGTGAGTAATTAGCATGTCTATCCATGGTTATTTTAGGGGTGGTGGAATAACTAAAGGAATCGAGAGCTTTGAGGCGTATTGCCCAGGGTCAGCTCTAGGCACTGGCAAACAGGCAGGTCACACAGAAGCCCTTGCCACGCTGTTGCCCTGGCCCAGGCCAGCGCTCTGGCAAGGCTGGTACGCGCTGCTGGCGGAGAGGGGTCAATTCCCAGGCATCAGAAAGGCTGAATTACAGACCACGCACAGCCCCGGCAGCTGCTGGAAGTGGTACAAGTGGCACCGAAACCCCTGCGCGCCATGCCAGGGGGGCAGCTCCTTGACTGATTTAGCGAAGCGCTCAAGCAGCCGGCCTGGAAAAAGGGGATTAGGCCAGGAGTTAACCCCACATCTCCTTCCAATGTTTTGAAAGAGCAGCAAGCACAGCAAGGAGCATCTGGAATTGGACCCGGAGCCCCTCTACCCTTCCATCCCCAGCCCTCTGCTCAAGCTCTCCAGCCCGGAGGAGGTGCCCAGAGCCCCATGGGGCACTCAGGATTCTGGAAGAGGAAGATGTTCGGTGAGCGCCTAGAAGTGTGGTGAAAACGGCCGAGAGAGCCTGGCTGCAGAGATTATCCCTCCTACTGAACGCAGCGGGAGCAGTGCAGCATCCACCCAACCAGCCCAGCTTCCCCAGTCATTCGGCTCTGAGCCCACGGCATGGGAAACGGCCGCGCACCTCACCGTCCCAAGACACCAACCTGAGAGAGGAAGGGCAAGTCAAGGCTTCCTCCGTTCAGCTGGATCTGTTTCTCCAGGTGATAAAGCCACTGCTTCAGCTCTGACTCAGTAGGGCAGAACACGATAAGGGGATTCAGCAGAGGACCTAGGTATGCGAGACACAAGATGAGCTGAGCAGATAAGGGCACCAATTGCAGCACCAATAAGTAATCGGCTGGCCAGAGCTGTTATGCTCAGCACATCACACCACGGGTCGGTCGCCTGCGAGTGCATTGCTCTGCTGTCATCACGCTCCAGTGTTCCTGCCACCGCCTTGAGCACGTTGCCTCACATCAGCTCACCTCATGCAGCCACATCTAGCTCTGACTGCCAGCCACTTTTCAGGCCAAAACCAGGCCAAGAACAAAAATCAAAGGCAGTACAAAAGTCAGGCTTGAAGTCAATAGACAGATTTCAGCTTTAAAAGTCACCAATAGTTTGTGAAAAGCATCTCTGCCGGCGGAGGCTATCACAAGGTGCTGCTGCAGACAGCCTAACTCAACGCAAAAGTTTCATGCTGTTTCTTAGTTTCACTTCGGCATTCTATACGTAGAACCGGTAGCTTTCTGACACTGTTTATTTATTGCTTCGTCAAATATAATCTGTGTCAGACAAGCTGAAACTGCTCTCAGACATACTCTTGAAGGGAGGAACAGCCCTGTATCTTGTTGATTTTAATGTTTCCAGCTATCATTCGCTTAGTAGCGTGAGCAAAAAAGTCTCACACACCCTCTTGCTACTCACTGCAGACAACCTAGTGACGTTAATAATAATTTCTGGCAGGCTGCAGAAGGCATGTTATGATTAATAATTTACCAGTGATCTCATATTAAGCCATATTTGGTGCATGCTCAGTAAGATCTGGCTTTGCGGGACTTGGAAGTATTCCGATAAGCAAGTGCACTGGATAAGCATGATACTTTGCCCTTCTGTGGAGTCTTTTATCCCATAATTCCTGCATTATTTAAGAACAACAGTCAATTAAGACTTTGAAACACCTCTGCCTGCCAGGAAATGCAGCAATACAAAGCAGAGGTGGGGAAACTGAGGCAGAGACTCCCTGAGTGACTTCCCATAAGTCACTCCTTTCTGATCCATTACGGTAATTACGTGTCAAGCATTACTGGCCATCTAAGTGTCTATGTACCATTGTAGCTCTGGAGTTCTCTCGTCTCCTCTTGCCTTGGTTCCCCTGTCTTTGCAATGGAGGTAAAGTGATTCCTTACTTTATAGAGCTGCTGGGAGGGTATAAAGGTACTAGCATTACCTAGATATTCTGGCAGCTCTGAATACTTCTCTGGGCATCCAGGCCCTTCTACAAACAGCAGGAATTTTGCTGGTAGGGCACGACCCTTAACATGGCACTGCTTGCCCTGCCACCTCCTCTAAGGCCAGCCTTTCGGATGTATCCTGAGGGTTGTTCGCGTTGCCACAACTAACCAGGGCCCCGAAGGAAGAGAAAATGAGAAAAGAGACTCCTGCCTAAGCCTGAAGCCTGAGACATGCCTGAAGCTCGTGCAAGGAGCTGCTGGGGAGGCTGTGAAGCAGAGCCTGAAAGGCTGCTGCTAATTCAGTTGCTGCCATTTCCCTCAGCCCCCAGGGCACGTTTGCGGCAGGGCCATGACACAGCCACGCTGAGCAACCTGTGCCGGCCTTTGTGCTGTTTTCTTCCTCCCTGTCCTTCCTCTTTCCTTGCGAATGCTTCCAGAGCAACATTGGAAGCAAGAAAGCCCCTTCCTGGAGCAGCAGCAGGTTTTTTTCCCACCCAAATCTCTGTCAGGAGACACTAAAAAGCTGCCACATTTTGGAGGTGAGGCAGAGCTAGCTCAAGGTGCTCAACAACTCCATCAGCATCAGGGGCTGTGCAAGAGATGGACCGCAAAGCCAAGGTGACGGAACAGCCGCCGTCCACTTGTCCGTGCCAGTGCACCAAGGGACGGCTTTACACGCTGCCGGCCTTCCTTCTCATGCTTCGCCTCCACATCTCCAATGATCGCACCGGCATCTTCTGACGTACTGAACTACCCTAGAAAGTAGAGTTCATGGGGAACTACTGAGGCCACAGGATTTCACAAGAGAATGGATGTGTGTCTTTTTGTGTTTCAGAGTCACAAGACGAAAGACTTCCACCCTGACCCTGTGTGGGGCCTCGGACAAGGCTCTTATCCCCTCTGTGCCTGGATTTCTCCCCCTCTAGCAGAAAAATAAAACTGCTCCACTGATCTCTCGGCAATCCTAAATATCGCTACATCCCTGGTTTCTTCGTGTCACTGCTTCCCGATATATACAGCACTCTCCGTCAGAAAGGCTTTGGTCTGTTCTTTCCCTAACCGGGACACAAACCCAAAAAGCTTGAGGCAATTTTCCACCCAGCGACGCTCCTACGTGTTTTCATACAAGCAGAACAAGTCCACCCACCCCAGTGCAGGCACCCCTGACAGGCTGTGCCTGGGAGAAGTTTTCTTTTATTTTACAGACTCCCAAAAAGGGTTGGAGAGCCCTGCCTACAGTGTAACAAGACCACAACTCAGCAGTCCTTAAAATTAATGGGTCATTTGTACCAGCTCCTTTCTACAATTTATGTAATTTTTTCATTTGAGTGACCATTGTATAACTTTCTCTCTAACAGAGGAAACCAGAGTACATAGACAGTGGGCCTAGGACACAAATAAGCTTTCTTGGCTCTGTATCATTACTGGGTTATTTACTTAATTCTGTGTACTTCAATACTTTAACTGCTACTCCTGGGGGCTTGCGACTGCTGTAATTCAGCAATGACTAAGCCCAAAGAAGCCTCCAGCCAAGCTGCAGACAGGTTGTTATCCCAGGAAAACTTTTATAAAGCAAGATCCCTCAGAGAAAAGGTTAAAAAGCTCGTGGAGGCAGGAGTGCTGGTGAGGGACGAGTTGGTAAAGTGACATTGGGTCCTGATAGCACCAGCCTGGCATTACTGGAGGAGGCAACTCACCTCTCGGCACTGTTGCCCATCCTGTCTACTTGAGCAGTGCCGTACATCAGCACGCACAGCGCTGCACGCGTGCCTGCTCGGAGCCACTCCCTGGCTTCGGGGTTTATATGGGAACAAGAAGTGGGAGAAGGGGTTTTATCCCATTCCTTCGTTCAAATGTGGTGCACAAAGAGCAAATGACTGGGCAGAAGTGGGAACTGTCACTGTGTGTCCTGAGTATTAACCAGCTGGAGCACAGGACCATCCTTCCTCTGCACTCCCTACCCAGTCCCTTCCCTGCCTGCAGCCCTGGGCATCGCTGTCCAGGTGTTTAGGAGCAGAGAAGCCTCGGAGGAAAAGATACAAATGCTGGGAGGAAAAGCTTCAGTTCCCTGCAACCTCCTTCCACAATGTGGTTCTTGTCTGGGACTGGGTCAGAGCAGGACAAAGAGCAGAGACAGTCGTGATTCATACACCCTCTGTTCTCTGCTCAAAGCAAACGAAGAGGCACCAACCTGCAATGCGGAAAGCGTGCTCCTCCTGCCCAGTGCTCTTCCCGTTCTCAATTTCACACACATTCAGCTCTTTTAAAGGCAGCAGTCCCTGCATAAGAAGAACACACCATTATTTTGGGGGGCAGCCTGCAGGCAGGCTCTGCAATTAATGACCCTTTGCTGTAGGAGACTGGAAGAAGACTCATGGCTCACAGTGTTAGACTTGAAAATGCTGCTCTGAGGCGAAACATTTGGGACTTCGATCCAGCACGCTTCCCAGAGGAAGCAGGTTCAGCAGTTCCCTGGGCACCGTGGGGCCACTACTACAGCAATTCTCTGCCAAGCTCGCAAGAAATTTCTTTGTAGTCCAAGTCTTTCAGCTTTAAGAGAAACCTCAGCAAAACAATGCTGATTTAACACAAGAAAGCCAGAAGATGAAAATGACCATAAAGCAAAATCGAGCTGTCCAGTTTCTATACTCCAGTTCTTCAGAGTCCCACCATAACGAAGCACAGGAACAGGTGACAAGTTTGTGCTCCCTGTCTTGGGCTTTCTGAACAAGGACTTGAAAAGATGCTAATTGCTGTAATGTCTAGGGACCAGTACTGGCACATTAATTCCTTTTTAATTCCTCTAAAATTAATAAACTAAGGAGCTGTTTATAAAGTAAATGGGAGATTTTGTAATATTGTTTGTATTCTGACGTGTCTTTTCAGTTGAAGGCTGGCTTGCTGCATGACTCGAGAGATTGTATTGGCATATTGCATTAACCTCAAGTCACCTAGAAGACAATAAATCTTTTCTAAAAGGAACGAATTTTACAAACTTTTACAAAACAGCCATGCTCAGTTTTAGTTCCTCTCTCGTGCGGAGGGAGACCATATTCAGGGCTTCCCGTTTGTTCGGTTGTGATTTTTTGGCTGCATGTGCAAAAACAGCCTATTGTCTGTAATTCACCAGCATCGTCAGGTTAAAAAGTTTGATGGTTTGCCGGGATAGCTCCCCAAGGCTTCCCTCAGTTTTTTCTTTCCACCCTCTCCCACGTGCCTCTTTCTCTGCCCTGCAGATGAAGAACTCCCCCTTGGTTCAGAAGCCAGGGCTGAGGCCAGTAGGATTTTGAGCAATAGGGTTGAGGCCGGTGGGATTTTGAGGAATAGGAGCTCTGACCCTTGCCGAGGCACAGCTCTCTGTGCTTGGCACTCTACACAAAGATAAGTCCAGGTAGCCGAAACACCTCCCATCCCTAGTCCCACCTGCCAGCCCTGCACAAGTCCCTATCCCACCTCTATGGGGTCCTTTATCTCTGCCCACAGGCAAGGCCAAGGACCCAGGTGAAACTGAGGTTGTCTGGGTACAGTCCTTAGGAAGAAACGCTCTCTTCCCCCAGGAGCCTGGCATCCACGGGAAGCGACTTGCTGAGATTACCTAGAGGAGGTCAACAGCAGCCCTAGGAGCAGAGCCCCCTCCCTTGTTGCATCCCATCTGCCCAGTGCCCCCAGTTTGGCCATACTGCCCAACTCCCCAGTGCTTTCCCCGGCGTGTCCGGCTGATGCCCTACCTGGTAGGTGAGTCCGTTGGAGCCCATAGACTGGAAGTACAGGTAAGACTGGAACAGCTCCAAGAAGCAGTCATTCACCTCCTGCAGAAAAGACACATTTTGGGGTTTATCTCAGGACGCCTTCCTCCTCCCAGTTTCACTCTGCATCTCAGACAGGTCTGTGCACAGAGAAGCCAGCGGTCGCTTATCCAAGGGCCACCACCACATCTCTGCTGGTGGATCTGCTGCCAGCCCAGCAGCTGAGCGTGGAAGCACAGCCCAGGTCTCCACTGGGATGGGAGCCGGTGGGTGCCAGCCGGTACCCATGCCCCATGTGGCAGCAGAAGTCCCCAGGCCACGCAGTAGCCCAAGGAAGTCTCCATGTGTCACATTTCTCAGAATTACTCTTTACTTCCCAGTCCTACAGGGTCACTCTGCACCTGAGAAGAGAAACACCCACAATCAGGTGCCACAGCTTACCTGGCAGTGCTGGAACTTAAACTTGACCTTGGAGTAATAGATCATTTTGCCCAGATTCCTGACAACTGTTTTCCTTCGTCCCTTCTTGAACAGGCTGGGGAACCTCTGGTCCAAGTTTTCTTTCTGGTTTTCCTGGTTCTGAATATTCTGTACCAAGGATTCAGGAAAAACATATCAGAGGCAGTAGAAGGTGGGGGCCTGATGTCTGGAAGAGATGTTCACAGAACATCTTCCCAGAACGGCTTCCTCAGAAAGGGCAGGTGCCTGGGCCGGGCTGTTTGTTGGTGGGTCTCCATGCCAGCATGGAGCTGGGGTTCAGTTACTGCCGGGAGGCTGTCCTCCCTGGGCAGGAGGAGATGCTGACCTAAAGGGAGGCTTTGCGGGTTGGGAAAGAGGGGCTGCAGAAGCACATCCTACATTTAGGGTCTCCCAACTCCACGGACCACCTCCTGCCATCCTAATCAAATTCACCGGAACAAGGACCGATCCAGACTAAGCAAACACAGCTTGCCTTCCACTGGGGTTAGTGGAAAGGTTTTCTTTGCTCTAGTACCACCTGGATTCCTCAGCTCTCCCATCTGCTCAGATCCCTCGGTTTCTCTAGGTGCAGTCTGTTGTTTCAGGTGCCCAGACAATTTTGAGGCAGAGTCCCACAGCCATAAAAGCACTGCAAGGCACTGAGTCGTGAAGCCGCTCATCGTCAGTGCAAAAAGCTGAGGGAAGCCAGCAAGCACTGCGGGAGAGCAAGGGCTGATGTGAGAGGGGGATAGCGCTCAGGGCTACGGGCTTCCCAGTTTTCCTGCATTTGGGTTAGATGGAAATTCTTCCTTCTGTGCAGTGGCACAAACCCACATCCCTGTGGCACCCCACTGCTCGCAGCACGGGGCTGCTGCTGCACTGTCTGGGCACCGCATAAATCCCAGGGGGGAAAAGCTCTCCCTGCTGTTTCTCTGGGAAGAACATTTTTATTTCTGGGGGTTGGTCGATTCCCCTGGGGAGGAGGGAAGGGCTGTATCTCAGCGAGGCCACAGACATCACCGATTCCCCCCCAGGTCTACACCCCCACTTGCATATCTGAGCCTTAAATGTCAGCTTTGTGAGACACGTCACGGACTCCAGGTATTCATTCCCAAGCAAAAGAGAAAGGTAGGTGGGACACGCAAGGTTTTCCCCGCTGCTCAGTCGCCAGGCTGTGAGCCCACCTGGCTGGGACCCCACTCTGAGCACTGGTGGCCGCATTGGCTGGGGACACTTCCCACGGCCACGCAGGGGCTGGGAGGCAGGGTATAGCGGTGGCACGTGGCTCCCGGGGGCTCATACGCTTCAGTCCAAACAGCATTTCCAGGAACGAGCAGGGGATTGAGCGACAGCCCGTCAACCCGCAGTCAGGGCTTTCCAGCAGCCAGACCCGACTTGTCTGGCCCGCGTGTGCCCGCTGCCCGCGGGTCGTCGTGCCAAGGAGACAGCTGCGTAAGCCCCGTGATAAATGACGAGCCAGCAGAGCTAACCAGATCTGTTTTGCTGGGGCCTCCATGACTCACCCCTCCGGCATGAGATTAACCCTTCTCCTAACCCTGCCAGGGGACATCGGGCCAGAGGGGAGCTGGGGAACCAGTAACGGGGACCTAATGCCGTCGGGACCCTTTCACCTGCAAAGCCTGGGGTTCCTTCCAGGGCCTCACTGGATTTAGGTAGCTCTTTTTAGGACGTAAGTTAACCCCTTCTCTGCTCAAAGTCTCCCTCCTGCTTTTCCAGCCGGCTCCAGGCAGTACCCGTGAGCCCGTACCCAGGTCCTCCCCTGGAGGTGGGAACCTGCTGCCTGCCAATTAATGGTCTCACTGAGAGGCAATTAAGCGTAGGAAAAGATTACATTTGTGCTACAAGCCGCTGTCAGAACAAAGAGCAACTGATCACCTGACAGCTGTGACAGCAATAACAAAACACCGCTCGGATAAGGGCAGCAACCAGCAACAGGGAGGGGGGAGAGGATAAAGTAATGAAATTACGGACAGAGCGATAAGCCAGCAACGCCAGCTTACCAGCTGCCTGGGCGATGCTGCTGCCTGGAACGTGGCAGCCAAATTCCCCAGTAATAAGGAAGGCCCCCAAGAAGCAAAAGCAACGTGGGAGCTGTGAATCCAGCAGCAGTTTTGGCAAAGAGCTCAGCCAACCTGCCAGCTTCCACAGGGATCCTCCCAGGATCAGGAGGGAAAGAGAGCGCTTCTGCTGCCACTAGTTCATGTGGAAAGAAACAAATTAAATGGAATCCCTCCCTCTGCCAAACAAGCATCTAGCAGCCCCAGCTTGCAAGGCTTTGCAGCAAGACTGAGAAGAAAGCTAGATTTAGTGGCTAAGTGTGGTGGCATCTCCAAGACCGTGGTCAAAAAGGGATCATGTCACTGAAATGACAGCAGGCGCCGTCCACCCGTGCCACACCAGTCTTTCAAGTCCCGGCAGTCTTGTTACTTGTGGTCAGGTATTGTGGTTTCGCAGGAAGAATTGGGACTGTTCAGGTCTTCTTTTTTTTTTTTTTTTTTTTACCAGGCAGGTCTCACCTGTTTTTTTTCCTAGCAATGTTATGTCCTTCACTGGGGGGCCACTGTTAAACCCCAAATGAATACAAAGTATGCCTATGTGCAAGAACTGCCCTCACAGCTTTCCACAGGTTCCTGCCCACATCTCAGGAGAGCAGCAGCAGGGAGCTGGACATCCTTAAATCCAACAGCTACCCCAAGTCCTGGGTAAAAGCAAGCACAGCCTGTTGGTGCTGCACCGGGGGCAGCAGTGATGCCCACCTCCTACCTGCTGCTTTTCATTCCAATACTGTCCAAGATGGTTACAAAAACAATCCCCATTTTTCCTGCCGTGGAGCTGAAGCCCATGGGAAGACCCATGGGTCAGGATCAGACCCCCGTTCCCAGGCAGAGTGCAGGCAACGGCACGGCCGAGCGGGCTCGCAGGTGGCATGGGCAGACAAGGCGGCCACAGCTGCCACCTCCAATTCGGTGGTTTTCTCTGCGAGGTCGCTTACGCTGGGTGGCACAGAGGTGGCATCGGAAACCATCCTGCCCTGGCTACAGAGGGAGCCTGGGGGACTGGGCATGAGCTCATCTGTTTTGTCCATCTGCAATTTCTGTGGTTTCTTTGTCCCCCACTTGGAGAAGTAGGCTAACTAGCGCTGGCTCAGGCTTTCTCACTCAGAACAAAAACCCTTTGTAAGGTTGACGGTGCTTCCCATAAACTCCTCATCATCTGCTTAGGTACCTCATCATCTGCTTAGGTACAACGGCAATTTCCCAGGATGCGGAGGACTAGCCTAAACACAAGCTCTGGAAAAAACAGCTCCTGCTGAATCTCAGATGTCTCCGGGCTCAGACCCACGAGTGCATCCCTGCCCTCTCTGAGGCAGGTTTATAGCCACCAGCATGGCCTGCATCTGGCCATCCCCCAAAAAACGGCACCGGGAACCCCACAATGTCCTGTGAGAGTCGGGGACCAGAGCTGTCACAGCCTCCTCCACGAGCATCACTCATCTCCCTGGCCCACGCACCCCCCCAAAACCGTGGCGATGCCTCAGGGTGCAGCCAAAATGAAAGGGAACTAGCATTTATCATTCCTCTGAAATCCTCCCCAGCCAGCTATTTACTCCCCTGGCTGGGTTGTACTGGTGACAAGCCTCCTCCTCCCCCAGCCCCATCCTGACCAGCACCGTTCCCGTTAGCTCAGCTATCCCGCTGGGTTTGAGGCAGTGCAGATCACTGGAAACCTGGTTTCTCTCAGGATTTCGTGAAGCAGCGGGTCTCTGGCAGTGCAAGTGCCCTGACATGTTTTCTCGCTCTCTGCCTCTTGTCTCGGATGCCTCATCCTACAGGTAGAGCAAGTTAATTATTAACCTGCCTCAGCCCCTGCAGACCCCAGTGACTCCCAGCTGAATCACTAACCCTGGCAGCAGGAAAAGCTCAGCCTTGCAAGGCTGGTGCCCTGGGGCTCCGAAAGCTGCTGTTTAATGATAAAAGAAACAAATGAGAAGCACCACTCTTCTGGCACATCCTCCCCCCTCACTTTTGTTGAGGCTTCGCAGAAGCTGTAACTGGGAAGTACGGGAAACGGGGCAGAAGGCTGGTGGGAGCAAAAGGCTCCGGCTTTGTGTGCCAGCCACCCATGGCAGGGTCCAGCGGGGCGATGGTTTTGGGGGATGTCATTTGCCCCAGTCCCAAACTGCCTGCCATGGCCAGAGGTTTGGCAACCCCATCGCCTCTGAGATTGCCTCGGAAGAGTCCCATGCTGACGGCTCCTCTCCAATCTGGTCCCCGCAGCAGCTGGTCACCTCCCGCTTTCGGAGGTGTTTGTCCTAAAAAGACGGGAGTGGGAAAGGGACTAAGCCAAGGCTTTCTCCAGGCCACACAAGAAGCTTGTGGCTGAGCAGGGTGTTTGAATCCCAGCTGCCCCAGGCGAGGGTAACATCTAAACAACTGCTCCACCCTCCTTCCTTCCCTGAAGAGATCCCACACTCTCTTGTGCTCCCAAATGAATAATCTCCCGGTGACCTTTGTTCTGTCGGCTTGCAGGATTCATTTTCCAGGATCCGCTAACATGACAGCTCTCCCTGCTTCCCCAGGGGAATTATCCAGAATCCATCCAGGACCTGGTCCTGTCAAGTGCTGCCCAACCCTTCTGGATGCCAGCTGAGTCCCACAGGGAACCATGCCCGTGCCACATGCCCATTACTCTCGCTCACAAATAACAGGCAGGTCCGTGAAACATTCCCAGTTCTGCTGTGCTTCCCCCCTGTACAGTTCAGGACGCATTCCCCACGAGAGAGGACGGCACTCACCCACGGCCACCTCGCAAGCCAGGAGTAGGATCCCTGTCCTGCACCCTTCTCAGGCTCACATGAGGAAAAGCAAAGATCCTTTGGGTTGGAAAGGGCCAACCTGGGAGCAGCTGAATGGAAAGGGACTGCAGGGTGCCTGCTTGTGGGGAGCAGACATTCGAATCTCTGCAGCAACCCAAAGTACACGAGCAGGGCTGCTCAGAACTGGGTCCTGCAATACACCAAGCCCTTGACAAGCACCTCATCACCAGTGAAATACACCTAGCCAGCAGCTTGAAACTGAAGAGATATGTCCTGCTGCTGCCCTTCTCTGAAATAACCTCTGTCTAGCTGTGAGCCCCTGCCTCAGTTTCCCCTTCCCTCCTATATCCCCAGAGCCTATTTGCCACGCAGCGGTGGAGCTGTATGCACAGTACAGCCCAACAGGCCCTGAAGCTCGGTCCACATCCCTGGCCCACCCAACGGGACCGAGCAAACGTACTGGGATTCATCGATTCACCTCTGCTTTCCCTGAGCAGTGCTGGGAAATGGGCCATATGGCCACAAGGCTGGTACATGCCTGGGACAGACATGCCCTCCCTGATTACCTTCCCAAGGCTTATTGCTAATACACTGCCTGCTCCGTCTCATTCCAGCGTGGGAATGAATCATCTTACCTTTGAATGCTCGCTCTAATTTTCCCTTCCTCCACAGGCTACCCAGAAACAAAAGAACCACGAGCAAAAGGGGGGGGGGGGTTGAGATATTCCCACCACGCTGCCTGCTTTGCTCTCAGCACGACCCTCCCACCCCGTCGCACGTTTTGGCTGATGGCAGGTGCCCTCAACACCTGCATGGGGACCCTGGAGCAGACGTGACCTCCATCTCCTTGAGATAGACCTGCTGCTACCCCCAGATCCAGCCCCATCGTCCCTCTTATGCACAGCACTGTCCTTGGGGTGGGTGGGAAGAATCTCCGGGAGCAGTGGGGAGGGGGGTTGGATGTGTTTGTACTTGCCTTTCCTGGAATATACTGCAGGATTTTGTCTGTGGTCGTATCTCTCTCCTGCCCGCCTTCTATACCAAAAAAGCTGGGCAGTTTTTTCTTTCCATTTTGTCTACAGAGGGGAGAAAAAAACAAAACACACATGCAAACACAGTTCTAGGCTGATGCATAGCGAATTCTGCCCAGAAATAAGGAAGCCAGAAAGCTAAGTAAGCAATTTGTCACGGGCTTTCTAATCATCCCAGCCCAGCAAAGGACTGATAAACCGCCTGGGAGAATTGTAATGGGGTTTGTGCCGCACTTGTTGGCATTTCTTTGCTTTTTTACATGTCTTTGCATAACCAAACAATCAGCTAGGCTCATCCAAATCAGCAGAGGGACCAGATGTTCCACTGCAAAATACAAAGACCAAATCCAGTCCTGACAACTACTCCAAAGCCCCTGGAGTGGAGATGCGTATGTACACATACACCAACATATATTCACGAACAGGTTTTATTTCTATCTTTGTGGCTTTCCTCCCTCTTTCCTTCCACTCCCAGCAAGGCCCCCGGCTTCTCCTTGCATGCACACCATTAACGAGCAGTTACCAATGCTGTTTAAGAAGCACTTTGCTGGGACTTCCCAGCAGTCGCTCTCTCTTTCAACCAGATTGCAGCGTTTAGTTGAGCAGAAACCAGGCTTATCTCCACGGAAAGCGTGGGAAGCCGGGAGTCAGTGGGGACAGGAGGTGCTCTGGGGCTTGGCTGCTCCGCTGCCATGTCAGCTCTCCGGGCTCCAAATTCCCCAACTGATCCCCTCTCTTTTACCCCACAGTAGCTCCACAGACTGCTACGGGTTTTCTCCCAATTTATAGCAGCACAGGAGACCGAGGGGACGGTTGCGGTGTCTCCTTTTGATTAGAAACCCCTCAGCCTCACGGAGTTTAGGGGGTTTGTCTCAAAGCCCAGAACGTACGCTGAACCCGACGTAGATGGGGCCGGCAGGTTCGTCAGGAATCATCCTGGTTCCCGACATTGCTCCTTTCCAGCCCAGAGCGCTCAGGACAGGGAGGGCTCTGCTTCACGGGTGCTTAGGTACCAGCAGCACCACTTTGACTGGGCTGATGGGAGCACGGCAGTGGGAAAGGCAGCGTGCAGGGAATTTTGCCCTGCACACCCTGGTAGACTTTATTTTGGGACAGCCGTCCATCGTTGTGGTACCTGAATGCTGCCCTGGCCAGCCCAGCACCAAAGTTCCCGGAGGATTTCACAGACATTTGCTGTTGTGTTTTCCTTCAGGATTACAAGCGCAGGTCAAATTGTACGGGCAGAATGTCGGGATTTGGGGCTTTCTCTCTAAAGTAAGAGGAGCGTGAATGTTGTTTTTTCACCCCACAGCACCGCAGCTCTGGGTGTCGTGAATAAAAAAAAAATCGCAAGTGAAAACAAGGAGTGTCAGGCGTTCTGCACCTTGCCCTGCCTGTCTCAGAGAGGGGAGTTTTTAATTTGCAAAGTGAAATGAAATAAATGGCGTTTCTCCTGGGGGCAGTGCTGTCGGGATATTCCGCCGGCAGAGCCCTAGAATTCCTGCCCAGGCACTCGTGGCGAGCCGACCGCGTTTGGCACTGCCCGGCACCCTGCGAAACCACGCAAAAGCCCGTTTCTGCCGAGCACGTAAATAACTCCCGGCTTTCCCGAGCGGGACTCAGCCGCTAGCCCAATTCTGCGTGGTGCATCGCACGGGAGGAAAAAAAAACCCGCGGGGAAGCCAGCACCGCTTGGAAAAGCAGTCCGAAGTAAAAGCCAGCGTACTTACTCTTTCTTCAGCGAAGGCTTCCTTCGGAAAGAACCTCCGAGCCTCCCAGGTGCCTGAGGAACGCAAGTTATGTTCCCCATACCGGCAAGGACTGGAAGGAAGCAGCGGGGAGGTTTGTGTCTCCGTGCGTGCGTGTGTGTCGGGCAGACGCTCCCCTTCCGCCGGGACTCGGGTGGGTGTGGGCTGTGGGAGGCTTTCGCCTGGGGTTCCCTGCTCCTGCCCTTCTCCTCCGCCCACGTTTTGGGAAAGGGGGGGGCTGGCAGTGGCGGTGCTGGGAGGAGCGAGCCAGGTAAGAGGCAAAAAGCAACCCCCCTCCCGCAGCGGGGGGACAGGCAGGGGTCTGCCTGGGGGGGCACGGTGGCATCCCCCATGGCAAGGGTCCCCTGCGAGCCATGGGGGGGGTCCCTGCCCACCCCCCCCCGAGACCCCCTCTCTCTCTGCCTCTTCGGGTGAGAAGCGTTTCAAGCTTGGGGGATTTCTCGAAGAACCTAAGCGGTGCCCTCGAGGTGGGTGAATCCGGTCTGGGACCTCGTTTTCCCCGAATTAAACAGAATTCAAAACCCCCCAGCTTAGACGGAGCGAGCGACCGCGGCACGCTAACGTTTCTTACCGGCAAACAGGGCGAAGGTAGAGCCCTTAATAAATGTGTCTGGAGCGTTTTTCCGAAAGGAAATCGATCACTGTTCACTTCAGCCGGAAGAAAAAAGGGTGCAGAGACATAATATCGGTGATTATTGTTTAAGCGGTCTCCGAGGTGTTCAAAAGGCTGCACTCCGAACAGTTGTATTAGTTAAAAAGAACCAGCCTGGATTAGAGGTGAAGAGAAACAAACAGTATAAAAATATAACAAATAAACAGGGGAAGGTTAGTGTATATTGAAATCTAGGAATTACAGAAAATTGTTAAAGGAAGCAAAGAGCAAAAGGAAATGTGTATGACCAGCAAAACTAAAGGGATATTTATAGAAGAAATGCTTTAAAGGGAGACAAACCAAAGATTCACGACCACGGCAGGAGTCCCTCACTATGTGGAAATAGAATTAATAATAGTGAGTAGTTCATACAAAAGGTACACGCAGAATAAATATTTCTGTTCTATGGACTGAAAAGAAACCAGGCAGTAGAGTCACAGGAAATGACAAATCCCTTTTCAGTCCGTGGTACTGCAGGTGGCTGTTAAAAAGCAAACACAAAACTTAGATGCTCTGGATCAGCAGGTCCAGAGAATTCAAATCCAAGCGTTTTACAAGACCTGAACAACAAAGGTCTTGGGTCGCTGCTATTCATTTGCAGTAAGTCTTGCAGGACCATGGAATTTGCAAAGACATTGCATAAGTTAATGGGAATACCAATATTTCAATGGGTAAAGAAGACCATCCCGGTGATTATGGGTTTGTCAGTTGACACCAATTCCTAGGAAAATGATGTGACAGCTGTTAGGGAGTTTGATTAACTTTAAGAATTAAAGGAGGAGAATATAATTAATAGAAATCGATGTGGGGTTATAGAAATTAGATCTCATCAAACTAATTTAATTGCTACCACATTTGAAAAAAAAAACAAAAACAAACAGATTTGGTTAATATAAATAATAGTGCTGATCTAAGAAATTACTATGAAGCACATGATGTGACACATCTCCGCAACTTTCTGGTAAGACTCTGAAACACTACAAAGACTGCAAGATCCACAAATCTATTATAGACTGGCCAGCCAGGGAGAGTCAATAGCAACTGGGAACAGGGACGGCTCTCTGGGAAGAGCGTGTCTGCCGGCTGCTCCAGGGAGCAGGTTTTGTCTCCAGACTGTTTCGAGTGACAGTCCAGCAGCTCCATCTTGCTACGGTAGCAGAGAGGCTATGGGAATGCAGCGAGGCTGGAAGCGTCTGCATGGGGAACAGGCCTGCGACAACCAGCTGGCAAAGAAATAACGAGAAGAGGCACAGAGAAAGTGAAGCTGGACAAGTTCAACCTAGGAACAAGGCATACATTTTTAACAGGAAAGGTTATTTCTTACCGGAACAACTCCCAGAGGACTGTGATGGCTTCTTCAACAAGGGATTTTTAAAACCAGGAGAGGATGCTTTCCTAGAAAACCTGTTTGAATCAAACTGGGATTTGCTATGTGAGGTCTTAGGGACATACTGGATGTGTTAGACTCTATTTGCATCTGCCTTGTCTTGGAACTGAAGTCTCCCTGCAGTAACAAAATCAACATATCCCCAAAGAGGTAATTGTACAGGCAGGCAACACTTGCCCAGAGAGAGCTGCTGATAATGGACATGCCATGAAATTTCTCCAAGGCCTCCACATCTTTGGCCTTTAAAAACAGCCACTTTATCCCCCTCCCCTTTCTGTCATGTAATCCATTAACCCTTCACGGCCGAGCAAAGCAACAGGACACCCCTCCAGAGGGCCCCTATCAGAAACACCATAATTGTTATGGCAGGGTGCTTCTGCAAGCTCTGTTCTCTCTGCACAGCTGTGAAACAACTATCCAACAGCAAAGCCACGTCCCAGCACCTCCTGGCAGAGACCAAAAATTACAGCGAACAGCAACAACTGTTTTATTCAGGAAAAGCATGATTCCTCCTAAGATCCATGGCTAACACGGTCAGCACTGTGACCAGAAATGTGCCGTTCCTCCAACGTGTTTGTTCTAAATAAAAACTTAACAGCTCAAAATAGTGGAACAACTGCCTCTCTCCTGCTGTTATTGCAGGTCCTGCAAACGCGCATCACCTGGCTCACTGGGACACCAGTGACACCACCGTGGCTGGCAGGGCTGAGTGTGACCGGTGGCCGAGGACAGCTCCGTCTCTTTGCGTGCTCGCAGGGCAAACTGCTCGCCCGGACTCCCATTGCTCTGCTTCCAGGAGGGCCTGAACTGGGTGGGGAAGCAGGCTCCAGACTTTGGAAAGACTATTACAGCATGGTAGTTATTTCTAGAAGCCCGAAACAGAAGCAAGAGCCTAGAGAGCAGCAAGAAAGAGGACGCGGCAAGGCTATACCCAAATCTGGGATGCCCACCGTACAGCATCGCGGCTTAACCGCAGGGCTTGTAGTACACACGCATGGGAAAGTTCCCTTTTGGGCCCCGTGGGATATTGCCATGCAGCTTCTCCTTGCTCTTTTCACCCCCTGCACTCCCACCACCGTGAAATGGGCTTAGTATTTCCCCCACAGGCAGCAGCTAGCGAAGGCAGCTCTGATCTGCTCCGCAGCCTCCCCACTGCCCAGTGGGGCCAACCAGCGACGCCTGCCCCCAGGCAGCAAGATGCATGTGGCAGCTGGAGGTAAAGGAGGAGGTTTCTCATCTGGTTTTCATTGCCACGGCAAGGGAAAGCTGTCAACAGCGCTGGAGATTGGGAGTCCTAGGGAGACCGAACTAGAATTTGACGGCAGGGAGAGGTGTAAATCAGTCTGCCTCTAAAGCCCCTATGCCTTGGGCTGGGCTTTTCCCAGCGGTCTCCAATACCATCAGCATCTTTGCGCTGCTCTTTCTTCTGGGGTAGGGTGAAGGTGCATAGAGCAGCGGGCAGCCCCAGCACAGCACCCTCTCCGGGAATACGAAGCACCTTGTCCGCAGGACAGCAACCTCCCCGGCCAGGCACCCAGCCGAGCGCGGGGCCGGGAGCCGGGCTAAGAGCCGCTCCTTTTAGCTCACCTGTAGCATGGCAGTTCCTTCAAAGCTGGTTTTGGCTCCTCTGGCCTCCTCTACTAATGTCCACAACGGCAGAGCCAGCCCAAAGTGGCCCACAGAGGCAGGGCCAGAGAAGCGAAAAGGAAGGATGCAAGAGGCAGGATCCAGTATTCAAGAAAACGTCTTTATTGTACATGTTGGCTTCTATTGCTTGTATCCCCTCCCCAATCCCGTGTAGTGCAAAAAATTCAGAGAAACAGAGTTCCACATAAATAAGTCAGATAACTTACAGAGAAATCAAAGTGACGACGGTTTGACATGGAGTAAGACCGGGTCTGCCTACCAGTAAGGCCAAGCGAACCTCTCCCCCCGTATCGGGGCGAGGGCTCCAGCCTAGCCTTGCTGTCGCACTGCAGACTGACACCGGGGTCCCTGGGCGAAACACATCAACACGCACAGCCTGGAGCCACCCGCTCGGGGATGCTCCTCCGCTGGGAAAAGCTCACATGGGAAAAATCACACGAATAACATTTTGGGTGAGACACCACTAACTAAAACTGGCAGAGAAGCCACACACAGTTGACAGTTCTCCTCCCCTCAGGTAGGGTACTACGCACAGACAGACAGACACAGACGCGCATCCCCTCCGAGGCCTCCTCCTCAGCAAGGGATGTGCAGCACCAGAAGCAATTCCACCCTGGGATCTTCTCCCAGGGCAGATGCTGACACCTCGTGTCCACACAGTGTGGGTCGGGGTGCTCCGGACCCCCGCAAGCTGCTGGGGAACTATTTTGCCCTTTCCTTCCTTCTTTCTCTTTTACAGGAAAGCAGTGAGCACCTGCATAGTTAGTACATTAGAGACACAAAAAGCCTCCCTCCTCCCCAGGTTTCTGCAGAACAGGCTCGGTGGTGATATTGCTCAGGACCCAACCGGTGGGTGACAGGAGTCACCCTGCCCGTTTTGCTGATCCTCAAGAGGCAGGACAGCACCGCACACCATTTGTAACGTAAATTGCTAGAGATTGCAACTGGGGGCCAAGGGCACATGGCACAAAAATTTTCCTCAGCCTGCTACGCTGCTCGCTCCCCCTCCGGTTTTGCCTGCCTGCAGCCTCCCCCTTCAGACTACAGCAGCCACAGCTGGACCAGATGCTGAGCCACTGCCACGACGACTCGTTCCTTGTTTGAAATCAGCCCCGTTTCTCCTTTCAGCAGTTCCTCTCTGGCCCTCCTTGTCGTACAGCACTCCCTTCAGCTCCGCTCTCCTTTTCGCCATTCCTCACAGAGGTCTTGGCAGGACCTCGGCACGTTGGGCCAAGCAACGCCCAGCACCGGCACCTTTCACTTCTGACGTGGCCATGGGGTTTTTGGGCTGATCTTCCCTCAAAGAGGGCCCTAGAGCCGGTGGGACCGTGAATGCGCTGGTCCGTACGAGTTCAGCAGACAACTAAAATCCTGATGTCGCTTATAGGAATGGGATGGAAAGGATTGAGACCTCGATCACGCATAGGCACACGCACACGCACGCAACAGAGCAGACGTCACCGATTTCGTCGTGACTTCCAACAGAGCAGCTTCAGGTGACCTACTTAGGGCAGCCCTTCTGCCACGTTGACCAAGAGGCAACCTGCAGGAGCAGAGCCTGGACATTCGCAGGGACCTCTGCAATACAGAGGAACGGGAGAGCTGCTGAGCTGTGACAGGCTGGGGCAGAGGCCTGGCAAGTGAGAGGGGAACGAAAAGCAGATTTAGAGCCTGTTCTAAAAGCCAAAAAGGCCGCCTCAGCCTGAGAAGCCCAGACTGTCCCTAGGGAGAGGCTGGGAGGAGAAGCAGCCCAGATTTTCAGAAGCTGCTGGTAATTTCAGGTGTCCGACGTTAGGCACTGTAAGTGGGCTTGTAAAACGTGCAGGCACCTGTCCGGGAGAAATCAGATCGCCATAAAAATTGTCTTAAGTTGGGGAGTCCCTGCCTCATCTCAAAGTCTCCTTTCACCCCAAAGAAAAGAGAAAAGAAGAAATCCCTAGCCACGTTGAAATTTAGGCCAATGAATACCACCGCAAGTGAAATCCGAACTCTGTAAATGAGAAATGAGAAGGAACGGGGGGGGGAAAAAAAGGACAAGGAATTAGTTCAAAACAAACAGTTAGACCATATTTCCAATGCTACATTTGAACACTATTGAGGTACCAGTGGTTGAGTCATTCCTCTACAACGTGGAGAACACCTGATAATATGTCTCTGTTCAAGGCTCACACACACACCCTACAGCACACCCATTGAGAACACCACCCAAGAGGTTCCATGGCACAGGTGGGTCTAGGACAGGCCTGTGACTTACAGTACTAATTTATTCAACCTTCAGTTAATTAAAGTGGTTGCTTAATTGCCAGGGAGTTGCTAATTGCAAATGGTCCCTTCCACGCTGTTTTCACTGTACGTACAGTATCTCACACATGCACACACACCCACACATCTATAGAGAACGTCTTCCAGGACACAGTCATCATCTCATCAACAAATGAGAAAAGTAATTGCATCCCTTCTGCTGCCTTAAAAGCAGATGGGACAGGGAATACCAGGATAGTGTAAAAAATAAAGGGATATGAAGTCATTAAAAATTAAAATATTAGCATTCAAATAAAAAAAGGCAAAAAAATTAACACCCAAAAAGTAACACCAGGCAATCCTCCTCATTTAGAAGGCTGGACTGTTCTTGTTTAAGAACCGATACCTTTCCATAAACCCAGAATCTGCTTTGCAGAGAGGGGAACAGCAAACAGGCCCATCCGTTCCCAGCCAAACTGTGAACCAGGACCACGTGCAGAGAGCAGGCAGTCACTTGAACCTGGGACAGCGATGGCACGGATGCAAACAAGGTCATTCAACCCATCTGCCTGGCTGGGGACTCCCCAGAGCAATGGTCAGCTGGGATTTTAGTGAATGAGGTGGGGCCAGCTGAGTATGGAAACACTGGAGGGTTCAGGATGCTGCATCCAGTTGTGTCTCCAAACCTCACCTCCTCCAGGCCCCATCCCTTAGCTGGGCTTCTTTTGTTTGTGTATTTTAAGGCATCAATTAGACACCATTGAGAACCATACAGCGGCCTCAGAGTCTTTAACAGTGCACAATAGGCTTGGTAAAGAGTTTGGCTACAGTGACATTCAGAGGAGCGGTTGCACATTCAGCCGTGTCCTTTGAGAGGAGTGCTGTCCACCTCTGCCACCCCACAGGACTCCCGAAAGCCTCCAAGGCTGGCTGTGCTCTTAACGTGTGGCACCGGCTGGATCCCGTGAATCCAAGAAGCAGCAATGGTTTAGAGTTCCCCCTCCCCAAAGGAAAATATACGCCCTTTGGGTGAGCGGTGAGATGAGTCTGAACGGAGCAGAGAGCACCCAGAAGGAGGGTGCTCGCCCGGGAAGCACATTTCTAACTGCTGTGGTCGTGCCGATCCGATGTGTGCACCCAGAGCGGGGATAGCTCCGGGGGTTCGCTGGGGCTGGAGGCAGCAGCCGGTACCTTCGCTCGTCCTCCTACAGCGACCGGCTGCCCCGTGGGGTGGGCCACGCTGGCCTAGCGCTCCGCCAGGCACCCCTGTCCCCTTGAGGTAAGGTAGGTCCTGATTCTTTGTCAAAGGCTCGTCGAAGACACCGACAGCGTGGGCGAGGAGGGGGGTGGGAAGTTGAGGAGTTCCAGCACCGCCACCCCCACGCTGCTCCGGCGCGTGAACATGCACGAGGCCGCAACCCACTTGTTGGTACGGGGGTTGTACTTCTCGATGGAGTTGAGGCTGGAGCTCCCGTCGTTGCCACCCACCGCGTACAGCCACCCATCCATGGCTACCAGGTCGTGGGTGCTCCTGGAACGACCATGCAGAGACCCCACGTGAGGCTCGAATGCGGTGTATGTGGGGCGTAGGGGAGCTCAGCACCTCAGACGAACCGGCCAGAGCTCTGCCGTCCCACAAAAGGGAGTGCCCAGCCTCACAAATGCCCAGTGAAAATGAACTACTGGGGCTCAAACAGTCAGTGGCGGAGCGCAGTATAGAGCCTCACGTCTTCCCTTCACTCCGATACCTTCCTACCACTGAAGAAGTGCCACCTCTAAATAACAGTCCCTAGGAGACTAAAATCCTTGGACTTCCAAGCCTTAAATCCTCCCACAGCCCTGCAACATCTCCTACGTGGCCTCAGCCAACTATATCACCTGGTTCTTTACGGCCACGCAGACTGCTGAGAATAAATCCCTCTGCAGAAAGCGCCTGCCGCAGAACGTCCCTGCTCGCCCCTCCTGGCACACACACGCACCGGTCCCTCGCAGCGGGGAGCGTGGGCTGCCTTTTGTGTAAGCAGCACAGAGCCAGCCAACTGCAGCGTTAAGCCAAGCCCTGGGGCACGGTCTGCATTTTACGGTTTGCGGTGCCAAGCGAGGCGAGGCTCTCGGTGAGGTGGGATCCCCATTTCTGACCGCAGCAGCTGAGGCTCCCCCCGCAGCTCGGGAGCGTGGCAGGGGCAGAGCTCCTTACCTGCGGATGTTCATGGGTGCCACGCTCTCCCAGGTGTTGGTTTTGGGGTTGTAGCGCTCGACAGAGTTAAGGCAGCTGGTCCCATCGTTGCCGCCAGCCACATAGAGCATCCCCTCCAGCACGGCCACTCCTGCGCTGCTCCGACGGCTTAGCATATTGGCAATGGGCGTCCAGGTGTTGATCTGGGAAGAGGCAAAGTTTGTTCGTGAGACAGACATACAAGGCATTTTCCACGTACCCCTGCCAAACCGGTCCTGTGATATTAGTCCCGTTCTAACCACGCACCTCCTGACATATCGGTCCTCCCCGAAAAAGACTTTTGGGGGCACCCCACTTCTTTCCTTTCAATTCTCCCGCAGGAAGAGCTGCAGGCACCAGGAGAGACCTCTGCCGCCTGACTCGGGAAAGCACAGCCGCAGCTGGCAGGAGTCCTGCCATCCCGGCGGCCTGAGCACAGAGATCTCTGTGCCAGGCCACCAGCCACGTCACAGCTGAATCCCAGCCCAGGCATGGGGGTTGAGCTGTATCTATTTCGAATCTGTATGAGTCACGACCGTGGCTTTACAGCTCATGAAAAACCTCCAGGACCTTCTCTTTGATATTTCTGCAGCAATCTAGCCTGCTCTAACAGAGCTGTGAGACCCCAGGCCCAACACAGGTCGCCAGCCTGCCACAATCCCCGCTAACCGCTCTGGTTATGCATGCAGCAAGGACCTCAGCTGGAAACAGCTCAGGGCACGTACAAGAACCGTTCTTCCTAGAGAACTTGGGCTGGTCTACAGGCAATGGGGATAGAGAGCGTTCTGGTGGTTGAAAACCGCAAAGAGATATCTCGGAGCCTGCGCGGATGAGCTTTTGCTCGTTTTACTCTGGACTGCACCCTGGATACTCTGCCCCTGCAGAAGAGCTGGGGAGGGGGCCGATCCCCGCTCCATCTCATAATCACGCATGGTGACTTAAGTCTCCAGGGAGGTCTGTGCTGCCCAGGCTCATGTGGGCACATCTTCTGCTCCACTCCTGCTGCAATACTTTGCTAGGAAGCGGTCCCATCTCAAGCCACGGCAGCGGTTTGCTAAGACACCACGCGTACCTGATCTCTCACTGTCTGCTAAGTTCTCTAGCAACTTGTGTAGCCCCCAGCTTTCTGCAGGGCCCTTTCAGGCACCCATAAAGAGGGGAGAAGGAAAAGGGTTATCAGGCGTGCTCTCTCTTGTATTTACCTGGGGCTCATACTTTTCTACTGTGGCTAAGTGGGATGAGCTGTCATATCCCCCAACGGCATAGAGGTTGCCTTCTGCAAAGACAGTCACACATGCACAGGAGTTAGCTAAAGAGCGTGGCCCCAGTCCCAGCACAGCCTCCCACAACTCTTGCACAGGGTGCCCAGGTAGGTATCAGCTGAGCCGCAGTGCCTCCTGCTCCCCAGGCAGCCAAGCTCCTCTCAGCCGGGCTCCCCCAGCTTCCCCTCCCCTTGCAGCACGGAGCATCGTGAAATATTCATCAAGCAATTTCTCTGCCACGCTGCAAGCTTCCCAAAGAGCTCGTTCGCCTGCCGCTTCTTGACCTCCTCATTACGGGAGCTGCAAGTGCTCCCCGCCAGAGCAACGGGTTATTTTTAGCAGCCGAGGCTGGAGCGGGGGAATGCCAATAAAGGCCGTGGCAGAGAGAGTATGAGCTGGTGATGGAGCTGGGGGGGAACATCTGAGTCAGCGCTGAGAGCTGAAACCAGAGAACAGGGCAGGGGAGAGGCACCCTAGGGACACCAGGACACGGCACAGCAGTTCCTGGGATGGTGGGGAGCAGGGTGCTACCCCGGCATCCCCAGGGAGGTCCGGCACCTGCTAAGGGTGGGGAGTGGTACTTGCATTGCCCCCATAGCTGCACTAAACAACCAAGTGGCCAGCTCTCACACTGCATCCTCCTTGAGGACAGAACTCATTCAGTGGAGTCAGGAGACACCACAGCATTGCACCTAATGCTGTGACGCCCCTGGCAGAGACAGTTTTGACCCTGCGCTACTGCTTGGATCGTCAGTAAAGGGACTGCCCTGCTTTCATAATGAAGGAGTAATTAGGTTGTCTCTTCCTTTCTAGGGAGAGGTGATCATCCACAGCTAGCCCTCTTGCTCCAAAGTAGAAGGGGCACAAAGGAGCTGAGGAACAAAGTTGTGGGTCCCTTCAGGAGTTGCCTCCAGAATGTGATGAAACCCAGTTACTAGCGAGACTGAGGAGGAGAGGAGAGGCAAGGCAGGGAGCATGTCAGGACATGGCAGAGGAATGGCTGGGCTACCCGGACTCACAGCTAGGGAATCTAGGAAGAAGGGGCAGGAACTAGAACAGAAGAACATCGAAAGGAAGCACCAGAAATGCAAGAGACAGTCCGCACAGAAGTCAGTCAGGTCCTCATGCCATCACCCACCTAGCGTTGCCACCCGGACGTAGCGTCTCCTGGTGCTCATGGCAGCGATGGATGTCCAGGTGCCTGTCAGAGGGTCGTACCGCTCTGCGCTGCAGCAGGCAGGGACACAGGAACATAAGGTGTGACACTGGCAAAGCCCAGGTCAAAGCTCTTTGACACAGGCCCTCAGGGGCAGCTCCCAAGGAAGCTTGGTATTAGACAGGGAAAATGGAGGGAAGAACTGACAAAGGCTGTGTTCTGTTGTGGCAGAGGGCTACAAAACGGTTTTTCCCCTGAAGAAACTTTGCCTGGGCCAAAGACATAGCATGGAAGACATAGCTGGATTGCAAGACATCTACTCTGGGGCCGGTCCTTGTGGGCTCCCCAGGCACCCAGCGCCAAGGACAGTGCATGCAAGAGCAGTGGAGGAGCCCGTAGCAAGGCAATCCCCTACCTGTTCAGGCACGAGGCCCCATCGTACCCCCCAGCAGCATAGAGAAGCCCATGAAGTGCTGCTACACCCAGGCAGCTCCTCCTGGTGCCCATGGACACCTCAGGTTGCCAGGAATTGGTGACAGGGTCGTAGGACTCCACTGTGGCCAAATCAGAGGTCCCATCATAGCTGTGAGGGAGAAAAAAGGAAAACATGTAAGAGCTGGGAAGCCTGGACCGCGGGTGAGGCTGTGGGCTGGTCCTACAGCTCTGGAGCCGACCCAGAACCTAGATCGGCGCCGGCTGTGTTCAGAGGGTGCAGAAAGCATCCCCGCGGCTCCCGTGCCCTCCTTACCCGCCCACGGCGTACAGCTTGTTCCCAATGGCAGCGACTCCCACTCTGGCCCTGCGAGTCGACATGGAGGCCACCATGTGCCACCGGTCCGTCCGCGTGTCGTAGGCCTCGCAGTCCCCGTGGATGGCGAACAGGCTCCCCCCACCTGCGCGCGGGATGGCAAACAGAGCAAACAACAGTCCAAAGGCCCCGGGAAGGGGTTTGCACGTACGTTGTGAGCGCGTGGCGGGACCCTGCGGGAGACTGAAAGAGTTAATGTCTCAAACGTTGTGGTGGGGCAAGTTCTGCTTAAAGACAAACCCTGCCAGCAAGGAACCAAGGTGAAAAGCCCACCAGCTCAGACATCGGCAACAGGAGGGGGAGGGCGTGCCGGAGGGTGCGCAGCTCCCTGTTCTGATACAGAGATCAAACAATGGCCACGTCTGCAGGGGAGGAGAAGTTACTCCACAAACGACCCCCAAGCCCGAAGGCTCACAAACTGCTCATTAACCTGACGAGTTTGGGTGCCTGCCCGAAGGAGGGGCAAGGATGATAGAAGGACACAAACTGAAGCCTCAGTTGCACAAACCCACCAGGACTGGACCCCTCAGCTGACTGAACCAACGCTGGACCCAGGACCAGTGAAATCTTTCTCTCTTCCTTTCTCTCTCTGTCTTCTCTCTTTCCTTTTCCACAATCCCTACATCTCATCCTTTTCAAGGCATAAACCATTGACCAAGTCTGGACTAAGAGTGGATCCAGCTGCCCCTGGGCCCTTCTCTGAGGAGGAGTCTGGAAAGCAAGGGGGTCTGCTCTGAACCTCGTGACTCAACGGGAGGGATCTCCTTATTCCCTGCACTGATGTATATGGTTACACGGTTTACAGAAGTAGTCTTATGCCAATTCCTGTTGTGAGAAACCCTGCCGCCTACTACCACGCCTCCCCAGTTCAGTTTGCTTCTGTTATAAGATCTTTAACTGATCGTTTGGTGTCGATTCACCTTAATTTAGCCCGAGGGAATTTCGAATTAAACACGACTCCCTGGTCTGTCCAGTCTGGGTCGTGACAGAGCCTTACCCACAGCAAAGAGCACGGTGCTGGCCCCCTCGCAGCGCCGCGGCCTCGTCCTGCTGTTGCTGAGGACCCCTCTCTGCTCCGGCATGAGGTGGTACTTGAGGGCTTCGATCAGCAGGTCCTTGCACTCCGAATGATGCCGCACCAGCAGCTCCGTGTCCACGTTGCTCATGAGGAAGTCCCGGCTCAGCAAGGGCAGCCGCACGCACTTCATAAGCTGCGGGGAGAGGAGTCGCACCCCATCGACACGGTGGGAAGGGTTCGTCCCAGTGTTGCCCCCACGTCTCCCCTACAAGCCCCGGGGACCCTGGCAAGGCGGACTCCACCTGGAGAAGTCATCCCGCTCACTTGGCAGAATAGGCAGCCAGTGAGAAAGGGCATCAAAGCACACGCAGCAATTCAGCCTTAACGTCTCTGCAGAGCCAGGAGCCCTCAGCCTGGGAGTGACATGTCCCGCAGCCACCCCAGATCCCCACCCTGCCCTCTGCCAGTACCCGCATCCTCTTCCAGCACTCGTGGTATAAGCAACAATCCTCACTGAGCCCAGGCACCGCTCCCCTCCATCCAGCATGCCCCACGTTGCCTGCATTGCCCACAGGAGGGATGTTTGAGCGCACACAGCCAGCAAAGGTGGAGACAGAACTCCTCTAGGGTCAAGCCCTGGGGTAGGCAGAAACCCAGGGGAAACCTTCAGACAGAGTCTATCTCATCCTGCCCCATCTCAGTCCCAGCCTTGGGGAGGACACCTAGGGATGCTTCCTCCCACTGCCTGCCTGGAAGCATGAGAGTGGCAAGGTGATGAGAAGCCAGGGCTGCTGGAGGCACCGACAGCGCAAGGCTGCGTCCCTGAGAGGGTGCCCACGCCATGCCAAGCACTGGCAGCCCCGCGGGAAAGGGCTTAACCATGTCTTCTCCAGTTGCACCTTTGGCGGGCAGGAGGCTCGCAGACCCATGCTCCAAGGTGCAGATGCAGAGAGACAAAAGCATGAGCTAAAAGGAGTCCCTGCTCGCATCTGCCTGAGCTTTTTGTTTGAGGATGCACGTGAAAGCTCAGGAAGGCTGCAGGCAGGGCTGACCTCTCCTGCTGCCCACATCCCCCCCAGAGCTCTGTGTGCCCGAGCTGCCAGGGGTCAGACAGGGCATCCCCCTGAGATTTGTCACTAGTTTGGACTTCACGCTGGGAGTCTGAACCTTCTCAGCAACACCCTCATCTCTGCCTGGACTGGAAGCAGTGTGGCAGAGATCTGCTGTCCCTGCCCTCTGGCCACCGTGCAGCTTCCTTCAGCCGTGTATCTACCCAGACCAGGCACTCAGAGCTGGTGGGTAGATCCAGGCCACCTTCCCCAGCAGACTCACCCTGGGAACATGCTGTCTTCTGCTGTCCACGTCATGTTTGACCCAGCTGAGCACAGCCCGGTACACCTCCTCCTCTGATGGTACATTGAGGCTGTCACTAGAAATGAGGTCCAGCACCTGCAGAGCAGGGTGGAAAGAGCAAGTGTTTGTTGGTGTGGTTTGGGAGGAAAGGACGCATTCACACGCTCGGGTAACTGGCCCAGCAGAACAGCACTGCCAGAGGCAGAGCCCCTGCCTCCTGTAGATGCTGGCAGTTGAGGAGTGTACAGCTAGCCTCTCTCACTGGACGCAGAAGGATCCAAAGAGCAACCGGGTCCCCCAAACCTTGCAGCTCCTCTCCTTGCAGCACTGGTGTGGAGACAGCTCTGCCCTCCATCACCCTCCTTGGCTCATTTCCCCCCCTTCTGTGTCTGAAGCTGCTGCAATGCCTGACACTTCCAATCAGCATCAGTGAGATCAGGCAGAAGACTGCTTGCACCCGTCCCTTCAATATTGCACGGGATAGAGCCAGGGGTCCTGGCTGTTCCCAACACACTCATTTCACCTGCCAAAGACTATGGAGCTGGAGCAGGTGGAGATACGTGCCCCCCCTCGCTGCCATGCACCCCACTGCCCCGAGAGCCGACAAAGGGAGGTGTCTGTATCCTGGTGAGAGACCACACAGGTTCAGGTGATGCAGAGCAAGGACTGGGAATGCCTCCTGGCCAGGGCACAGGACAGCACCCTGCAGACAGTGATGAGCCAGGGGCCACACCAGCACCACATGAAAAGCAGCAGGAAACATTAGCTGAGCTCTGAATTAAACATCACAGCTACATGATCAGGGCAGCCAGAACTTATTCCTTGGCTTGTGCCCCCAGAGAGAGGGCAGTGTGCTCAGCGCTCACGTGGCAAGCACCAGCGACAGCAATTATCCTCCGTGCTACCCTCCCATCCCTATTTCACATGGGATTAAGCTCACTGGCAGCACTCTTCCCACATATTGTCTCTCCATTGAACAGAGAAGACCAAAGCACAGAATCTGGGTACGTTCCCCCGCCAAACCCCGTCCCCTCAGCGCAGGTTCCTTGGGCTTTTGACCCGCAGACCATGCTTTCCAGCACAAAAAGCCTTGCCACACACATACCTTCACGCTCCTGTCAGGACCTCACCTGTTTAAGAGGCAGCAACATGAACTCCTCTGTCTTGGACACCTCCACGAAGTGTTGGAGGACATACTTGTGCGCAGACTTGAGGAGGTCGCTGCAGGAGTGCGTGTCAGCAAAACCCCGGATCCCCAGGCAGTTGGATGGGTCGAGCTGGCTGAGCAGGAACTTGCAGCAAGCGTCCCGCACACCATTGAGCTGAAGCAGGCTGGCAGCAGGAAGAAGTGTCTGGCAGTGGAAAAGAATGGGGGAAAAGAGAGTTTCCAGGGCAAGGAAACCATTTTCACCCTCGTCTCACTGCAAGTCAATAACAGAACAGGCTTACTGAACACCTTCAGGCACACAAGTGCGTAAGGGACAAAGCATTCTTTGTTTCCAACAGGACTAAGCTAAAGAACAGCCGAGAAGGACACCTGTAACTCCCCACAAGGCCAGAAAATGGCAGGAGAATGGCAGATGCTCAGAACTAGCCCTGGCCGTTGCGTAGTGCTTTGAGGAGCCATTCCCAGCCCCAGCAGTCGCAAGACTGGGCGCAGGGGAGCAGACGAACTCCCTGACCACTGCTAGATGCAGGTGCCATCACAGAACAACAGCTGAAAGTGTTGAGCAGAAGGAGAGAAGAGTCCCCGGGAGGCAAGTCTCGTACAGAACGGCTTTGTGGAGAAGAGAGGTTTGGGGGGAAGCTCCTACCTGCACGTTCCCCTCGCCCACCACAATCTCAGCCGTGTAAGCGTATTGCACCAGCTGCTCCAGGGCCTGTGGGTCAATGTCGTGCAGCGTCACGTGCGTCTGGCGGCTCTCGCTCATCTCATCTGGGGCAACACAGATACTAGACGTGAACAAAGTCCCACGGCAGGATTGTTTCCCCACAGGAAGACTTGACCATGCATGGAACAAGCCACATCCACCTCCACAGCCCAGGAGGGTCTCCTGCCCACCTCTTAGCAAGGAGGAGCAGCAGTATATGCTAGGGAACGGGGTCCATGTCTGCAGGATGGGCGTCAGGATACCTGTGCAGGGGGTTACGGGCAAAGGGCTTCATGGAAGGGAGTCAAATGAGGAATATTACTGCACTCGCTCACAGAGATGATATACAGGCACTGTATTTCCATAGGGTAGGGCAGTGAGAACAGGGAGCAGGACAGGAAGGGAAGGGGTTTGCAGAGAGGAGAGGGACTGAAGAGCTGGGAAACCCTGGCCACAGGGAAGAGAGGACACTACTTGCTTGTGAACATGGCGTGGAAGTACGGGCTGCACGACGCCAGCACCACCTTGTGGGCCTTGATCTCCTTGGTGCCCACATGGAGCACAATGTCGCAGAGCAGCCCTCGCTGCCGCATGCGGTTCATGCACACGAAGGCGTCATGATAGTGCCGCTTCGAGTTGTGGGAGATGCTGTGGCCGTCGCGGTTGAGGAGCTGCACACCCCCTTCCATGGCTGCAGGTGGTAGATGGTGGGCTTTCCCTTCTTACCGGCACTGACATGAGGGAAAACCAAAGCATTACCCAAGGCAGGAATAGCTCTAGCCCCAGACAAGTCCCACGGGCCCCAAGTATGCCCACCACCGCGCAAAGACCCTGTGCAAGAACAGCTCCCATCTAGCCAGCCCCTGCCAGGGAAACATCAACCTGCTCATAAACCAGCGCTGGGGAGGAGACAGTCCCTGGAGGAACACAAGTAGTACAAAGTGATGCTGAGACTCTTCTCTGTTCTGTGACACTCACTGCTTCCCAGCTGTGTTCATCTTTGGATCGATATCCTCCTTACCTGCCTTCAGAAGGGTACTGCTCTACAACATACGCGCTCACACTGGTTTTCCCTGAAGTTGCACCATCTCCAAATCTGCCTAACGAGGTGAATTTCCATGCAATATCAGCAGAAGCATTGATCTTAGAAGTCTCACCAGGGCATGGCAGTCCTGTGTTGATCAGCTTAAACAGACCACTAGAGACAGCGAATGTGACAACCCTGATCAGCCTAAACAAAAAATAACCAGGGAATCCCACATCCTAGAAGGCGAGAGTGATGTTATGGACCACAGCTCTTCCAGTGGTGGCTGTTTTCTTCCAGCTTCCAGAAGATGCTACGAGATTTGTAATGAACGCACCCACCTTCAAAAGTTAAGCTCAGAGAGCTGCTGTCTCTCCTGTGCCCACACAATTCAGGAGGATAAGGCAGAGGGCAAAGGCAGTTGCAGCACAGAGCTCTACACTCCCAGTACACAATCCTGCAGACCAGGCGTTCAACTCCTGCCATTTGATATTTCAGGTCTCTTTTCGGACAGAGGCTGGCCATTCCCAGTTAGGGAACAGGAAACATGTACTTTAATATCCTGATTTCCACTCCCCTCCAGTGTCCTCTACCCAGGCACGTCCAACCTCACCACAGCCTCAAGGCTGCACCAAACAGTCCTGCTCCAGCACCGCAGACTCCCGCTCTGCGCTAGCCTAGCAGGCAGTTTGGGCAAAGCAGAGCCCCTAGATCTCCCTGGAAGCAGCCCCAGCTGAGACGCTGGCTGTCCTTCCAGAGGTAACTTGGAACTTCAGGTAGTTTGGGTTTCACAAGGAGGGACAGGAGGGACAAACAGTAAAGACCAGAAGTGCTGATCAGGTGGCTGGGACCCAATGCAGAACTCGGTCTGCACGCACTGAGCGTGGAGCGGGACAGTCCTTCCACGCAATCTGGGACAGCCCAGGCAGACAGCAGGAGCATAAACTTGATCAGCTCGTAGGAAACAAAAAATTGCCTAATCAAGGAATAAGGGCATTTATTTGTGCAAAAACATTTTCTCTTTCCATGCTGTCTGCATCTAGGCTGCTCACGGTGTTTCAGGAGGCGTTTGACTGTCTCCCTGCCAGCAGCACCCGAAGGAAAGGTGAGGGAGTGAAGAGAGAATGACTGAGCAGCAGGAGCAAGAAGGGGGAGGGAGCAGGAGAAAAAGGCAGCTTGAAGAAAAAAAGCAGCCCGTGTGCTGCACTCGTGCGCCTGCCCCCGCATCCCTGCGGCGAGAGAATCCCCTCAGCCTCTGTGCTCCTCACGACACCTACACGTCGCCAGCCGTGCTGAGCCTAAAAATAGAAACCCACCATGCTGTGCCTGCTCAGCCACGAACGCAGCCATCTATTCGTTTTTAAATAGCAATTGTATCACGTACTAGAGTCTGGGGGAGGAAAAAAGATGAATAAACATCTTCCCTGAGCAGGAGAGAAGCCTGTAATGCCCTCTTCTATTTGCATCATCCCGCGTGATATGAGATTCCTCATTTCACTGTCAGCAGGGAAAACTCACAGGCACACAACAAAGGCAATGCCTGTTGTTGCTTTCCAGTAATGAGAGTAGGATGCCATTGTGCCCTTGACAGGAAAGAAAAGCCCCTGAGTTAACCGGCCTTCTCCTCCCACAGCCCTCAGCTGAGCTTTTCAGAAAGCTGCAACATCCCTGGGACACCCTCGATGTGTTAATTGACATGCGTGGACACTGCTGGATAAGAGGTGCCCACAGGAAGGCGGTTTGTAATTATTAGCATCTCTACCTGGGCTCAAGAGCTCCTTTCCCAGACCTAGTTTAGTGGCAGAGAGCAGACGATGCTTTCTTGCCTTTATTCCCCTCCCTCCTAGCTGCAAGCCTGAGGGTTTTCCTGATCTGCTTGAGCTGGTTTATCTTTTTAATACACTGCTAAGCATACTTCTCCCCATCAGTATTTAAGTCATGCCCCAGCTCTAATTGAGAGCACTCGCCTCGTCCCTGCTGGGCACTGGTAGCAAGGGATAGGAGCTCCCGGCTCCGCAGCAGTGGGAAAACCCAGGGGGAACAACGCAGGACAGGACAGAAAAGCAGGGAAAAGATGGGACTGCTTCTCCTTGTGCTCTCGGAGACTTGTGAGGAAAGGTTTGCTGCCCCGGCCAGGCGGCAGGTAGCACACAACTCGGCTCCAGCGGTGATGGGAGAGACACAGAGGGCACAACAGGCTGAAGGTTGCTGTAGCCGATGCATTGGCATCACAGCAATCAAACGCATTTCCAAAGAGGGTCGGAAGTGCTGGGCTCTCTTCCCAGCCCTGCCACTGAGTCATTGCACAACTCTGGGCTAGTACAAATGCAGAGCGACAAGGGTGACATTATCTTTCCTTGCAATGATTCCCACGGCCCAGAGGTAGGGACCAGCTATTGCTCACTCCCCTCGAGGGCTGGCACGCACCTCGCAGAGCTCTGAAGAGCTCAACTCCAACACCACCGGTGCCTCCCTCGCCCACGCTGCTGTGCAGCACCCCGAGCTACACCATCGCTGTGTCACTCATCCTCTGACGTGACCGAGCAGGACCAGAGGGAGATGCCATCCCAGCCACCGGGCTCCCAAGAGCATCCTCGCACCGGGGAGGACAGTCCACAGCTGACGTGACCCGCAGGCAGCCTGAACCAACTCTGCTCGATGGTTTTTCGCTACAGTCACGCTACGGCCTCAGCAATCCCTCCCCTGAAAAGCAGCTCACCCACCCGCCAGCCACCTTGGGAAAAGGTCACCCTCCTGAAGCACAGGGAGCACTGGCAGGGAGCTGGCCTAAGGCTTGCAGTGGGTGCAGCCCCTTCGGTCCCACTTCCCAGTGTCCCCTCCGCTCTGCAATTACCTGTTCCCATCAGAGATCTTCTGCTTTAACCGATCAGGACATAATCAGTGGGGAAAAAGGGAAAGGACACCCCGCTGCTGCTTGTGCTGCTCCCTGTACCTGAACTCTCAGCCTCACTGGCAGCACTAAATATTCCTTATTTCCTTGTAAAACTTCATTCCCAGGAAATGAAGGTCTATGAGCGCTGCTAAAATATAATTAATGAGGAACAGTGCCTGGACCACAAGAGACAGTAAAGCAGTGTCCAGAGCTCCAGTGGGGGGACGTAAATACAAGCCCACTTTTGTGGAGCACGCAGCAGCATGAATGCACGTGTTACGCATCAGCTATAATGGATGCGGTGGCTGACTTGTAATAACTCTTAGGTTATGACAAAAAAAAGAAGGCGTTTGTTTGGCTCCTATGAGACAGAGCGTGGCCATGCATAACAGCTCTGTTAATTAATGCAAATGATCCCTGCCCAAAGGGAGGTCTGTTCTCTTTGCACAAAAAACCATATTTTGCCGAGAGTGAAAAGAAGCGTGCTGAGCAATAAACAGGGAACAGAGTATCCTCCAGGGAAAAGTTCAGAGCCTGCCCTTTCCCCAGGAAGGCCCTGGAGAATGGCTTTTTGTTGACAGCCTGGATGGAGATTTTGTGTCCGCCAGGCTAGCTAGGAGACCGCAAAGACACATCCTGTACAGCTGGTCAGGCGCTGGGGACGAGTCTTTGCTGTGGATAAGGTGACATCCCCTACTCTACGGCGTGACATGCCCTAATGCCTGACACACAATCACGCTTAAATCCATCACTTCCACGTGCGCCCTATCCCTGTGTTGATGTTCCAGCACCTCTTTTCTGGCAAATCAGCTACAAAGCCCCGCTTTGCTCGCAGCACTGCATCTCCCACAGAAGTGCTGCCGTTAGACCTTCGGGACGAGACGTTAAGTCCTGGCTGGCACTCACCTCTACCCCAGGGTGTCACGGCACAAACAGAGCAGAAGGCAGCACAAACTAGGTCAATAAGATGGCACTATGTTGCCAGTTTCCCTTTCAGGGGAGTGGTTCCCCCTCTTCATTGGTCTTGGGGGTCCATCTCCCAGCCATAAAGTCCTTTTTTTGCCTACTGCCCTCCTCTGGCTCTGTCCCCAGGCAAGAAGGGGCTGCTAGCAGCGCTACTGAGTTGTGCCCAGCAGCTTCACATCTCCATTCTGAGCAGTGGAGCCAAAGCAGTGCCCTCTACAACAGCACAGCAAGACTTATCTTGAGGCAATGCAACAGCATGGAGCCCTGGGGAAGAAGGAGTCACAGGCAGGAATCGTTGCTTCCAAGTGCATCTCCATCTCCCCTAGACCAGAAATCAGAATTCTTATTTTTAACCCCTCTGAGAGGACTCACAGGCCGTTTGCCAGTAAGCAGCCTCCTGCAATTCAGCATTCCCCCAAAGAACCGAAATGCACAATAGAGCTCAGGGCAGCCTAAGGGGGCACAGGCAAGCCCCTGCCCAGCTGTGGGGGGTGCACACAAGCACAAGTAGCTCTTTTCCTCCTGGGAGCAGGGCTGGGAAGAAGATGTGCTCCTGTGTTCCTGCAGACTCTTCCTTCCCTTCAACACTCAAGGGACACAAACAGCTGAGCCGGCAGTAACAATAGCTGCTGTTGTGCTGTTGCAAAGTAAGATCACTAATACAGCTCGTACCAGCATCCAGAGATGCAGCCGAGTACAGTGCAGGCCTGCAAATTTTCACCTGCCTTATTGCTTTGTGGAGGCTCTGTTAATTTGGCTGAGCTATCCCTTTTGTTGAATCCTGTCCATGGCTCTGAAGCCCACGTCTAAAGAGAAGCTTTAAACTACCAGACAACTAGCAGTATTTTTGCATCAGTAATCCTCTCCCAGAAGGCACATCTAAGACGCCAGGGCTGTTTTCGCAAGCCACAGCAGATAGACACTACCCACCCTTACACCTCAAACTTGGATATCCCAAATTCTTGCTTCTTTCAGAGGGCCTGGCACTGCCCATTACAAAATAAATTGCATTCCTACCTTTTCTGCTGCCTTCCCCACAATGAGCACCATCAAAGAGGATTGGAAATAATCCAGTTGTATATGCCCAGGACTCAGATGCAAAGCACTAAATCGAGGCAATTGGCCCCAGCAGGTCCTGTACCATTAGCGTCACTGATACAGGCAGAAAATCTACCCCCTCAATACAATACTTTAGGGTTCAGTCCCTTCTCAGCTGCTGTAACACGTTACCTGCATCCAGAGAATTCAAACAGACACCGACAGTAGGCAGCAGCTCACGTTCAGTCTTTTTAATATAAGGTTAATTGTGCATTCAGCCCAGAAGAGCCAGCAATCGTGAGGAAGCAGGGGGACCTAATAGTTCAGGACCAGCGAGTGAACTAGATGCTCTGAACTGCGGGTCCACTCATCGCTACTGGGATGGCTGATTTACAGCTGCACCTGTACAGAGGTCAGGACTGCAAATGTTGATGGAAATGTGACTTAACGTGGCAAGGGGAGCTGTCATTCCTGGCACCAGCTCTGCCTTCAGAGGTGGCACGAGGGACGGTAGAATTAGGAAGCTGGCAGTTTCAGACAGCCAGATTGAGGACTCGGACACCTTGCACCCCTCTGCCAGCTCCTGACGGACACGGCGGAGGACGTGAGCAAGCCAAGAACACGCAACTGGGGTGAGCTGCAAGGAGAGGTTAGGAGCACACGCCTCAGCCCCGAATGCTTCTCTCCGCCTCCTCCCCTCTCTCTTCTGCTCCCGCTGCCAGCGGTACCCCGGACCACGTCTGCCTTCTATTCCCCAAGCCCCCCTGCTACGGATGGGAGGGCGAGGAGCGCGCTGCTCCTGCCGATGGGTGGAATTAATCTGCTCTGAGCTAGCCTCAAGGCAGCACGGGGCACCGCAGACAGCGCTGAGTCTGCAGGACTGAGAATCCCCAGCTCTCGGTAGGGTTTGGGTTTTTTTAATGAATTAGGCATAACTGACACGCACTGAATCCTCCTGTCTAGACATCTGCAGAGAAGTGACAAGCTGCCAGGGAGGATGTGGAGCCTCGGCAAGGGGGTGGGGAGGACGGGGAAAAAAACTGCACACAGTTGCCAGCTCTACAGCACAGAGACAGTGCTGGCTTCAGGCAAGAAGGGCATTCAGCACATTGACCTAGCCGGTGTCTTTCAGCAACTCAGTGGGTTGTAATCAATCGGCTCTGCTGCACACAGAAGGCTGGAGGTCTTTTCTAATTAAAGCCTCTCTCCCCATTACTCCTGGGGAGTTTTGTTTGGAAACTTAGCTCAAAGTTGCCCTCAGTCACCCCAGCTCACGCTCAGAAGTGCTTTAGCTGAGAGAGGAGGGAGCGAGAGGCAGATCCTCAACACCTGCACTGGGACATTCCCGCATCTGAAAGAGATAAAAGGTACCCAGCCTGCTTAGTGCCTATCTGGGTACACAGTCTTCTCCCTCTCTCATGCACACTTCGCACAGGCAGCAACTCTTCCTGCAGACATCTTCAAATTCAGCTTTTGCCTTCAGTATTTTGCACACAGGGGATCACAGCAGCTCCAAGCAGGACTCCATGGTTGAGGGATTTAGAGGCATCTGTGCTAACATTTGGGTCACTTTAAGTAATTGGTTGTAAGGGTCAGGACCCAAATAGGTTTGGGACTGCCGAATTCCCAGGTTCGGGAGAAACGAGAACTGGAAACTAATTCATGCCTTGAGATGCTCAGCAAAATATGCAGGTCTCCAGCTGCACTGGGATTAGACAGCAGTCCAGCACAAAGCACACCAAAATCTAAGTGAAAGGAGCCCTTTGTCTCTGCCAAGGACTGGAAATGTGGGTCATGTCCTAATTCCCCCTTCCCAGTGTCCCCCAGCGGACGCCCGAGCGGAGCTACCGTCACATCCAGTGCTATTTTATGGCACAAGCAGTGCCAAACCTCTACACGTAGGCATCAAGCAAGTCTGCTCTCCAGAATGATAGTTAACAGCTTCAGCTGCACTACCCATCACTGTGGTATTCCTCATCTCCCTCTAGCCTCCTCCGTGACAGACATCTCTGTCCCCAACTCATTTTTCAGACAGGTAAACAGAGAAGATGAGAGCGCTCGGGTCATTGGAGGCAGCCTGCATCAGAGGATCTCAATATTCCCGGCTCCTAGACTTGCCCAGGAGCTCCCTCCCTGCAACATCCTTGGCCAGCAGCTCTTCAAAGAGGGATTGTGCCCTTTACCTGTCCGCTGTGCGAGGTGGTGGCGTCTCGAGTAGGTGGCAGTGGGCCAGTTCAGAACAGGTCGTTATCGCTCAGCGATGCCCTGACATCAGGCAAGAGCGACGAAGCTGGTGAGATTCAGCATGAGCTTCTAAAGGGCAAGTTGACCCCATGACACGATGCAGCGTGGCCTAGCAGCTCCAGCGGTAGACTAGGAAAGAAGGAAAAAGCTCTCGGGTCTGCTGGCTGCAAACGGGCGAGCGGATCTTTTCCAGACGGATAAGCCAGGGAACAATGCTGCTGCCGATGCCCTGCGAAGCACCGCTCGCGAGTGACTCTCCGAACCAGGAGGTCACCAGTGGAGGTCACCAGCTGCACCCTGGCCTCATCCCTTTCGCAGAGACTGCGTGGCCCACGCCACGTTCATGGACAGCTTACAAACCCTCCTACCGGCTTCAGTCGGAGCGTGGGTTGGCAATGTAGACGTCCCGGACCACGTAAGCAGATCTGCATTTCCTCTTCTGAACAAGCTCAGTGCTTCACGCTGTGGAGCAGCGGGAGCCTGTTTTCAAGCCAGAAAACAATTAAGAGAATTCCCTCGCATCTTCTTGCAGGCAACAGCACAGGCCACATACAAGAAAACTGAGCTATGAAGAGCATGTGACATAATGGCCTTGAGTTTGCTGGCATACTGGGGGCCTGCCAAGGCCAGTGGGTCCCAGACCCCGGGAATTTCAGCTGAAGGAGCTCAAATTCCTGTCCCTGAGAAGTCACATCCTTTAGAGAAGGCAGCGTGGCTTGCAGCCACTTCTGGCAGGCCAGGTGGAAGGGGTGAAGCCTCTCAAGACTACCAAGTCTACCAAGATCAGCTTGTCTAAGGGTTTGGAGACAAGGCTCCAGCACCTGAGAAAATACAGAAGCCAGCACTGAGACTTCAGCATGCCTCTTTGAGTTTTCGAGCCTGAAACGCAGCAAAGCCAGACCAGAACCCAGAACAGTCTCCAGTCTTCAGAGCCCGCCTGCCTTGATTTTCACGTGCCACTCCACCTACAGAGACCCAAACTGATGCTGATGAGGGCAAGAGTGGACAGCCACCAGGTGGGCTGGCAGAGCAAAGAGGTTCCGTTGCCGCCCTCACCAAGCTGACCTTAGCTGACAGAGAGTGTAAGGGACTATCCTAGCTACCCAAGATGCTAAGGAGTGACTCCATTTGGATCCTAGACTGTCATGTCAAGAGAGCAGGTGACTTACGCCTATTTACGCCTCCGACTTAGATGCTATTTGCTGTGATTCATGAATCAGTCAGTTCTCAGGAAGGAAACTCAGATCTTTACACCCAAGATCCCCAAGAGTCTTACTCACTGCCACGCTGAATAAACTATTTCCAGCAGATGCTCATGGGTCAGGAGAGAAACCTGGGGTGCGGAGGGGAGAGATTTCCACGGAGACGTTTGCTTGGCTGTAGTGATCATAACCAAAAGGCTATTGTACATTGAAGTGTTAGCGAGCCACAAAACAGTGAACTTCTAACAAACCGGCACCTCCTGGTGCAAAACGCTAGCACACAGACATCCCAAATCTGCTGCGGAGGTCCCATCCCTTCTCCCAAACTTAAATGCAGCTCATGCCTCCGGAACATCCATACTGAAAAGGGGCAGCAGCTCTCCGAGGCTCATTTCAGCTGTGCCCTGTCCTAGGGACAAGAAGTTACCTGCATCAGCCTAGCGCACCTGGAGACTGTCAGGATCAAAAGCGCCCGAATATCCACATGTTGCTGAATCACTCCAGAACTAACCTCCCTCCTTGCGGTCTCCAGCAACGGAGAGAGCCCCAAGATAGCGCTCATCGGACAGCGGCCATTGAAGTCAAAAGGAGAGCAGGCTCCCTTTACAAAGAGGCCCCATAAAAGCAAGGCCGCCGTTTCTGCAGTTTTCTAGCTTGGCACAAAAGCCCGGTCAGTCGGTGGTCGGGTACTGACGCACAGAGAGCAGGGCCAGCCACCTGACCGCTGCATTTCTTCCTCGCTGTAGGGAAGCCGAGGTCCCAGGGCCGGCATTCCTCGGAGAAGGAGGTATTTGCTCTGCCAGCAGAACCAAACCGGCTGCCAACCTAGGACCACCTCCGCGAACAGAGATGCCGTAGCTGGAGGAGAGCCCTCTGCCCTGACGGTCACTGCAGAGGCCGGAAAAAAAGCTGCCTCCCGCTTCCCCCCGCAAGTTGCCAGAAAACCCGAGGTGCCGTTTCTCCCCGTGCCCTTCAGCTCCCCCACGGCCAACGATATACCAAATTAAATAGCCCGTGCGCTTCCACCCGGGCTAAGCCCAACCGCAACCGGCAGAACCTCTCTGCAGCTCTACCCCGGGCCCCAAGCATCTCGCCGGGCTCGAAAGCTGTGGCTTTTTCCTTTACCGAAGGGATCGCTCCACGATTTGCGGGGAAAGGAGACCACGTTTAGCCCAGAAACGCTGCCGGCCCCAGCTCCCGAGACCCGCCGAGGTCTTAGGGCCAGCAAGCGGGCAGAGGCAGCCGTTCCGCAGCGGCTCCGGCTCGTCGTCTAACCCCCCTCCCCACGCAAAAAAAAACCCCCAAACTTGCTCTCCGGGGAGAGCAGGAGCGGCGGCCCCGGCGGTACTCACGGCTCAACGGTGCAGCGAGGGCCCAGCCCGTGGGATGCTGCGGGGTCGCCCCGCTAACCCCCGCACCGCTACCCGCCGGCCCCACGCTGCGGGGAGGCGGGGAAGGGGGCGGGCAGGTGCGCGGCGGCTGCTCCTCCTCGGTACCGGGTCCGGGACCGGGGCGGCCCCGTTGCTGCGGCTTCCTCCCTCACCCGGAATAACCCCACGGCGGAGCCGTGCGAGAGCTGCCCACGGAACGGCACGACTCGCCGTTACACGGCTCCTCCCCCCCCCCCCCGCAACCCTCCCTCCCGCAGTTAAATCCCGCCACGCACGTGTCACCGGGTTGCGGGGGAAGGGGAGCTGGCCCCGCCCCCGCCCCGCCGCTCCCTTACCGGGCGCGGCGCGGCGCGGGGGGGGGGGGGGCGGGCGGGGACACGCGTGGCACCGGCCCCGCTGGAGCCCGGGGAGGGGGCGTGGTCGGAGCTGGGGAGGGGCGGGGCGGACGGGCCGGCCCCGCCCCCGCCGAGCCGCGAGGCACGCTGGGAGCGGAAGCGGTTGGGCCGCGCTAGGAGCGAGGCGGGCAGCATGGCAGCCGCCGGCAAGAGGTGAGAGGGCGGCGGCTGTGGTGGTAGCACTTTGCGGGCCGGGGAGGGTGGGCGGGCGGACCGGAGAGATCGCGGGTGGCGGCGGGGAGGCCCGCGTGGAACCCTCGGCCCACGTGGAACCCTCGGCCCACGTGCGGCTCGTCAGCCCCGCGCTGCCGGCCGCAAGGCTGCCGTGAGGGGGTAGGCCCGGCGCTGCCGGCCCGGCTCCCCGCTGAGCTTTCCCCTTCCCTCACTCCCTTCAGGAGCCTGGCGGAGCTGAGCCTGGATGAGTTCCTCGCCGCTGGCTCCGAATCGGAACCTGACGACGGTTCGGAGGAGGAAGAAGAGGTCGCCCGGCCCGCCAAGGGGGCTGCGGGGCAGCGGCGGGAGAGCGGGAAGGCGAGGCAGCCGCTCCAGGCCCCACCGGCTGCGAGGTAAGGGCGGGCCGGTGGTCGTGCTCGGCCCGGCGGTCGCCTCTCGCCCGGTTTGGGCGAGGTTTGGCACATCTAAGCACCCGTTCAGTGGTTGGTTGGGCTTTTTTACTTTTGTCTGCTTTTATGAGTAACGGTGGGACTTCTTGTGGCAGCATCCTCATGGAATGAGCTAGTTCTGGGACCAGCTGGGCCAGAAGTGTCTAACAGGGCTGTGTTCAAGTGTGGTTACAGGGTACAGGGCAGTCAGGTTTTCTGTCGTACCTATGGCAGTTCACTAACTGCAGTGGGAAAAAGCTTGTGTTATGCTTTTCATCTTTTACAGGGTATACTAGAGTCGAGCAAAGCTTACTTTGTTTTTCCTCAGTTTGTGTGTGTTTACTCTTACTGAAAGATGTTGGAGTATCTGCAGATAGAAAATGATGAAGTAGTTCTTAGGCACTGCTAATCATTACAAGCTAAAACAATTCTTTAGTACCAGATAAGATTTTACCAAGCTTTCATTATTGGATTTCCCTGGCAGTATAGCTTTCAATAGTCTTTATAAAAAGTATGTGAGAGTAATTCTGAGAAATTAAGAAACAGATTTTTGTTTGGTTGATTTGGTTTTGCAAGATGTTTTTGTGACCTCTGGTCAGTATCCCAATACAACCTGCAACTTTGCTATCAAGGTTTCTTAATGCTGAATGAAAATAATCTTTTGCAAGTCCTCTAGAGCAGGTGTTAAATGGGACACAGAACTGTGGCCACAGCCCTGATAAACCCATCACTGTTCAAATTAGTCCCAGCTGTGTGCTTCAGTGTCCAGAAGTTGCTTGCTTTTCTTAGAGCATCAGCAGAAGTTTGAGCAATGAATAAATGCATGTTAATTCTTATCTACTAGGAAGAAGGGAAAGGCATCTGAACATAAAGATCAGCTCTCCCGGCTGAAGGACAAAGATCCTGAATTTTATAAGTTTTTGGAGGAAAATGATCGCACACTGCTGAACTTTGATGCTTCGGACAGTTCTGACGAGGAGGAGGAGAGGTTGCACGTACCACCTGATACACTGGAGGTACTAGGCCCTATTTTGGAGCGCTGAAATTAATGATTTCAGTTACTTACATGTTAAGTATTTGGGTTTTGGTGCAAGGCCTAAGTATATTTGGGCTTATAGTGGCCCAGATGGCTGGGGGGGAGGGGCTTCCCCAAAGATTATCTGCAGGTGTACAGGCTTGTAATCCAGAAGTCAGCTGTGGACTTGAACTGGGCAGGAGGAGTTTGTTAAAGTTTGTGAAAACAGAGCCTCAGAGTGTATTTTCTCTGTAGTTTTGGTTTTGTCTTGACTTTCCTGATGAGAGTTTGTTTTGCCCCGAGTGATAGGCTTTCTCCTTGGTGTTTGTTGTGGTTTAACCCCAGCCAGCAACTAAGCACCAGGCAGCCGCTCACTCACTCCCCCCCCCATCCAGTGGGATGGGGGAGAAAATCGGGAAAAGAAGTAAAACTCGTGGGTTGAGATAAGAGCGGTTTAATAGAACAGAAAAGAAGAAACTATTAATGATAATGATAACACTAATAAAATGACAACAGTAGTAATAAAAGGATTGGAATGTACAAATGATGTGCAGGGCAATTGCTCACCACCCGCCGACCAACACCCAGCCAGTCCCTGAGTGGCGATTCCCTGCCCCCCTTTCCCAGTTCCTAAACTAGATGGGACGTCACATGGTATGGAGTACACTGTTGGCCAGTTTGGGTCAGGTGTCCTGGCTGGGCATGAGAAGCTGAAAAATCCTTGACTATAGTCTAAACACTACTGAGCAACAACTGAAAACATCAGTGTCATCAACATTCTTCGCATACTGAACTCAAAACATAGCACTGTACCAGCTACTAGGAAGACAGTTAACTACATCCCAGCTGAAACCAGGACAGTGTTCTATCTACATTATTGCACATTGTATTTATGTAGCAAAGCTGTATGGCTTAAGTAGCTTTTTTTGAATTTGGGATACCTCTGATTTCATTACTGCTTTACACAAAGTGCTGATAACAGAACAGCATTAATGAAATTCACTGCTGCCTGCCTTCCTCTTCAGTAGCTACTCAGAAAAAGAGGTGGGGCCAGAAAAGAAGTGTATAAGCCTTTTCTCAGTCTTGGTACTGACTTCTTTAGGAAGCAAGTGATGAGGATGAAGAAGAAGAACATGAAACAGTCAAACGGAAGAGAGTTTCTTTCATCCCTGTGAGCTTGAAAATGGTTGAAGAATGGAAAAAAGCTGCAGAGGTGAGCAGGGAGTTGGAATACAAGCCACTTGAGTATTCTCCTTTAAACATTCTTCCACGTGTGTCGCTGCCTCTAAAAGACCAACTTTCAATTGTGTTTTTTTTTCTTTCACAAAAATCTATAGAGAAAATGTATATCCTACATACAAGGTCATACTTCTAGAACTCTTGTTACTTCAGCTTGACTTGTCTTTGCAATTTTTCTTGGGCTGCAAGATTAGGGTACTTGCATCCTGTCTGAGGGAGAAGCTGGAGAAATGCGTGGTTCAGAAGAGGTCAGAATGGCTAACTTTTGAATTTTCATCCTCTTGCTAAGTGTTGTGCTGTTGGCAGCTCCAAGAATTTTTTTTAGTCACATTTTGAGTAGCAATGAAATGGCTTGCTGCTTCTGACTAAGAGGGGGAGGGAAAGGTCAAATTGGATAGTTGCTTGCAGCTGATTGATTGCTTCTCAACCCCCAACCAATTAAAAGGCCTAGAAGCCCATTTTAGAGCAAGTGAAGGCCACTAGTGTTCGTTAACACTGTCCTGATGTTTTTCCTTTGTGTTATAGGATGGAGCTATTTTTGTGATCCAACTTAGAATGAGTTCCAGTACTCCTGTCCCAGGAGTTTCAGAATGTTGCCTGCTTTTTCTCCTGAGCAATCCTTTTTCTTCTTTCCCCAGAGGGGGCTAACACCAAAACTTTTCCATGAAATCACTCAAGCCTTTAAAGCATCTGTAGCAACCACCAAAGGAGATAATGGTGGGACTGATCCCAGCAAGTTTCAAGTCACTGATGCTGCAGGTGAGTTGGTCACCATACTACTTCTGTGAGAGAAGGGAAGTCATTTGGTAGGGAAGGAAGGGAGTGGTGGTAAGTCCCAGCAGGAGTTAACTTACCCTTTCATAGGCTTCATTTCACTTAAGTAGCTTATCTTCCTGGTGGTGAGTCTGTGCAGTGGTATCTCTTCTGGTGTCCCAATGTGTAAGTGTACCTCTCGGTGTGCATGCCTGGAGCAGCTGGGCTTTCGCAGACTGCTGAGGAAAGTACCAGCCTTCATTCACCAGACTTCTTAAAGTGAACTTGAAGCTAGGTACTGTTTATATGCTTGTAGTGCACAGTTTTATGGACAACTTTTGCTGCAGCTTCTTGCTGTTCCCTCTTAGAAATAATCCTACAAGGCTATTTTAACCAAACAAGACTGTTTCTTACCAAATAGCTTTTTATAACCTCACAACAGTTCAGAGTTCAGTTGCACTGTCAAGTTCGCATTCCCCTAGTCAGGACCTCTCAAAATACTGCATGTCTAGATTTCCTCCTCTACAGGATTATTGTGCCTGTGGAACAAATGAGATACAACCTTTCTCTCCAGCCTTAGCCCCCTTCTGCATAAGCTCCAGGTTTTGCAGACAGTCCTGTTGTAGACTCGCAACAGCATGGCTGAGTGGGAAACATCTTTGTTAGTGTCTCAGAGGATGTGACCTGCAGCCTGCCTACTTTTACCACTAAATTAGCATGTACTTTCTCACTGTGTTTTATCAGCTTGTTATTGTGTGCCATCTGGAACTGGCACTGTGGGGTGGGACTACTTAAACTCATGTGTTCTCCTTAATCCTTTCTTGCCTGGCATAGGGTTTTTTATCTCTCTTTCATTGCTTTTGGTAAAACCTCATTCTTTAATGCAAGACATTACATAGAATTCACATGTCCATTTATGTGACTTTTTTTTAATAAAAAGTGCCTTTAAGTCTCATTATGGTTTGGGGGAGATTGATGGTAGTATAGACTCCTAGTCATAAGTCCGGCTGCTTTTGTGCTTAGTGCTGTTTACTCAGCAAAGAGATGGCCCCTGTGCCAGAAAGCTGTCAGTTGTAATCTTGCTGTTTGGATAAAAAATTCTAGGGTAAGACAAACTGATGTTTTCCGGAAGCTTGTGGAAACACAATAGTTCTGCTGTGGGAATTACTGGCTTCAGTTCCTTGGGGAGCTCATTTCAAATTATCTGAGAAACGAGGAATATATGGAAAATAATTTACAAATTCTTTACTGACTTTTTTTTAACCAGTGTTCAATGCTCTTGTGTCCTTCTGTGTCCGGGACCTCTTCCGCTGTCTGCAGAAGCTGCTGCTTCTGAAACCCCCGAAGAACAAACTAAAGTAAGTCTGAGGAGATTTGAGAACTGTGGGTGAGAGAAACCTGGTTGGGGTTTTTCAGAACTGCAACCTGGCTGTGAAGCTGGAAAAAGATGGCAGCTCTTCCCAAACACTAGCAAAGTTGCCTGATTATGTTCACAGTTATCTTAGCTGGGTTCTTCCTTTCTTCCCCAGAAGTGTGTCCTCTGTAATATTAGTCTCCAGCCATTTGCAGAGGACATGTGGCTTCAACAGAAAGAGATCTGGAATTACATATGCTTGCACTCAGGAGCCCTGTTAAGGCATTTTGAGTTGGTTGTCACAGAAAGGGACGAAGCCTTCTGCCTGTACGTAGGCAGAGTATTGCAAGTATACAACTAGTTAATCCAGGGTTTCAGGAGCTGTATTATGCCCTAGAGCCTGGTGGTCTGAGGGCTGGATCATCTGAGTTTGAGCTGTTCACTGTTAGAGCATAGATGGAATGGAAACAAGTATGCAACTGGGCAAAGAATGGTATGATTCATTTTTTTCCAAAATGGCAACATCAGTCCAGTACCGCTGTATCGCATTCACTGATGCAATTTGATTTGACTAGAGAGGAGGAATGACAATTTTGAAGTCTCATCTGCTGCCTGGGAGCTGGGAATTCTCTGGCTATTATGCGGGTTGGTGCTCAAAGAGTTTCAGAGTCAGTCTGGGCCCATGTTTGAACGGGTGTTAGCATGGCTTACCCAGGAGCAACTGGAAAAGGTGCTGGAAACTCAGTAAGCACCAGTCTGAACTCTTGCTGGATAAACCAATACCGTAGCTGGGGACTATGAGCCCAGTTTCATAAAACAAGCTGTGAAGTTCCCAGTATGTTTTGCAAGCTGGAGCAGCCTTACTTAGCCTCTGTGCCTATTTCCTACTAGATGTTCACAAAAGTTTTTTACCTCAGTCCTCTCTGGAGTTTCAGCTCAACACAGCTTTATTACTTGCTTCATAGTCTGAGTCTTCTGTTTTTGCTGTTGTTGGGTAAAGTCAGAATTGAATGCCTTTCAGAGGTGCTTTCAGTTTCGGGGTAATTTTTGTGGCAGTTATTTTTAATTTCCCTGTCACAGATGAAGGGAGGGTTGAGCTAAACTCTAGATTCCTTGTTGGCAGCGGTGCCTAGTCTGAGAAGTAAATTCCATTTCTTTGTATAAATACCAGCCTCTTTCATCCCCAGGCCTGACTTGTACGGACTGTGTCTGAATTTTGGGATGGCCTGGGGGCACTACTTCGAGTGCAGTGTCAAAAATTTAGAGGAGTCTGAGCAAATGTCTCACAATTAGTTTGATCCCCAAAATAGACTTTCTTGCTACAAGCCAGCCTGCCCTGTTCTCAGGCAGTGGCTGCAGAATGCCTGACTAGAAGATAGCATCAGTGTGTGAGATTCAGGTCTCCACCAGGCTTTCTGGCTGTTACAGCTCCCTGTATCACACTTCCAGAGATCTGGGTACTCTGCTGGGAGGCTTTTTGAATTGAATTTTCTAATGCTGTGCTTCAGGCAGTTTTTACAGAGTAGAAGTGCTTCCTTTCACCTGTGATAAAATTGTTACTTCTCTTCTTGCTTTGCAAGCAGTTGTTCTTGCTCACTGGCAATATCGAGGAAGTGAACTCACTGTTCGTTGTGCTGCTGAAATCTAATTTATTTGGTGGGGTTTTTTTTAAAGCTAAACCCAACTCTTGCTCATTTCCAGAGTGGTCCTCCCTTCCACCAGCCCACTTTGGAGCAAGTTACGACTGGACGTAAAAGTGTACCTCGGCTGTACCATACAAGTAAGAAATTTCAGCGTGTTTGTGTTACTGGGGTTAGTCTGTGCATCGCTGGGCTTTTGTTCAGCATATTTTGGAATGAGGCATCTGTAAACAACACTGCTAAAAGGAGAGCCAAGCAGTCAGGAAGATAATTAACAAAGCATGTAACAATGTAGCCTCAGGTGCTTTTCCCTTTGAAAAGACAGTTACTCCAGTTTGAGGGTGACTTTCTGATCATCCCAATGCTGAGAACTGGGTATTGGTTTCTATCCCTTCTCCTGTAGTGGAGAATAAGTAAGACTTACTGGCTGAGACTGTAGTGGGCAGAAGCAATCTCACTGAGTCTTGAAACCTTGCGCATCTGAGATTTGTGTGTTTGTCCAGTTCCCTGCCTTGTTTTGGAAGTACTTGGTCTTACTAACAATTTGGAGGTCCATAGGATGGTTGTGTCAAAATAGGTAGCCTGTAAAGAAGGACTTGATTAACATTCTGGCAATCCTTTCTGTCTTAGTTTGTCTGACAAATTAATATTTAGTGGCTTTAAAGTAGTTTGCAGTGCTGTACTCCTGCATTCTGCATCTTTAATTCAATTTTTGGCACTATGATCTTGCCACTTCTTGTAGTAAATACTAAGATGATATGTTGATAACTTCACCTAGGACATCTCCAAGTATGATTATGCTCCATCCCACTAGGATATCCCATTCATCCAAAGTTGCTGATGTCTGATGTTTCAGAGAGAATTCATTGGTTATTTCTGAAGGAAATTCCTGCCCCCAGTTAATTTCTTTTGAGAATGCTTCATCGTGCATCCACAAATTTGGAATATTAAAACCAAAACAACAACATTGAAATACTCATTCTTCAGAAGCTGAGGGAAGGGGGATATGAGGAAAGAAAAAGAAAGTGCTGATGTCTCTTAGCTGTAAGCTGGCAGAATGACTTGGCAGAAAGAGCATTTTGATCAGTAGAGCTTTTTTTCTCAAGTCGTGGTGCCTCTCGCCAGCAGCAGAAGATTGCAGTAGGAAAGGAAAAGCTGGCAATGCAGTCCCATTGAAGTGATCCCTGGTCCTGTGCTTGCTTCTGAGTGCCCCTAGTCCTAGGCTTCACTAGAGTGTTTTTCTGGCGTAGTAGTTTCTGAACAATATCTTCTCCTTTCCTTGTGGTGTGTGAGGGACTTTGCAAAAGAGACCTGCTCAGTCCAGAATCTTTGCAGTGCAAGGAGGAGAATGAGGAGGAAAGTTACAAGTAGGAAAAAATGCCTCTGCTTCCAGCAGCTGGGATTGCAGGCAAGAGGGGGCACTGCATCAGGCAGAACCTCTCTCAAATTGAAGTGACTTTGAGCTTACCGTTGTCTTCAGGTTAGAAACTGCGGACATGTCTGGATTTAGTTCCAGGTGAACTGAGCTGAACAACCTGGAAATACAAAGATACTGTTTCTTAATAGTTTTTTTCTGATATTTTCCTTGAGTTAGTTAACCTCTTGATACCCAATCGTATTCCAGCTTCCCATTAAAGAAATCCTAGTGAAAATCCAGTAAGTTATCAGATAGCTCAGGTGGTCTGTTTCCAAGCCTTGTGTAGACTGAGGGTGTCTTTATTGTGCTTTGACAAATTTGTAGTGAGATGACAGAGGCATTGGTGTCATGTCATCTGTAATAGGTCTTAAACTGTGTATAGACTTATCTTTTGCAATATACACAAATGAGGTTTTATGTGATGAGCTCAGGGGCCATTAGCCATCCAAGTCCAGTAGCCTGACCCTACCTTTGCCAGGATGATGTACTTTCAGGGGAGTTATTTAACCCGCTGTGTGTCTGCTCCTTTCCTGATACAGCTTTTGGGGGTTTGTTTGAGCTTCTTCCTAGGGAAGGCTGGTCTTCCAGTCCTTTGGTTACACAGAAATACTTGGAAACAGCAAAATACAGATGCTTAATGGCAAAGGCAGAGGTGATGAGGATGGTGCTAAATGGGATCATGTTTTGTTTTCCCTCCATAGCTCCTGTCTTGTTTAACGGAAGCCTCAGTTGGTGCAGCAGTCCTTCAGCATGTCAGTTCCATAGTGCCTTATTATTTGTCCTTTCCAAAGCAGTGCCGTGCACTTCTCAAGGTAAGGTGACGTGCTATGATATGTCGTTTGGATATGAGGTACTTTCTTTACCCCTTCAGATGAGCCTCTCATGGTATTTGGGCTGGATCTCATGACAGTTCAGTCTCTTGTACTCCTCTTCCCTTTTCTTTTGGTCCTGGAAAGGACTCCTGCTTCTCTTACAGGCCTTCTAGGTGCCTTGGAGCGCTGTCACGCTGAGGTGAGTGGGCATGTGGCTCCATGTGTAGCTACTGCTAATCCCCCTGCAAAGTGACACGGAGGTGTTCTGGGGAAGCTGTCTGCTTCCTCATCGCAGATGGAGTAATTGCTGCCTGTGTGCTGAGTCTGTGCGTACGCCTGTGATAGTATTTCACTCTCAAGAGCTGGGGGTGGAATATTTTTGCAGAAACTTAGTCACAACTGCTGAGCACTTAGGAACAACAAAGGAGGTGTGGAAGAGGGCAACAGGGTGACATTTAAATGAAAAGCTGCAACACAACACTTAAATGAGGCTGGGAACCCTTTGATGATAAAGATGACTGGTATACAGTGATCAGAGGCTGGTACCTCTCATATCTGAAGGTGTAGCAGTCTGCTCACTGCTACAGTAGGGATTTTTGAGTAGGCTTTTTCAGCTCTGTAGCTGGAATCTTTCTTATTTCCTGTAGAATTCATCAGTGCAGATAACTAGTTTTTGGAGGCATCAGTCATGATTGTGGTCCTACTGTACCAGATGCCTCCTGACAGGACCAGCCGTGTCCAAGTGAGCCTGTACTCTGAATAGACAAATGCAGGCAGGCCTGGGAAGAACGGAATCTATTCATTTGCTTCTCAAGAAGTTGAGGGGAGAGACCAATGTATGATTGCTTTATGCAATGCAGAGATGTGTAAAACTCAGATTGAGTTTACATGTCGGTGGTGGGCTGTCTGTTAGCCCAGACCTCTATACAGACTAACTTACCCCTCTCCAGCTGGTGTAGGTATTTTTGTGGTGCACTGGGTGCTGGTCATCATGTCTGTACCAGAGTGACTAAGGATACGTCTCAGCAGAAGTGCTGCCTTACACAGGGCCTGTCTCTGGCTCCAAACTCTGCTGCTGCTCTATCGTTTGAATTAATACAGTGAATGTCTAGGGAACCAGAATTAAGTCAGAACTACCATGAGGAGATGTATCTCAGGAATTGCAACCTGTTTGCCCAGAGGGGAAAAAACATTGATAAATTCAGAAATCAAACCCAGGTGTCCCCTCTCCAGAGACAAATGCATCTTTAATAGCATTCTTTGAGAAACTACAATTTGGTGTTTGTGGCAAGAACTGGAGTGTAATTGCAGTGCACTTGTATTCTGCAGAATTCAGTGTAAGACAAGTTACTTTTTTTGTTGGGCTGGAAGATGTATCAACCAAATGTGTAATCCAGTGTGGTGTTGCTGTCTAGGGGATGGTGAGGAAGCTTTGCAAAGCCTAGGAGGTTGAGTCGCATGCACAGGCTGGTGCCTATGCTCAGAAGCTCAAATGTGCATTTAGGTACATGAATAAAAGTGCATGTATTTTTCAGAGATGCTAGTTTGGGACAGTTGCCTTTACTGATTGTGGAAATATCAACTTTGCCTTTTGTGTGGTCTCGCAGCTAGAGTATGAGGTCAGAATGGCTGCCAGTGCTGTTATGACTGGTTCTGTGACAATATAGCCTGCAATCTTTGTGTCATCGTCCTCGCTTGCTTTTTTGGTGTGAAGGAGGGAAGCTCAGGCCTGTCAGTAACCAGGAAGGGGCTCTTTGTCCCTTCACTTATTTGTATCTTTTTATTTTCTGTTCCAGCAAGCAATTAATTTGTGGAGCACAGGTGAGGAAACAGTGAGAGTACTGGCCTTCCTTGTGCTGAACAAGATCTGCCGCTACAAGAAAGAGGTGTACTTAAGTCCCTTGCTCAAGGTAAGGCTGATACTTGCTGTACTCTGCAGCTTTTCTTTCTCACATTGTATGCCAAGACCTTAGAGCATAAGCTGCAGCCTATTAGGTAGTGCAGGTGCTGGAGATGATGCTGGCTACCTCCAGAAAATTAAACAGGGAAGAAATTCCATGTTAGGTCAGAGTGATATCCTGCTTCCTACTACTGCCCTTCCTGCTGGAGGCACACAGGGTCTTAGCAGGGAAGGCCTCTGGTACTCATCTGTCTACTGGATGAATACTCATCCTCCAAATTCTTGAGAGCTTTCCTCAAGTGCTGACACACTACTGAGTGCTGCTGAGCTGCTCTTATCTTTCGGCTAACAGCTGAGGTTCCCAAGTGTAGTTTGCTCAGGTACCAGTGTTACAGAAAGAGAACTGCGACCAACTTTAAGCATATATGGCTCAAAGCCATCCTGCAGTTCTCTTCTTGCAGAGAAGCAATGGTAGGGGCATCTCCAAGCACTGTGCTAAACAGACTCTCTCCCATCTCCCCTGAAGAAGGAGCAGGCCGGATTATTATTTTTGCATATTCCTTTGAAGTGACTTATAAAAGGAATACTTCATCCCTGGTTTGGACATACCTGGGTGGGGAATGTTAGTGAAAGAATATTTTTGTTCTGTTCTGTGAGGTTGTATCTTGTCCTCTTTCCTGCACAGCAAATGTACATCGCATTTGTGAAGAATTCCAGATTCACCTCTCCCAATGTCCTGCCCATGATCAACTTCATGCAGCGCACACTGACAGAGATGTATGCCCTGGACACACATACGTCTTACCAGCATGCCTTCATCTATATCCGTCAGCTTGCCATTCACTTGCGCAGTGCAATGACGATAAAGAAGAAGGTAGGTACCCATCAGTGTGGAAGGAGTGTACCCTCCTATGGGGAATGTGCAGAGAGGGGAAAATTACAGTAGCCGTTTCAGTCTTTTAGTAGCGTCTCTAAAGTGTCAGTACTTGTGTCTGACCCATTTCATAATGTGCTGAGGAATTTTTTGCCAGGGGCTACGAGCTTCAGAGATCACCTTGTAGTTGCCTGTGTTAGTTTAGAATTTCAGCAAGGAAGGAGAGAAAAGACAACTGCAGGGTGGGAGTCACTTTTCTCTCCACAGCTTCCAAGAGATTGCGATGCACTTTCCATCTTCTGTCTTGGGCACCCTTTTTCCACTCTGTGAAGCAGCTGTTTGCAGCCTCTGTGGCAAAACCTCAAGGTAAAGAAGATTAGGAGCCACCCTGGTGTGTGCATCTTTACAGTGAAGCCCGTACTATTTAAAGGACTTAATTGAACAAATCAGCTCAGACCTTTTGGGAGCAGCCCTGATTGCAGCCACTTCCAGTCTGACCTCAGAAATCTGAGTCAGATTGCTAATCCTGGCTTTACTCATGTTTAGCAAAACAGACCACTATAGATTAATTGTTCAGCTGCTCGTAAACATTGCAAGATTGGTGACCAGTTAAATCTCCTGGCTGTTCAGACATGGGAATGAACGAGCGGAGATAAATGAAGTCTGGGCTGCATATGCCCTAATTGGATTGCATTGGCTTCTTACACCTTCAGTTCTGGCCCAGACAAGAACTAAATCCACTTGATTTCACAGCTGGGGGAGGATTGTAAGAACTTTAAATGACAACAGCACAACCAAAACGTACAAATCCAAGCAGTAAGCCAATTTAAATTGAGCTGTGGGTGGTTGTGGAAGGTGATTACAAGAGCAGATTGCTTATCTGTTCTGTGCAAGAGAAGCTGAGAACAGAGCTTCTTGGTACGTCTCGGTGACCTGGTGAGAGCAGGGAGAGCTCTACCATTTCCAGCTGCAGCTGAAGTCCCTACTGCAAAGTTTGGTCCAGTGGCTGCAATTGAGGGCTTCTGTCCTTTTTCCAGGACTTAGGCATCTTACTTCATCCATGCAAAAGAGGAAGGTGACCTAGGCCTTGAAAGTCTGTCTGAAACATAAGTTGGAGCTGAGGCACCTTGTTAAGTGCAATCTCCTAAGTTCTTGGTGCGATTCTGGGGAATACATGGGCCTGCAGAACTCTTCGGAAAGGGTGTCCTTAAGGGACTATTCCGGGCTTTTATTTAGTATGGCACTATGAGCTGCTTAAGCACGTGGCAGGGAGAGTGGAGGCTTGCCCAGACATTCTTGAAAACAATGTCTCTTGGATTGATGCAAGACTTGACCGACACCTACCCATACTACTCAGCCAGCCTCAAATGCTGGTTCAGTGTGTCACTGCACATCAGGCACGCTGCTGGCCTGTTGCATTGTTTTTGCTGGTAACCGTAAAGGCTGGCTGAGAAACAGAGCTGAAAGTTTGTTCTCAGCTCTGCTGCATGTCATTTTTACTCTGCAATTGACAAAAATGAAACTGTCCTGGGTAGTGGCTTTTCCAAAAGCAGGGAGGAGTCCTGGGTTGATCATTTGTTCCTTGCTTTAACAGTGAATGTTTGTAGGCACATCTTTAAAATGAGCACTGATACTACCTTTCAGAGTTGGTGTGGTGATTAGGGGGTTTTGATTAATACAGCTGAGGGAAGGGAAGCCTCAAGTGGGCAGGACAAGCTGCTATGTAATAACCAAATGAGTTTGAGTGCAGAGAGGGGAAATCCAGATGAATTCAAATTAATTTATTCCTAGCTTGAATCTATAGTGTAGCTTTACACACCCTTCCCCCCCCCCCCTTCTGGTCTGCAGAGGCCAGAAGGCAATTTACAAGGATATCAGAGAGGGGTACTCCTTTCCAGCCTTCCTACCTGTGGGAGACGAGGGGCTGTCCCAGGGACTGTGGGCAAATGGAACAGTTAAAGGCTTCCTAATGCTTGGCCACATCCCACAATCTGCTGTGAGCTGGATCATTAAATCATCCTTCTCAAATGAGCCATACTTGTGAAGAAAAGCCGTCTGTGTGTTGCTCATTATTTCTTTCAAGGCACTAACTAGTACCAAATCATAATGTTGCCAATGCAGCATCTTGAACTTGCTGGTGGTGGGTCAGCCACTAGCATCAAAGCAACAGCTAGAATGTTAGTTATTCCTCTCTAAGCAGTACACAATGTCCTCTTAGAGAATGCTGGATAAAATGAGTCCTGTAGAGAAATCAGAATGAGCTCCTCTCAGATGCCACATTTTCAAGTTTGTGCTTGTGTTTTTTTCCCTTTTCTGCAGGAGAACTTCCAGTCTGTTTATAACTGGCAGTATATCCACTGCCTGTATTTCTGGTGTCGAGTTCTCAGCACAATCTATCCCAGTGAGGTCATGGAGCCGTTGATCTATCCTTTGACACAGGTCATCATTGGCTGTATAAAGTAAGTAGGATTTTTGTTTGTTTCTTTTAGCTATACTCCATCTTGCTTGATGTGGCCGAGCAGTTACTAAGGGGTGTTATTGTTATGCGATTTGGATTCAACCTTGCATTGTAAGGAAATGTCTGAGAGCTGCTTTTATTGAAGTATTCTAGCTGAAGATGTGAGCACCTGTATGTTTAGGTGATGAGAAAGTTGTGGTGTAGGTTATTTTCTCCTAGGCTAAATTCTCTGTATAAGAGAAGTTGCAGTCTGAATAGCCTGGACACATTATCCTCCCAGTTGTACAAAGTGGCAAGGAAAAATCTACTGACTTGCCTCAGGACCTAACAGTGCCAAAGTACAGAATCAAGTCCTCATCTCTAGCTCTGTAAATACAGTTAGAAGATGTGTTGTTTTGTGCATATGTTAGAATTTGAAGAACTAGGACACATTTATTGCTTTAGTATGCCTCTGCTGAGAATCTTTCTCTTTTCCCATCAGTTTATGTGTTTATATATGAAATTTTGTCCTTTGAAACGGCTGTTAATAATGAGCATTGAGGGAATTTCTGAAGCTCTGGTGATCTCTGAAATCCTGTTAGCTCTGTTAACCAGATTCTCAGCTTTAAAACACCACCCGCCTGGTCTTGAAAAACTCCCAAGTGGTGATGAAGATAAGCAGATTTAAAGGATCGTTAAGAATATGCATACATCCCTCTTCCCGTCCCCCTTGTGCATAGGCTGCTTCCCACTGCTGTTGTAGAGCTTTAGTTGTCCTGTGGACTAATCTAGGCAGTTTTCTACCTGTCCAGGCAGATAAATCAGCTATCTGGGGCCAAGGAAAGGTGAATCGGGTGAGTCTCAGCAAGAGCAGCAAATACAATTTGTTAGCATCTGTGATGGACAGGGCTGCTTGGCACGAAGTACAGTTACTGTCTGACAAGGCTTTAAAGATTTGGAAACCCAACAGATGGGTTCTAGGGTAGGGAAAATAAATCCCACCCTGGCTTTCTTACTGAGTCAAGCCAGTGTCTAGGATGTAAGAAGGGGGTACATAAGTTAGCAGATGTGGGATTGATGTGGCTCCACAGGCTTCAGTCTATACCCAGGATCCCTAGTGGCTCCCTCCTGGGTATAGTCAGCATCTTCTCAGTGTTGGTGGCTGTGCTGGCCAAACCGAGCCCAGCAAGAGTCAGTCTCTATGCCACATCCCCTGGTCTAGATAACATCTGTAGCAACTGAGTGTTACGGAAGAACTCAGGTTGTTTCTGTTTGAGATGAGAGGATAAAATAATGTAGCCTGCAGGTCAAGGTTTTTTTTGCTTCATGTAGCATTTAACGCGTTTCTGGCAGGCTGCTTAATCCGCTGACAGCAGTCAGATACTTTCTTGTGGAGGTGGCATGAATGAGCTGGATCCCTCTCTTTGTTCCTCTGTGCTGTTCGGCTTTGAGAGGTGTGTGTATGCGATCAGGTGTTGGGGCAGGATGCCGTGTAACATCTGGAATACCTTCTCACTTCTGTTCCTGATGCAGTGTAGTGCTCTGGGGGTCCATCTGGAGGGTGGTAGTGCTGGGAGGTGGCTCTGCTTCCCCAGTGCCTTTTGTACCGGGAGGTGGCGCCTGGCTCCAGCGCAAGGGCAGTGAGCAGGGTGTCTGTCTGTCTGTCTGGGACCTGATCGGTTCCTCTTGCCACCCTGGCCTCTTACGTGCGTGGAATGGGGAGAAACCACCATCCATCACAGGCTTTTTGCTCTAGGCAGGGACCAGGGCAGAATTTGATAAGTGATTAAACAAGATAAATAGTAGAAGAGGGTTGCCTGCTAAACTCAAGATTAGCTCCCTCATTTTCTTGCTCCTTCTGTTTGCTTACCAGCATATAAAATGCATTGAAACTATTTTTAATAATACATATTTCAGAAATGGGCCCCGTGTGTGTGTCTGGAAGTTGCCTATGCTCAAGATGTGGTCCAGGGAAGTTGGAGTACGGAGTGGAGAAGTACTGGAACTGATAATTTCTGCTATTTTTGTGGTGCTGGGAAGAGCCTCATTGCTGAGTTTGCTCATGGAATTGCCATGTAATAATAAGTGATGCTGTTCTCACAAACAGCTGAAATGTTGCAGTTAGTTTGACCAATGGGGCAGTGTTGCAGGTATTGCAGAGATAGGAGAATGTGAAGGACATGATTTCCCCCTTCCTTTCACTGCCTTGTGCTTTTCTCTGCCTCTGTAATCCATAAGTTCCTCCTTTTGATCTGTGTGCTTGCATTTTTTGGAGTTCATGGTTGGATTTTTTTGTAGCAGAGTTGTTGCAGAAGCTCCTGTTCTGTTATTATCCCTTTTCCCCTCATCCCATAAAGAGTTTTTCTGACCATGTCTGCTTGGATTTCTACCTTACTCCCAGTCTAAGCTATAAAAATGAAGCTCCTCCCTGGCTTATAGTTAAATGAGGATTTTTGGTGCCTGTTAAATTTTGGTTTCTGGCCTCTCAGCACATATAGGGGAGGAAGCAGGTACAGCCTTCTCCACGGAGAAGCAAGCACAGCCTTGATGTCCCTGAGCAAGTTCCCTTGGTGACCTGTCCTGGTGGGGCGGAGGCTGATGTTGAAAGAAGTTTTTGCTGTCCTCTCTAGCCAGAGAAAGATTGTGGTCACCCAGGAGTATAACAGAAGGAGTTTTAGTGAGTAAAAATAAGCCTTGAGAAGCCTTTAGGCTGTTTTCTACACCACAGCCTGTGCCCTGGCTGCATGGGAGAAGTACAGCAGGCATTCCAGGAGATAGTGATGGTAAAACATTAGGGAACACTCTCTGCTGAGATGAAATGCGAGTCATTTTGAACCCCCCGGCTGTGGCCTGGAGTGACTAGGCAGTTGGACCTTCCTCAGCAGAGCTGGGACCCAGCTGTGTTTTGTATTCCCTGTGCATCCAGCCATCGGGAAGTTGAGCAGATTGTTGCATCGCCACGCACTCTAAAATTAATGGTCTTGGTTTACAGTAAATCTATACGCTTAACAGGTTTATTCCTTGATCAATTAATTCCTGAGAATGGCTTTCGTCATCTCCAGTGGTGCCAGATCATGGGTGCAAAGTAGATTTATTTCTATAATGGATCCAATGATAATTATTTCACTATCTGGAGGGGGAGAGGGGGGAGATGCGGGTGATTTATGGTGCCTGGTCAAGCATGTTTTTTTGCTCTCCTGGATTGCTCAGCAAGCTCTTTGGGGAGGGGAGGGGTTCATTTATCAGACTTGAGCCTGTTGTCTGGGAACTGCATTTTTTTTGTGGTGTGGGGTGTTTTGGTCTTTTTTTAATCCTTGTAAATGCTAGAGGCATCCATGTCTTCATGTACAGGTCATTCAGTGTGAGAGGTTTCTAGAATGGTACAGTAGTGAGGTCCTAGTGTCTTTTAGGGATAGCTCTGCATTTTCCCCTCTGCTGCTGGCTTACGTGGTGCTGAGGGAGCTGGCCCTTCTCAGTCCCAACCTTACAAAGGGAGTTGGCTCTACTTCTTTCTTAATACCTGAGTGTGTAATGGTTTGAAGTGTGGGTCAAAGAAAGTCTGGCCTCTTCCCCTCCATGCTGATTACTGGCTGTTCAAATGTACATGTTGCCTCTCTGAAGAAGATGGGAATAGCTCAGATGCTCCTCTGGACTGGAGAGGGCTGAACAGATTTGGTCACTCTCATTCCCACTCTCTCCTTTCTGATATGCTGGCCGTTGCTAGTCCAGCTCCTTCTGCCTCAGTGACATTCCACACTAAAAGCGTCACTGTTCAGGTGACAGCATGAACTCTAGATACACATAGGGTATGTAGCCTGAAATGGGAAACTTCTTCCTCCATGTAGTCCTTCTGGTATGCTGGGGGAGCCCTTTTCTTGATCAAACTTGCTGCTTTAGATGGGCATTTTACTGCTGGTTCCTGCTACTTTTCCTTGCGTACCTACCTGTGCTGGGAGCACGAGAGCTGAAAGTGTTGAACATGACTAAACAGCATCAGTGATAAACTTAATCTGCAAAGCTCTTGTCTTGTAGCACTTTCTCGAAGCTGGAAACCTAGTGCTTTGGTTGCAGGAATTTGTGTGTTAGTGTTACAGCTTTAACAAGGTGAATTTTATTTTCAGCTGCGGGATAGATTCAGGAGCTCAAACAGTTTGCTGTGCAACACTAAAGCTGCCTTTCTTTTGTAGAGCAGGAAAGGCTCTCAAGTGTCACTGAAGGCTGCAGGTGCAGTTCCTGTATAAACTTGGCCTAATACCCTTTCTTCTTTTTTCCTTCCTAGGCTGGTACCAACAGCTCGTTTCTACCCTCTGCGTATGCACTGCATCCGTGCACTTACACTGTTGTCTGAGAATACCAGGACCTTCATCCCAGTGTTACCATTTATCCTGGAGGTTAGTTGGTTCCTGCTGACCTACTAATGGCTGATGCCTACTACCTAACAAACACACTCGTTTACTCTACCTGCCAACAGCTCCCAAGATTGCCCTATTTGCTTACTCCCTAAAATCCCAGGCAAACAGCATCAGACAGGATGTATTGTTTGGTTAGCAAATAGGATTAAACTTTTATTGGCCTGTGAGCAGAGAGTATCTGAGATCAGCTGGGTGCAAAAATACATTCCTAGGCGGTTTAACTAATGCAAGTGGAGTAGGCAAAGAGTTTGCCAAAGAAGAGATTCAGAGGCTCAGCTGGTTGCAGTAACTCCTCGAGCTGTTGTTACTTGATACTGCTGATGTGTTCATATCTTAGCAGACGGAAGAGTTAGGATCTCCTAACTGCAGGCAAAGGGAAGTGGAATGAAAAAGGCCTTCAAGAATTAGAATTTATTTAGGGGAAAAAAAACCTCTGCAAATGCAACCTGGCAAAATGCAGTATGTTAAGTGAAATACTGATGCTAAGAGACCATCCAGCTTTCCCACTTACCAGAAGCCTGACATCTCTCCACATAGGTCTTTCTAGCTTTGCTGCTGTGAGAAGGTAGTACAGAAGTGGTGCAGCCAAATTTCACTGAAGAAGTGTGAGCGAGGCTGGGTGAGGAATGCAGAAGCCCCAGTAGGTCAGCATGAGGCTGGACACCGAAGAGGGGGAGGGAAGAGTGATTTCTATAATAAATGACCTGAGTCAGCCAGGCTCATTCCTAATCAAGTTCTGTTGAAGCAAAGGCTTTTGTGGTTTTGTGTTGTTGTAAACGTCCTTTGCAAACCACATCCTCTGAGCCTGTGGAAGGCAGCGATGTTTATAAATCTCCTCCTGCTCTCCCGCCGCCTCCGCTGCTCCCTGGCCTGTGTGGCTTTGCCATTCGCCTGCTTCCTTCCTCTTGTTCATGCATATTTGAAATTCTGCCAACCAGATTTAGTGTTAGAGGCATCTCTGCTCGGGGGCAGTGGAGCTTGGGGTGAGGATGGTTTCTCTGCTTTTTACTTTTTAGTGCTCTGAGAGATAAAGCATTTTTCCCCTCAGGGCTTTACCCCCTGTTTGCATTCTGGCTCCAACACCTTGGCTCTAATCTGTGTGTCGGGCCCCAGCCAGACGTTACCACGCTGCATGCTGAGCTTCCTCCCGGCTTCCACAAGTCCCCAACCACATCCGATCCTGCTGTGTGTGTTTGTGAGGCACTACTCAGCTCAGTAGTAGACGCTTGTCCAGGTGTTGGTGACAAGGGAGAGATGGGGGCAGGGTAAATGTGTGCATGTGTGTTGCTTGCATACTCTTTCACATTAACAATTATTTTCCTTTAACTTCTGTAACCCAAGGTGACTGGCATGATATTAAACTCCCAAATCTCCCTGCAGCTGTCAGCCTTTCCCTTCTTCCTGCCTATCTCCTGCAAGGGATCCCTCAAATATCTTGTGGAGTTCCCAAGAGCATTCAGGGCTATTCCCTTTGTACTTCCATCTCTTCCCAACTCCCTCCTCTCTGTTACAGAGGTATCTGAATGCTCTTAAAACCCTTAGTGTGTCTCCATAAGCTGTCTTCAGGCAAGAGATGTATTCCAGCTATGTGGATGAGATGGTAGGAAGCTTTAGCACACAGAGGGGAAGTGACCTGCCCAAAGTCCCAAGGTGGCTGTGGTGATGCTGGGAAGAGAATCCGCATTCTGATGCCCATCCTAGTGCTTTAACTGTGAGCCTGTTTCTGCCAGCTCACAAGTTCAGCAGTGACTTAGTCAATAGATATTGGTCCCATGCCACACCAAGTCATGAATCAAAATCCATTTTAAGCCCATTATCCAAACCATCATGAGATTTGAGGGATCTGATCAGTGAGTTTGGTACTAAGCAGGAGTCGACTTGAGGGTCATGACTGGGGTTGGGGGAGCAGAATGAAGCCTTCCCAGCATAAGGTATGCTCCATTTGATAGGAATGAGGAAAGGCTGCTTTCTCTGTCACTGTTGCAACTGAATCCAAATGCAGCGAAAGAATGGCTGTGGAGCTTGTGACCCTATATTTTGTGCATTTTTTGGAGAGGGCTTTGCACAGCCTCAGAATGTAGCTTCTGTGAAGCTTCTTGTGTGAAAAGTGACTGTGTAACTCCGTGTTTCTCTTCCCCCTTTCCATCAAGGAAACCCAACCCTTGCTACCTCTTGTCCTGTCGCTGCTGTGGTTTCAAGAGAAGGCAAATTGAATGTTTGTGCAATTCCCATAGGCACAGGAATTCCCCAAGCCCCTGCCAATAGAAATGAGAGCTGGCTGCTTGATGCATCTTGACAAGGGCTGATGCTCCCCAGCGTGGGCATCCAGCGCTGTCTCCTCTCTGACTCTGCTTTCCAGGATGGAGCAAAAGAAGCAGCTTGCTAAAATTACATCTTAGATGGGAGGAGGTAGCTTGGAAGAGAGTGTAAAGCAGGCAGGCTTTTATTTTTGTATTGTTACTCCCCTTGAAGGGCCTGTGAGATCTCAGGCTTTTCTTTTTTTTTTTTATCACTTCAATTATTGTCTGACAGCCACTAGTTTCTGCAGCAGGAAAATTGGTGGCTCATCTGCTGCAAGGCAGGTGTGGATAAACAAGGTGGAAATCTCCCCACAGGCAGACTTTGCATGCCAATTTAAAATTGGCTTCTCCTGTGGAGGGATGGGAGAGGGAGGTTAACCCTGATGTGCTTAGGAAGGCATGAGTTTTTCACTTTGACACTTAAATGGCTTTGAGTCTTGTTTTGGATGTGCAGCTTGCTTTGGAAAAAGTCCCCAGGGGCTTGGAGTGCAACATATATGGGAGTGAGCAGCGGATTGTGTCGGAAGAAATCAGCTGATACGAAGATTGTAGTTGGAGAATTGATAATGCTGGACATTGTCATACATTTAAGCACAGATCTGAAATTAGTTTTCTACAAGACATGGGCTCTTTGCCTCTTTTACACAGAGAGGAAAAGCTGGAACTTTAGACAGAGTAAGCTGAACCACTGCACCACCTGAAGATGCATCCTTCCTTTTCCTCATTCTCCTCCTTCCACTGCTATATTGCAGCTCTTAAATTCTGGATCACAGCCCTGCAGGTACCAGGGGCTGTTTGAGTGAAATCATGCCTGACCAATCTAATAGACTTCAATGATGAGATGATTGGCTGAGTGGATGAGGGGAGAGCAGTGAGTGGATGTTGTTTATCTTTTCTTTATCATGGTTTTGGATACCATTTCCCATAACTTCCTCACAGACAAGCTGATGAACTGCAGACTAGATAAGCAGACTGTGCGGTGTATTGACAACTGGCTGAACTTCCAGGCTCATGCTGTGATCAGTGGCATGAAATCTAGCTAGAGGATAGCCACTAGTGATGTGCCCTGGGGATCAATACTGGGGCTGATAGTGGTTATCATGTTCATTAATGGTTTGAATGGTGGGGCAGAGTGGCACCATCAGCAAGCTTGCAGATGATATGAAGTTGGAAGGAGTTGTTGATACACGAGATAAGTGCCCTGCAATTCAGAGGGATCTTGACAGGTTGGAGAAATGGGCAGGCAGACACCTCATGTAGCTCAACAGAGAGAAATGCAACATCCTGCACCTGGGGAAGAGTAACCCCACAATAACAACATCCTGGGGGCTGACTGTCTGGAAAGCAGCTTTGTGGAAAAGGATGTAGACAACAAGTTGGCCAAGAGCCAGCAATGTGCCCTTGCAGTAAAGAAGGACAATGGCATGCTGTGTTAGGCATAGCTTTGCCAGTGGTTTGACTGGGGTCTTTCCCCTGTGCTGAGTACTAGTGAGACCACAGCAGGAGTGCTGTGTCTAGTTCGGGACTCTCCAGGGCAAGAGAGACATGGACATACTGGAGTGAGTCTAGTGAAGAGCCACAGAGATGAAGGGATTGGAGTAACTGTCACATGAGAAGAGGCTGCAAGAGCTGTGACTTTGTAGCCTGAAGAAGAGAAGGCTCGGGGAGGATCTTCTTAATGTAAAATACCTGAAAGGGGGGTGCTTAGAAGATGGAGCTAGGCTCTCTGAAGTGATGTCCAGTGACGGGATGCAGTGGGCACAAACTGAAACGCAGGAGGGCTTGTCTGAACATCAGGAAACGTTTTTTCTTTTTTTTTCTTTTTTTTCTTTTTTTTACTGCGAGGCTCACTGAGCACTGGCACAGATTGCCTAGGAAGGTTGTGGAGTCTCTGTCCTTGGAGATAATAAAACACAATCTGGACATTGTCCTGGCTAGTTGGCTCTAGGTAGCCAGAGCAGGGCAGGTTGGACAAGATGATCTCCAGAGCTTTCTTCCAATCTCAACCATTCTGTGAATAAAGAGGTTGAAGCCAGATTTTTCTCAATGGCACTTGGTGACAAGACGAGAGGCAATATGCAGAAAATTAAATGCAGGAGGTCCCACTTAAGCATTTGGAGGGGGGGGAACCTCAACAATTTTATATGGTGAGTCTAGAACAGGTTACCTAGATAAATAGTGGAGTGTCTGTCCTTGGAGATACTCAAAATCTGACTGGACATGGCCCTGAGAAACCTGTTCTAGTTGACCCTGCTAGATGACTTCCAGAGGTCCCTTCCAACCATAACTGTGAAACTCTGAGCGCTTCAAGCCAGCTTCTGCAGAAAGTTGGGCAGCTTGTCTGAACTTGACAATAATCAGACTCTGCTTGAGCGGCTTAACTAGGCGCTCTCAGCCCTTCCCTCAGTGGAGTGGGAGGGTGACTGAACAGACCTGAGGGAAAGCTGCAGGCAGGCCCGGCAAAGCACTGTGTCCCTGCAGAGAGCTGGCCTGGGGCTGCCAGCTTTGGGGTGATCAAAGCAGATGCCAGGAGGCTTTTGCTAGAGCCTGAGAGAAAGAAATGGGGGGCAGATGGGGCGATACAGTGGGAGTGCTGTGGCTGCAGAGTTGGTTCTGTGGTTTGCACTCTGGCAGTGCAAACTATATCTGAGCACTCTTCTGACTAGCCACGTAGAAATCATCTGTGAGCTTGAGATTGCCAGAAATCTTTCTCCTTCCTGCCTGTGTTGCCCTGTCCTTTCCTTTGTCTGCTAGTGGTTATCACTTAAGCCAAGTTGTTGGCTTTTGACATTTTCTGGCCCTCTAGTCCCTCATTATCGCCTTTCTACCCTGCCACAGGATTCCTAGACATCAGTCATTCTCTCCTTCAGTCTGGCTGTTAGCTGATCCATTCTGCAGTCTTGAGATGGGAACCACATTTTCCCCCCTTTCCACATGTCCTGACCAGCTCCCTAGCACCTCCTGGGAAAGTTTCGAAACCTCTGCTTGCATTTCCCCACTTGCCTAGCGGCATGTTAGGATCCCACAGAGCCTGATGCCTTGTGCTTTAATGTGTCTGACCTCAGGGATCAATACTACTGTTTTGGCCAAAGAAATAACCGTGCATAACGAGGTTTATAGCATCGATTCCCTAGGCTAGGGCTCTTTGTTTTCACAAGCCACCAAGCTTGTCCCTCCCTTCCAAATAACCTGGATTGACAAATAAAATGTAAAAAATCAATAGTCGTCTCCATGCTTTTCTGGCCTGGGGGCATCCATGTGACCTGAACACCCTCCCTTTCCTCCTCACCTCACCCTCTAGCAATCAGTATGCTGCATCCCCTTGTTGCTGGGCTGGTTGGGGTCTGATGATGAATGTGTTGCTGCTGCATAGAGGGAATAGAAATTATTTCCTGCTCAGGAGTGCAATTTAAAAGTGTTGGGGACAGGGAGAGGAACTGTGGGTTACTTTTGAGGTGCTCAAAAGTATGGGTGGGCAGGATATTCTCTTTATCAGCCTCCCTCAGTGGTTGTCATCAGATATGCAAATGATTACCAATTGTTGGCTGAGGGGGTTTTTTGTTGGTGGTTTTTTTTTTTTTTTTTTTCCAATGAGATCTTATTGCTAATGAACACCTCCCTTGATTGCCACTTATCACCTGATGGGGGTCTCTTGGAATCTGCCCCAGATCAAGTGGCTTTTGCGGTTCTTGCCATCTTTTTCCTGAGATCTGCCCCTACCAGGCTGGGAGAAGGCATACTGGTATTGCTGTTCATTTTGGAAACCTTTTGCTCCTTCCTCTATCACAGCTTCAGACGAAGAGCAGCGCAGCGCACGGGCTTATTGGGATAGTGTACCCTGTTGTCTGATGTCTGCCCAGGGCAGTAGGGACCAAGGCAGATTATGGCTCTAGCTGATTTCAGCTGAAGATAGCGTTCCTGCATGCAAAATGTAGCCTTCCGAGGAAGTAAAGAATGGAAGTTCTCATTGATTCATGTTACCCTTCCCCCAAAGAAGTTGGGAAACTCCTCCCAAAAAGGAGAGAGTTGGGAAAAGGCTTTCATAGTTCTTGGTCTTGATTACAATTTATTAAGTTTTAAGGCAATAATGGCTCTTCTTAATTAAAACCAAACTTGAGATGCCACCCTGGAGAGCGAGTCACACACACATATGTGAGCTTCCTCTCTGTTTTCTCCTTTCTACTATGGAAGCTTCATACCTTCTGTTTCCAAAATACTTCTCTCCCCAACCATTATCATTAAACAAGCTCTGGAAAAACACAAAAGCAAAGGTGCAGGTCTGTCTTTTGACATTACATACTAGTCTACTGGGTATCCAGCTGTACAGAGCTTGTGTGTGCTCATCATTTTGATGAGCAGGATGCACGGTCTCCTCTCAAACTCTGGGAAGGGGCCAGTTTTTCTCCATGTCCCTTGCTATAAAATGAAATGCGTCCATAGGGAATAATATGCACTTATTCAAAGGCTGTTCAGTTATAATTGGTACGAGGGATGCCAGTGGGAAATGTGTTAGAATAGAAACCTTGCCTGGCAAGGGGTGTTTGTGAAAAGGACTTACTGGTCTCTCTGCTTCCTGGGACAATTATTTCAGTGACAGTAAGAGGGTAATGGATTTGTTGTAAGCAACATCCAGTCTTGCTGTTGAAAAGCTTTTCACCTTAAGGGACAGCTCCAAAATACACTCAAGCTTTATAGTATGATCTTTCTGACCATTAGAAGCATGGGTCTGAGGAACAAACCTCTAGTTTCTTGTGCTGTTGCTTGTGTTGGTTTCCTTGTACCCCACACTTCTGTGGCATCTTTCACACTCAGGTCTCTAAAGCTTCAAGTGTGGTTGGTGTTTGCTTCCTAACTGTCCCTTGGTAGGGTCTTTAAGAAAGCTGTGGGACAGTGATCAGAACAGGCAAGCAGGAATCAGGATTTCTGGCTTGTCTTCTTGGCTCTGCCACCAACTGCACGATCTCAGTTGAGTCATTTGGTATCTGTTGTTTTGTGGTGCGATCATCTTTGTGCTTGTTTTTTTTCTGTTGTAGGTTTTCCAACAAGTGGATTTCAACAAGAAGCCAGGACGTATGAGCGCTAAGCCTATAAACTTTGCAGTGATCTTGAAGCTTTCCAATGCTAACCTGCAGGAGAAGGCCTTCCGAGTAAGTGGAACCCCAGCGGCCAACAGTGCACAGTTTCTCTGTAAGCAGCGGAGTTGCCCTAGTGATATGCTTTGTGTTCCTGTCCTGTAAGGCTGGAGACTCATTTCCCAAACTGGGCGCTGTAAGGTTTAGTTCCTATCTGATATCTCTGTTTCTGCTTCCCCTGCTCAGGACGGACTCATTGAACAGCTTTATGACCTGATGCTTGAGTATCTCCATTGCCAAGCCTACAGCATTGGATTCCCAGAGTTGGTTCTCCCAACTGTCATTCAGGTAAGGTGTAAGATGCTTCTTAGTCGTGCTGTGAATGTGCACAGAGCGGGATAAAGTCATTTAAGCTAATGGTGAGCTCAAGATGGTCCTCACAATGTGAGGGGAGAGCTGTTTACCTTTTCTTAATTATAGTTTTTCTTTGCATTTTGGGGAATTCTTGGGGAGGAACAGAGGCATTGCATCTAATTAGGAGGCTGAAGGTAGATGAAAGTGGCTGTGGAGTTAGCCACTGTGGAACAGAGGACTGTATAACTGCTGTAGAGATATGTTTTTGACTAGTGAACGCAGATGAGTTCTTGGCAATTCAGAGTTGTCCGAATTGCTGTATTGTTTCAGAGCAGTACCTGTGCTCTGTGAGCCCGTACTTTTCCTTATGGCCTCCCTCACATGCTCTCCACAAGATGGCAATCTTCCCTCCTTTCACAGTGTCTCCATCAACTGGGGCACTTTCTCCCCAGGTCCCTCCATACAAAACAGTACAATTCTTGTCTCCATCCCTCCTCCTTGCTGCACCTAACGGTAGTGCTGCAAAGTAGTCTCCTTTGCGTCTCCCCTGGCATTCCACGGTGCAGGGTGTTCTTTCTAGCCACTTCATGTTTACATACTTCGTTGTCCGCAACAAAACCGCCTACTAGTGCTGTGCGTGGGTGTTTTGTGCATAATCTTTCCCTGATACCTTGCTTGCTGGGTGGCTTCAGTTTTGAATGAGCAGTGACCTCTCTGCTTTGAACAGTAAGATTGCTCAGTGCAAACGTGTTGGAACTTGTTCCCTCCCTTCGTCCCAGTCCTCTCTATTTTTAACTCGTGAGTGGCAGGTGTCATACGAGTTTGGCAGAGGGCTGCTGTCGTATCCTCCATGGGGACGTGAACCTCCGCTTTGCTTTGGTGTCTGCCACGAGACCCTGTGTCTGTATACCTTGTTGCTACGATGCCTCTGGTTGACATGGGAGTAATGTCTCGGTTGGGACCCACAGGCTGCTTGGGAGGCAAATCTCCTTGTTTCTGTTGTATGTAATAGGCTGGCATGTGTCAGGCGCATGACTCTTGGCTGGGTCCCTGCAGCCTGGCACAGGCCATTGCCTAGCTGGCATTAGGCTGCTTTGGCTAATGTGAGCTGACAGGCAGTCTCTGTGCTAGGAGAGCAGCTCCTGTGCTTGCTCTCGCTTTGCGTGCCTCTCTCTTATCGGCAGCGAACAAAGCCCTTTCCTCTCAGCCAGCAGCTGTTGAGAGCATCGAAGCTGTCGGAGCCGATGTTCTAGCTGGAATGAAAAACGGCTGACGGCCCTCTGGCACCAAGCGCCCTGTGGCTTCCAAACACACCCTGGGACCAGCCTGTATTTCTGCAGAGAATTAATGCTATCGGATTCCTATTTGGCTGCCACTAACCACAGCCTCGTGGCGTCTGCTGGGCTGGGGTGCTGAGGTTAGCTTCCCAAAATCTCAGAGTCTTCGGGAAAGTGGGGGGGGGGGGGCTTTTCTCCTGGAACGGTTCCAGTTAACTGTAAAAATCCATCTGTCCTGATTCTTCCTCCCCGATGAGCTCACGCTTCTCTCAGTGCCGTGTCGTAGGGGCTGTGTTCCAGCTGGCGACGGTTGCGTTCCTCGTCTTCTGGTCAGCGGCTTTGGGAGAAGCTAGGCTGAACTGCCTTCAAACTGAACTTTAAAACCTCCCTGCCTGGAAGGCAGGAAGGACCCTGGCAGATCAAAGGAAAGGAGAGCCAGGAGGGGCGGAAGACAGTTCAAAGGCTTCTGTTCTGCCCAGCTGCTGGGATGACCCTATGGCGGTCACTGCCTCCACAGGCTGGTGAGGACCTCAGAGTGCAGAGCCTGTGTGCCTGGATGCTTGGAAGAGACTGCCTCTTCCCTCCTCTAGAGCCCTGACAAGCATCACAGAGCAGAGGTGGGAGGTTGAAGGGAAGAACTGGGCAGACATCGATAAGGGGTAGGTACTGCTGGGTGGAGGCAAGAGATGGCATGATCTAGGCATGGCTTGCAGCTAGACAGAAGGGCAGGAGGTGCCGGTTTGCCTTGCCAGCAGCCACTCCTCCTGCTGCTCGCTCTCTGTCCCGAGTTGAATATTCTCTCTGCTTTTTGTGAGTAGGGGATTGGGCTTGATTTGGGTTCCCTGCAACACACGCGCACCCCCAGCTGCTTCAGATCATTTATAGTTCTCTGCGTCGTTTACAGTAAGAGGAGCTGGGGTTTTGCTGTGGTCTCTGCTGGTATAAACCATTGGTGTTTAAGGCTGGCAGTTTGACAGAATCAATCCCGCTAATCACAGAGCTGCTTAGCTAGGAACCAATGTGAGATGTTAATGACACACACACGCACGCGTATGTTCTGATTGCTTTTATTCTGGAAAGATACGGTTGTTGTATTTGGCAGAGTGGAAAAAGGCATACACAGAGTCCCTTTCTCTCTCCCTCCTCTATCTTCTTTTACCTTCTTGGTTGTGTTCCCTGCCTCTTAACACAGGACTGAGATCTCATTACATTTCGTTAATATCTGTGGCAGATAGTGGTGGGACTGTGAGGGATTGCAGGGGTAGGAGAGAGGAGGGGGAGAGAAGAAATGAAGCATACGGCTGTGAGAGCGAACACACAACACCAAACTGCAGAGATAGAGCCTGAGATTTTGCAGGATTTCTGGTGACACTTCTGCAACGAAAGAAAAATGATAATGTATGTGGCAGCGGATGAAATGGATCTGGGGCTGCAGCTGTGGGGATCAAGTGAGATAAATCGAATGACAAATGCATCTCTCAGTGGAGATAAATATGCAGCACCTATAAAAAAATAAGTATTTTAGAAAGGGGGGGGTAGGTAGGACAGGCTTCACCAGCAGAAGAATAGTTTTGCTGATGGTTTCTTTGTACTTGTTTGATGGGCTGTATGCTTTGTGGAAAGGGGGGAAGGTGTTCATTTTAACTCCCATTTTTCTGAGTTGGATGTATGATGGCAGGTGGGCGTATGCTGGGCATAAAGGGACAAGAGAAGCCCCTGCTGCTAGGTAATGGGGGACATTCTCCATGTGTGTAGCAGACAGCAGATCCTGCAGCATTATACCCATCAGGAGAGCAGTGTCCTGACAGAGAGGGGCTAGGTGTGACTGTCACCTCTTGATTAACATTTAATACCTATCCACTTGGCATGTAAGATCAAGTCAACGTGTGGGCTTGACAGGAGGGAGACATCGTCTTCCTTCCCTTAGCTCTGTCTTTTGAGGCAGAACATTTGAAGCTGTAAGTAGAGAAGGCAGTACTGTATTTTCTGACTAGAAACACTTTATCTCTATCATGATAGCATCTGCAGGTCCCAGCTGAAGTGAAGATTCCATTGTGGTTAACCATTTTCTTTTGCCTTGTTGGATCTCTAAATCAAGTGTCTGTGTTGTGTGCGTGTATGTGTGTATATATATATGCCTCTAGCAAAGAGCTTGGCCTGCAGAATTTGGACAGCACTCCGGAGACTTGTCTTGGAGTTGGTGAAAAGTGTTAGGAGACAGTGTTGTAAACTGGAATTCAAGCCATGAGTCAATCTGGGCACCCCCATCTCTCTTTCTGTCATCAAAAGTATCCACTGCTGCCTCAGCTTTTAGTCTGGAGGTGTCAGAACAGTGCAGTGGTGTTGGAGGGCGGTTTGTATTAGGAGGGGAAATCTTCTCTGGTGGGGAGAAAAGAGGTTTGCTCGAAAACAAGGCTACTGAGATAAAAAAAGAAAACAACACAAAAATGTGCTGTTTTCAATGAAGTCTCATTGTCTGAGAGTAGTGAAATGTGCTTTGGGTGCAGAAAGAAGGCAGGAGCAGATTCTCTGCGAGTAGGATGGTCCTTGCCCTTTGCAGCAGTAGGGTTTGTGGTTTCCTGGCAGACTGGCTCTTGTCCTGAGGGTTACACATAAAGCCTTGGGTCTAAAAGAAAGAATTGCCTAGGCGCATGCTGCACAAGTTGTTCACAGAGATGGTTATTTTGTGAATATTTGTGTGGTGGCTGTGTGGGTTTGTGCCCTTGAAAAATCCGTGGTGCCAGATGGAGTTGGGTTGGTACAGTCAGACACTAAGCAAACTTCACCCCATGTGACTCTGCAGATGGCCATCTGTCCTGACCCACAGCTCTGCTGCTGTAGCAGCACCAAATTTTCCCACCGAGCTATGCCAAAGACCCTTACTCCCAGTCTGCAGACACTTCCACCCCAATTTTAAGTCTCTTCTCAAACTCTGCCTTCAATCCCAGCCATCAGTCTCATCCACAGCCTCTTGTATTTGGTGTTCCCACTCCTGTATTGGCTGGTGTTCTACAGTCTTAACCCACAGACACCTTTCCCCATTCTAATCCTGGCTTCCCTGTGTTTTTGGCCATCTAGTATCCACTGTTATTCCTGGTCTCCGTGCATCTGGTCCACAGTCCCTCTTAATACTTGGTGGAACAGGAGACAGGGATATTGTAACTATAATGGCAGCTAGGAGCTGAGGCCCCAGTGAGCATAGAATTCTTTCCTGCTGGTTGCTTGAACTCCACTGACACATTTTTTTTCAGAAAGAAGTAGTGTTAGAGGGTGCAAAGAGCTGTTTTTGAGCAAGGCCCCCGCACTGGGTTGCGTACAAACATCTGGCCTGTCACTGCAACTCTTTGCATCCTCCCAGCCTGGAGTGGCAGGACCCCCAGGGCTGAATATGGATGATACATTGGAGTATGGTATGAATTGAAGGGAAAAGGCACCCCATGCTGTCTGTCACTGGGGGCGGGAAATGTTTTTTTGCTGATGGGATCTGTTTATGGAAACTATTATGTTGCTTTCATTCTTCCTCTCCTTTTCCTCCTCCCAGCTAAAATCTTTCCTGAAGGAATGCAAGATTGCCAACTACTGCAAGCCTATCCGGCAGCTCCTGGAGAAACTGCAGGAAAATTCTGCCTACATCGCCAGCAGGCGTCAGAAAGCCACCTTCGGCGTGGCCAGCAGGGAGTCTGTGGTGAGTCTGCTACTTCGATTTGGGCTTCCTGGAAAGACAGTCAGACTCTGGCTGCTGGGGTTGAGCGGGTGGCAGAGGGAGGAGGGACGACGAGATCATGGAAACGGGAGTGTGTGGGGTGGGGCAGATGTTCACAAACAACTGAACTCGGCAGGGCTCTGATGCTATAGCTGGCAAAACTCTGCAGCCAAGAGCCTCATGGAAAACACAGTCCATAAATTACACCCTTCTATTATTTATAACACACACATAAGCACAGAAGCGCCTTGCTTTGCTGGGGCATCTCCTTTTCTGAGAAGTTTCTTTGTTTTCATCATCCTATTCTTGATAGTTCATGCCAGTTCATGCCTAAAGCGATAAGAGGGATTCTGCTGCCTCTGTAAGTGTGTTGTTTCCTCCTAGTCTGTCGAGACTAGTCTCCAGCAGTGTAGAACCAAGGCATCGGCAGACTGCTATGTGGCAGTTCAGGATCCTAAGACAAACCTTTCCCCGTTTTCCTGGGCCCTTGTGGAGACAGAGCTATAGAATCAGGGCAGTTAGGAGCCATAAGAACAGTAATCAAGCATCCTGGGCACTGCATTTTCTTCTCAAGAGAGGTGCTATTACATTCTTCTGTCTGCAGCCTAAGCATCCAGCCTGCTGAGAAAATGCTGAGCACAGTTGGCACCTAGAAAGTTGCAGTGACTCTTGGTGGCTCATAGCGCCTGTGGAGCAGTTGAGTTAAACGTCAGGATTCTACCTTAGTGATGAGATGAAGAGGAGTGACTAAGGTGATGATGGAGACCCCTCCCCCCCTTATCTTAGGAAGTGAACTGTAGCACAGCTAGAAAACGGTATATTAGAAGGCGTGTTAGCTAATAGTTGGCCATCTGGCGAACGGGCTGAGATGCTACCTTTTTCCTTGTTTCCCCTGCTCCAGGAGTCTGCCTGCTCTGAGCCAGGTCCTCCTAGGGATGGTGTAGCATATTGTCAGGACATTCCTTTCATTGTCCTTGCTTGAAGCTTTTTTTTTCTTTTGCTTTGCTCCATGCTTCTTTGGAGACCCGTTGACCTGACCTAAACTCTGAGGTGTTTGAAATCCAGGCCCTATGTAAATGAAGCCAAACGGAAGGTAGCCTTGTTAATTAAGCTTTGTTTGTTGTTAAGCTTCGAGTTGGACATTTTACATTTTATCTTTGCTTTTTATCTAGCACAGCAGCCTTTGCAAGCCTGATAACAGGTGAACTGTGTGTGTTCATGCATGCCTCTCAGTGTGAGAGGAAGTAGTGGGTCTGATTCTTCTTTGCCTGGCAGGAGAGAGGTAAAAATATCTCTGTCTGCAAGGCAATTGATGGGTCAGACTGGTCTCTCTGGCCACATGGTATCATTGGAAAGTCTGGAGTTCTTGCATCATTGAAAGCTCCACCTGTTGGCATGGAGCTGAGCACGGAGCAGAAGTTGCAGTGCAGACTAATTTGTCTTCAGACGCTAAGGGGTAGCGACTGCAGGACTGAAATCCTGACATATCAATGCCAGGACGCAGCAGTGCTATTCTGGGATTAAGGGGTTGATGGACCTGGGTTTGAAGTGACTAAGTAGTCTTTGATTCTGTAAATGCCATTCTGGGTTGGACTGTTTTTGCTAAAGGAATTAACTTCCCGTCTGGAGTGAAGTGGTTAGGGTTTTGTTGTTTTGTACTTTTTGCGGGCAATGCTGTGACCACCCACCCACTCTGCAGAGGTAGAGATTTCGGCCTCTAGGGCTCTCCGTGAAACAGATGAGCTGGGGAAGGTCATTGGCTAAATAAAACAGGGTTTCCAACAACTCTGCCACTGTCTGCTTTTCCCAGCAACTCTGGCTGTAGTCCCTTGTGTAAGAACTAAATGATGGTTTTAACATCTTGCTGCCTGTATGTCTCCTTGCTGACATTGGTGCACTTGCTTTCCCAGGGACATCTGGGTGGCTGAGTAGCACGAATCAGGCCGGATTGGCTCTGGAGGGGCAGCAACAGGCAGCCTGCCTTGAGTAAGGGAGGTTGGTTAAAGGAAGCAGGCACCGGTTTGCCAAGCCTGTTTGGAGACGGCTGTTTTGCCATTTAAAGGGTTAGAGCAACAGGGTAAAGTGCTGCTCGGGGAGGATGCCTGGACTGCCCGTGCAAGCTGTATTTTTGCACCGTGGTGGTGTCCTGTGAGAGAAGGGAGCCTTTCTCTTCCTTCAGTTAATGGGATATCAGTGCTCCTGGGAGCAGAGGAAACAGCCTACTCAGTACTTCTATGGGGTGGAAGAGCCCGTAGAGGCTTATCTTTTGTGCCCCCGTGGCCCTGTGTTTTCCCCCTCTGCCTTTGCAAGCAGATGGTGTAGATTCCCAAGAAGGGCCAAAGCTCCCACAGAGACTGGGCTTCCCAGAACGATTTGGAGTGTCCCTCGAAGTCTGGGTTGAGTTTGCCAGGCTGTCTCCAAGATATGTGGGGCATTGGCACTTCTCACGAGCAAACACTGCCAGAAAAGGGAAGGGAAGGGGGGGGGGTGAGGGAAGGGGAGGTATTTGCGTGTCCCCCTTGCCAGCAAGAGCAATTGAAAGCAAATGCTCTCTGGTTTTCACATGCATGCATTTGTGCCTGGTCCGCTGTAGGGAGCAGAGCCCAAATTCTGAGCTAATTCTTCCAGACAACATGCTGAAATGCAGCTTTCCTGGGGGGAGTTGCAGAGTAGTGGGTGTGCTTTAGAAAGGTGGGTTTTACCTAAGGGTCTATATTATATAATTTTAAAGAAAAAACAACCTGGGGATTGAACCTAGTGCTGCGGGGGGAGCATGATGGTGCAATGTTTAACTTAACATGGAGCGACTGTGGAGGGATCCCTCCTTGCATCCCAGGAACTGTGGTATGGAGGCATAGGCACACCAGATGTGTTTAGCCTGACTTCTTCCACGTTATTTTAAGATTGAGAACTTTTTTTTTTTTTGGTAAGAAGCGGGTTAATATTTGAGAGTCAGTGCTTTTTTTGAGAGTACAATGCTAATAGGTTACTATAATAATTAAGGTCTTTGTGAGAGAAGCCAAAAAAGCGGAGCCTGCAGCTGAAGTTGAATCCAAATGCATAGTGTGCAGCTCTGATTTTAGGTTCGTCTGCACTAGTATGGGCCCTGGATTGGCAGGGGAAAATGCAAGGAAAGAAAAGGACCTGCAGTGTGTGCTGGGCTGCGTTACAGCTCTGTGGCTCCCAGGCAGACCTTTGCGCCAAGCTGGGGAACCTTCATTTAAGAACAGTGCAGCCCAGCAGGCTGTCACGCTTAATGAAATGTGAAGTGAGGGAATGAGCTGATGGAAAGCATTGCCTCATTTCCATGGGATTTCCAGATCTTCTGCATTCATCCCCATCTCACATTTCAGATGGGAGGTTTTTCTGGAGGGTGGGTGATGATCTTTGTTACAGTTGTGCAGGTGCTAACACTGTGGGCTTGATCCATGCTGGGTGTTGCCTGACAGCACAGTGATGCAAAAGCAGTAATAGAAGGAGAATTGCAAATGGTTAAAGGGTGTGATGGCATCCGCTTTCTCAAAATTCCTGTTGAGGTGTTCTGACTGGAAAGATGGGAGTATTTTAATGGTCTCTTTTATCTCTGAATTCCAGCACAGTTTAAAACCAAAAGAGCCGTATCAGAACAAATAGACTTTTGCCCTCTGTAAGAAGAGTCTTTCTCAGAATTTGTCTATACCAAGCAGCATCAACAAATTGCCTGATTACAGTTGGCAGCCTGATATGAGCCTGATCTATAAATGGGGTGACTTTGTACTCCTCGGGAATTACTCCTCTTGCCGTAGTGGTGGGTCGGATCGACGGTAAAGCTGTGCTGTCTGCCGGCTGGCGTCTCCGCTCGCGAGTGCTGCTGGAGTCGGCGGTACATCAGCTGTGCTTTCAGTCAGCCTGCCGGGGAGGAGACCGGAGAGCAGACGCAGGCTCCGGCCATGCAGACCTGGAGCCGTGTTACAAACAGTCCCGTGGGGGTTGTGAGTCTGGGACCCGTGATTACCAGAAAGGGCCTGTTTGGCTTGATGCAGTATTGATAGCGCCTGTTACAGGATGCATAAATAGATTCTGCGCCATTAGAGTGCAGGTGACACAAGCTGGTCGCCATTTAATTGCCAAAGTTCAGCTCCTGGTGCCAGCTGCAGAGACCACAGATCATCTCCACATCCCTCCCAGTGATGGGCCAAGTCAAGAGCTGGCGTAGACTGATGTATTTCACTTCACAGTATATACTGAGTATTGCTTATTTGTGTAAGCTGGGAGCTCTGTGCTGCTATCCATTGCGGAGACCTGCTCTTTCTCTCTTGTTCAAGCACTGCTCTTTAAACAAACTTCTTCCTGTGCCTTGGCTCACAGGCTGCAGCCAACACCATGGCTCCCTAGTTTTGGGGCTCAGCTCCCCAGAAGCAGTTGATTTGAGATCTGCTGAAGAATATTTGAGCTGCTGCTGTGTTTTCTGCTGTGAAAATGGTCTGGCCTTTCGTTCCCACCCTCAAACAGGAGCATTGTGAACATACAGCTGCCCATACAGAGCTCTGGATTTGTTCTCGCCCCTGGATTCGGGATACTCTTTTTTGGATCTGTGTTGACCTTTGAGTGTATCTGTGCTAACCTTTGTTTCCATTGCTTGTTCCCTTCTTCCTTTGCCTGTTTCACTTCCTACTTGTATGTCATGACTTCCTGCTCACATTAGATTGACTTTTTACTGTGGGGTAATGCAAAGCCTCTGGGCACTGTGGTAATCCAGTCAACAGGTACAGTTCTGTGTGGGTTTTAAGTTAAAGGGATGTTGGCAGGTTAAGGAGAATGTATTTTAATATGACATAACACCACCTCCCTTTCAGCACTAACATGCCAAACGATTGAAGTGTAAAAGAATTTTTAACCATCTAATTTGCTTCCCACCATTTACGGTGTTTGCGCCTCCTTATTCTCCCTGCTTGGACAGCGGAAACAGGCTCGGCACTTCTTCGTGCTCTGTTCTCTCAAGGTTGGGATGAGTCCAAACCCTGCAGGGGAATGTTTGTTTCAAAAATAAAACACTTGGCTGTAGAACAGGGGGAACAGGCAGTCAGACATCTTTGGTACTTAGGTCTTGTTCTTGTAAATGCTTGTGTGAGGTTTTTCTGAATTAAAAAGCTAGAACTGAGCAGATGATCAAATGCCTCTGTTGAAGGAGCAGGGGACAAATTTTGTCCTGATAGATCCTCTGATCTGTCCCTTTGATTCCTACCTTCAGGTTTCAGTTGAAGTAATTTCTTTTTCATTATAGTAGGCTGCATCATCTGACTTGACTTCTGTGTCAGTGTCTTCTCGCTAGAGTAGAAGTGAATGTTCAAGGCCAAGATAGTAACAGTGGATCCCAGAAGGCATTAAGCTGATTTTAGGAGAGTCCATTGTGAATTCTTAGCAAATCTGAGAATCAGGCCTCTTCTAGGAGGGAGAAATAGGAATCTGGGAACCCACATTTCGGGCCACCACGCTGGGAAAACTTGGTGATCTTCCATAAGCTAAAGAATCTTATGCACCACCACATAGATGCTCCTTTATGAGAACTTTATGCTGTCCTTCAGCACCATTGGCATCCTGTGCTTTGGTATTGCATAAGTAAGCTGTTACATTGGCCAACCTGTCCATTTCATCTTTTGGCTTTCTTTGATTTCCCTGTAGTGCCCAGCATTGTTTTACCTAAGGAGAGTTGTCAGTCACACCACTTCTGACTCAGTGGTTGCTTAAATGGCTGTGCCTGAATTCACACTTAGTCCTGCTTGCATTCTTAGTCATGGTTGCCAGTTTCCTACCCAGAAGCTGGGAGAAGGTGGTTTGGGAAAGGGTCTTAACCTCTGCTCTTGACTCCCCGAGTTTGCCAAAGTTGTATTGGAAAACTGCTTTGAAAACCCTTCTTAAATTTGCACCCCCTCTCTCCACAGGAACAATGGGAGAAGCAGGTCAAAGAGGAAGGGACACCTCTGACCAAGTATTATACTCAGTGGAAGAAGCTAAGAGAGAAGGAGATACAACTGGAAATCAGCGGCAAAGAAAGAGTAAGAATGAAATGCCTAACTTGCTGGACAACATCTGTGCCATGGGAAGGCAAGAGAGCCATGTCCTGCCAATAGGATGGTAGCTGGTCAAAACCAGCTCCACTGGTGTGAGCTGAAATTGGCTTGAGCTGTGTGAGTGTGTAGGCTGGGCATTCTTGGACAGAGCATGAGTATGGCTGGACAGGAGCCTAGCTGGTGTCTTCAGCTCCCTATGGATTTGTCTTGCTGGGATCTCTGGGAGCAACATCTGTCCCCTCTGCCTGTAGCCTGTTCATTTGCCCAAGTTAATAGAGGATAGATGAGACAGGGTGAAGTAGCACTAGGGTAAATTTCCCTCTGTCCCTGTTTAGGTTCATGCCATTCAAGACCCATTGGTACAGCTGCCTTTGTAATTCAAGGCTAGGAAGCTGAAGACAATAGTGATCGAGCAATTGTGTGTACTGGCAGGGGTAGGTTGGGTAACAGATTCGATTGTGTCTGAGCAACTGGGGCAATAGCCTTACTGTAGATGTTACTTTTGGAGCAAGCATGTGATGTAGTTTTGAAGTTTAGACTGTACACACGGTGCCTGTTCTGTGTGTTCATCCCCACATTCATGGCCCTTCTCACATTACTTTGGGCAATTTACATAATTTCTTGCAAATTACATTGCTTTCTTGATAGAAAAGCAGAGCGGGTTGAGCTCCTGTAGGCCTTTAGTCCTTTTTCCAGCTCTGCGGAATGTGACTGGATTGCCATGCTAAAACCTAACTTTGCAAGAAAGTAAGGAGGGGAAGATGCCTCTCTTCTTAGCAAAGGGAATATCAGAGATTAGTTCTGTTTTGCATTTTCTTATTTCACCCATGTGGGGGTGGTTGGTTGTGAGGTGGGACTTGCTGTCTGGACAGAAGTGCTCAGACGGCCATTTCCCACATCTCCTGCCCAAGGGAAGGCTCCTTGGCCACTCCTCATGGCACCGCACTTCAGGATGCAGAAGGTGGGGGTGGGAGCTTGCTTACGTTAGGAGTCTAAAGGAAAGCTGTCTCGATGCTAATGCAATGAAAGTGGCTGAGCTAGGCTCTTGGCCAGGGAGCAGGAAATAGATATAATTGGTGTCTCCAGCGTATGGTGGGGAACAATTAAAATAATCGATGGGACATGAGGATGATTGGCTCTGAGACAAGTCGCAGACCGTGGTAGACGACCTGGGAGATCCTAGAAATGCTCAGTATTATATACCAGCCTGAGATAAGGACAGGAGGCTGAAATTCCCTGGGGCAGCCGTGCAGAGGGAACAAAAAGCACACTTGTTTTCAGTGCAAACCCAGCAGGAGAATGTGGCCTTTGCAGAAAGGAAATTGGGGGGTGGAACTAAGAAACAGCAAGAAGTGATGGCTGTGAGCGGGGCTAACCCTTGCCCAAAACTGGCCCTGCTGGTGTGAGCTGACACTTTCCTGGTACTGAAGCAGCTATCACAAAGGGAGAGGAGATCAGCCCTCGGTGGAGACAAGCCCCGGTCTCATGTTAAAGGGAAGAGGGGAGCTGGAGCTCCTTGGGGTGGCCTCCCCTTGAGGGGGGATTGCTTTTGTATAGCAAGGCTCAAGAGCGTGACTTCTGAAACAAGGGGAAGTCCGAAGGGCAGTGACAGGGACTTGTTTTCTCTTGGAGAAAGTGGGCTGAACAGATAAACCATAGAGAGAGACAAGACTTCGGACTTAGCTTTCTGAAAGGCCTGTGGTTGCCTGGCATCTTTGCTTGGTGAATGGGGCTGTTGTCTGTCTCGGTGGGGACTGCTAGCTTAATGATGCCGCATTGTGAGCCCCAGCAGGAGAGTGAACACCATGAGGCCCATTAGGGCTGGGAAAATCCATGTCCCATTAGCAGCAATTGGGGGGAAAAATAATAACAGAAAAAATCAGCCTGGCTCTCAGCTGCTATGAGCTGCAGCTTGCCTTATATAACAACGCTGACCCCGTCTGCCCATTCCATTTGCTTTTCCCAATGGTTTTTAATGGGATGTAGACTAATCGGCTTCGTGAGACTCAGTAGATTGTAACCCTCTAGCTGGGGATTAAAAGACCGGCCCCCAAATTACCTAATTTACTGCTACTGTGTGATGAACACAGGCTGTATCTGTGAGCTGTGGCTCAGTACAAGTCTCATTCCTTTGCTTTGTGATCACTCTGCAGCTAGTAGGGTTTTGCGGTGCCTTTATTTTGAGGTGCCCATCTTGAAGGCACTCCTGTGGAGTCTCAGAAAGTTGGAGGTAGCACAACTCAGCATGATTCAACACCAGGTCCTCTTTAATATGCTCAGGTTGAGTTCAGCCAGTACTGATGTCACCCAAAACTGTAGGCTGCCTTTGGAAATGGGAACTTTTCCTAGGCAGTATGAAAATAAAGAAGGCCCAGCTAACAGCCTCTGTTCCCTGCTGTACGTGCCCTCCACAGGACACTGGAGAAATTTTTCACAATGTTGAGATAAGTCCCTCTCTTTTGCTCCCTTGAATTAGAGAAGTTTGGAAAACTGGGGAAGACTGTTCCACATCATGTACATGAGACATTTTACTCAAACACAGCTCCATTTCCACTTTAAACCTACTAAATGATGTGTTCCATGGAAACATCCCATGCTCAGGAAGTGTGAGGAGGGGAGAATAAGCCCTTGGATGATTTTTGCATTTCATTTACTGCTGCTGAGGAGTAACAGTGACCAGGGTCATGGAAAACAGGACTAACCAACAGGGAGCTGGGCAGTTGATGCAGCAGTTGTTTGCTGTCAAAACTGGGTTTCTGCTTCTGTTTGTGACGCTTTCAGCCTCAACTATTTCCTGGTTAGGCAGTGCTGGACTCCTGTTTAACTGCTGCTGTTGCTGCAGAGTGATAGCTACCAATGCTGCCAAACAGGGGCTCTGCAGGTAGCATGGCTCTTGGCACAGAAAAGGCCCAAAGGTGCTGCCTGTGACTGGGAGATTTCCAGAGTCGGCTCAGCCATAGGTGCTTCTCCCCAAGGCTGGGATGGCAGCATGACCTGGCTGAGGCAAGGAATGTATAAACTGAAAGGGATCAGATATGGGGACTGTGTCTGTGATCACACCCTAATGCTGGGTTAGAAGCATAGCTGCTGATCTATTTCAGCTTCTGAGACCTTTGTGGTTCATTTCTGGAGCCTCTCACTGAATCAGTATTTCTGGAGCATTTCCCTCTGCCCTCCCACCCTCCACAAAGTTGTATGCTGGAACAAATAAGAGGAGTGAAGCACGAGGCTCTCTTGTCCATCAGAACTGATAGGGGCTAAGGAAAATGTTTTCACCCTAGCAGCTCCCCTGCCCCACGATGAAGCTTGCTGGAGCATAACCACTCTAGGAAAGAGGATGGTTACAGTATGTCATTAGGTCAGCTGAGGGCAGCCGTTTGGCAGTGGCTCCGGATTGCTGCTCTTGCTGCATTTTGCTTCCTAAGTCTCTTCTCTGGCATGCAACGACTGCTGTTTGGAAAGCCAGTCGTGTGCTGCTTTCTTCACGTGTCTTCCCAGCACAGAGACAGCCCAGCAGGTCTCTGCAGGGCCGGTGGAAGGAGAGGCATCTCATAGTGGACAAGAGCAGGTGGGAACATGATTTAAAATTAGGACCTTGCAAATGGTGGTTGGTGATTTGCTGCCCTCTCCCCTTCTCTGGCCAGCTTCTGACTTTCCATCTTGGTGCTGCAGGTTATTGCTTGTAAGTGCTCAGCTTCCAGAATCAATATTGCCCAGCTGGGGACCATAACCGTGAAAGAGGCTGGGAGAAATTGCTGGAATTGGCTGCAGGAGCAAATGCGCATCTCTGTCTCTTGTCATCTCTCCCCCCATCCTCATTCACTCTTTCTTTCTCTCTGCTGAGAGCTGCCATTCTATAAGGAGTGTGCTTTGCTGCTGTTCCCGCTGGGGGAAGCTCACAGGAGGGTTGAAGTGGATGTGGTCAGAGAGGAGTGTGTTGAGGGGTGGTCTGATGGGTGGGAGAGAGCAAATGAGTTATTACTCGCAGGGCGAATGTTTCCAAGCAAGCTAATGTGTGCTAATGCATGAGTGCTTCCCAGGAGGTGTGCAGCCAGGCACGGGCAGCGGGCAGCTGATGTTCAGAGAGCACTTGGGATTTAATTTGCATTCTGATTATCTTTGCCCTGCTGGCCTGAGCCCTTGCAAGTAAATCCTCCCCCTAATCCCCCTCCGGAGAGGTGTAAAGAGCAGTGAGGTGGTGTCAATTGCAAGTACTTAATGGCATTGATATTGGCTGTCTGCAGCAGCAAGGCTCTTGGCCCATTGATCTCCATAAGGGCTAGCAACGGGGGAAGCCATGGTCTAGACAGACCTTAAGCATCTTCAGCACCTTGCCATTTAACTGTGCTGAAATCTGCAGCCAGAAAGATGGTGCCTTTGCTATAGCTGTCACAGCTTTTGGCGTTGGTGGAAAGCTGCTACTTCAGAGATGACCAGCACAGTCTGGCTTGATTGTGCTTGGCTGCCCAAGCTCACAGGGCCTGCGTGGCTTTCAGTCCAGAGATCTAGGACAGCCGGCTTGTCATGGATGTCTTGCGCTTTTATCCATGCTAAGGTACCAGCAGTAGATGGCCCATTAGCAAAAGTAGTTTATTAGGTAAAGATCAATAGAGCAGTGGTGCTTTGCATGTATCATTCACCTTTGTAACTGACTCACAAATCTCCCTGTTACGCCCCGAGTTGGCAGCAGGCAGACCCAACTGTTCTTGGCAGTGTGGCTTAAACATACTGGGCAAAGCCAAGTTCCTGTGTTTAAGCTCAGCATTATATGTTTAAAAGTACAAATTAAGGTTGTTCTTACTGTTGGTTTTGGTTTTTTCCAGCTTGAAGACTTGAACTTCCCAGAAATTAAGCGTAAGAAGCAAGATGAAAGAAAGGAGGAAGATAAGAAGGAATTCAAGGACCTCTTCGAGCTGGACAGTGACTCTGATGAGGAGGGTGTTGGATTTCCTATAAAAGGTATGGGGCTGGGCATACCTTCTCCTTGTCCAGAATTCTGTATGATGTGGGTCAATACGGCCCTGCCCGAAAGGGGATGCATGCTGGCCATGTTCGGTTCAAAAGATATACTGTTAGGGAGAGAGAGCACAGGATGATGATGCCTTTTTGGAAGCTTTTTAAAGTGACAGACAGAAGGTGGTTGGGAGGCTTTTATCTTTCTCTCCCTCTCCTACTTTGTCAATCCAGCTCATTTTAAAGCCTTAGTCCTGCATTAGTCTTTTTCTGTACATGATCCATACTCTCCTTCCCTTAGCACCTTTCTTTTGTCACAGACACTGACCTCAACGTGATAGCCCAGAAACCAGGGGATGTTTGGCTGAACACAGACTCTGCTTTCAAAGGTTTCAAAGTAGCAGCCATGGTTCATATTGTAATTCCCAAAGAGTGAGTTCTCCTTCTTGTGCTTATAACCTGTGCAGGTTCTGGGCTGAAGTCTCACCTTAGAGAACGTAAAAGCGTTTGCTGTCTTCTTGCACTGTGAGTGGAAGTGCAGAAATTCATGTTTTGTTTCTGCACCTATAAAAGAGGAATAAGAATGTTGTTCTACCTGACACCATGCTGGGTCTTTGCTGTAATACGTCATTGCAAACAATAGCTGTCATAAGGGCTGGCTACCAGAACAAGGATCTTGGATGGAAGGATGGTTATCCTCTCTTTGCATGCACTTCTGATTGATTTATTTATTTTATAGTCACTGACATTGCAAGTATTCTTGACAAGCCAAGAAGGCCTAGAGCCTCTGGAGAAAATGGAGTGATGTCACTCTCTGGCTGTGACCACGAGAGGGCCACAGTAAATTGTGGAACCTGCCCGAGAAGTTCACCACAGAGTTTGAGGAAAAACTTAGATGTTCTTTTTGTAATTTGGAATGTTTGGGATATCACAGGTTTTCTAAACGCATCATCGTTCATATAGTAGGGCGACTTGCAGGAATACAGTTTTCTTGTTTGGAGATTTAATCTACAGATAAAGGCCTAGTCTGTTGTGCACGTTGTAAGACGTGAGGATAAATCTTGAGACTTACCGTAGAACCAGTGAGCATTGTCTCTCTCGCAGGCATCTCTGACACGGGAGAAAGAAAAGGTTGGAAAACTCTTGTTCGATAGCTTGAGGCTGAAGTCAGTGGATTTTTTTGTAGGTGACCCGGCAAAGAATGGGAGAGGAGAGCAAAAGTAAGCACATGATCCACCAAGGTACTGAAAGATCAGTGTGACATCCAAATGATTTGCTGAGATATATCCTTGAGATCTGGGGTTGTCCTGCCTGCCATAAGAGTCAATGCCTTGGAAGAATCGCAGTGGCTTCTCAAAAGGCAGTGATAACTGCAGTTCAGAAAGTAGGTTGCTGGGAGACAGAGTGTCTTCCTCTGCCTCCCAGGAACTGACTTTATGTACGCTTGGGAGGTTTCTCGGACTGATGGATTTCTGGGTGTACATTGGGATCCTAATGAGGCTACTGACGATACAATACAAGGTCTATGGCAGCTGTCTGTCTGGCACCTAATGTACGCAGCTTCTACCTTGTTTCTGGTGCTTGCCTGCTCACTGTAGAAATCTGCTGATACAAAGGTTTGCAATCTACTTGTTAGGCATGGCTTTTACCCCCCCTGCCTGCGCACGTGCTTGTGACATCTGTCCGTAAGGTTCTTTGGCAGCTTTAAAGGGCTGGCATATATTGTGAAGAGAGTGCAAATAAGGACTAAGGTCCACGTGGTATCAAAGGGCTCTCCCTGCTCTGTTTGTGTGAGTCCCACAGCTGCGGTATCTAGTCACTGAGCGTGCATCAGCACTGCAGTGTCAGTAATGGGTCTTGCCTTCCAACATTCCTGGGTCAGCTGCCTCTCCATAGCCTTTGTTCTTAGTAGGGTGTTTTCTGGAGGGAGGGAGCAGACCCTGAAGGCAGCTTCCATCTCAAGGAGCAACTGTGCTCGGCCCCACCATGGATCCCAAGGTGCTGGGTGGAGACAGCGGAGCACTGGGTCTGTACTGTAGTGTAGGGGGAAGTCCCCTCCAGGCAATGGTGTGACTCCACAGTGGGAAAGGGACAGGGAACAGGGAGGCTGGGAAAAGCGCCTGTGTCTTGGGAGATGCATACAATAAGCTCTTGTTCTTACTCTGTGTGGGGCGTGAGATGTTCCCAGCCGTGCTCTGCATTCAGTAACTGTCAGGGCTGGCTGCAGATGGAAGTCAGAGAAGGCGGTGCTTCAATTTGCTGCAGTTCCCTGTCTTTGTGGCCATTGTTCTACCCGGTGGCCAGATGCAAGGGAATTTGGGAGGCCCAGCAGCTGCTGTGGCCTGTGTATTTGCTTCTTTACCTGTGAGGTTTGAAGGCATAGCAATCACCTCTCTTCAAACAAGGCAAAAGGAAAGTCTGGGACAATGGAGGAACTTTGGTTCATCTGGAATCAGCCTCGGGCTACTTCCAAGAGAGACTGTTGAGCAGCTGATGGCAGAAATCTAGGTAGGAAGATAAGACTGCCCTGGATGGACCTTCTGGGAGAGGAGAACAAGAAATAGAGCTGGAAAACAAGAAATACAGCTGAGAATGCCCAGTGATGCTGACCTGCTTGAAAAGTGACAAGGGGAGACCTGCCCCAAGACAGGGTGGTGCTATGAAAGTAACTGTGACACTGATGTGTTGTGAGGATCTGGGAAGCTCATCGGAGCAGATTGGCCCTTCTAACACAACACTACTTCCAGACATGGGCAGGAGGAGATGGGACTGGTGGGCTATGCCCTCCCTGCTCTGGGAGTGGAAGCAGGGGCATGGTTTGGGAATGCCAAGGCTAATGTGGGAAAAGAATAGAAGGCTCACTGGAAAGGTTAACCATAGCCGGAGATGTCCATGCTCGCTTCATTAGCAAGGCTTAGCAGTGGTACCCAAAACTCTGTTCAGAGTTCTTACTGGAAAGAGCCAGTGCCAGAGTCCTGGGGATATGCAAGTCTCTGCAAAGAAGGGGGAGGGAGGGAGGGGCTTCTGGAAAGGAAGGAATTCCCTGCCAGAGAAGTTCTAGCTAGGTAGTTGCAGTGGTCTGTTGCTGTAACTCATCCTTTTGGGCAACCCCACACGTTAAATCTGCGAGGATGGTTGCCCTGGTCTGGAAAACTCTTCCCCCTGATGATTACTACATAAAAGTCTGGATTTCAGAACCTGCTGCTAGTGCAGCTTCATTGTGGCTTCCTGGTGGGATGGTGGGTATGGAGGCATAGTGAAGATGGCTCCTGTCTCTCACCAACCACAGTATTTGGCTTGGCAGAATCTTTCCTGTGTTGACAGGACGTTCTTCTGTTTAGTAGTTATTTTGGCCTGTCAGGTCCCAGACCAGATTCACAAGAGTGGAAAATTGCCTGCTAAAAGCCAGGAAATAATCAGTTTTCTGTTATTTAGCTGCTGTTCAAAGGCGCCCTCACCTTTTCTTTTGATTTAAATTAAGTATTGTATCAGTGAAATGTTGATTTCAGTCTACGCTGTCCCTAATCTCTCTGGAAGAGGGTAGGCCTGGAGAACGGCTATAGTTCTTGGGCTAACCATTGCTAGCCAAAACATCTTGCTGATTAACTAACTTCTACCTCAAAGACCTTTGTATTTTTCAGAGCAGAGCAAGCTTCTGAAGAGGTCTTTCCAATCCCAGGCAGGGACTGAATGGCACGCTTTTCCCAAACTGAGGGGGTTGGGGTGCTCTCTATTCTCACAGTTTGCTATTACTCATTCCTGGGGGGGAGCAAGGGTAGATGAAGAAAACTGTCACTGCACGTGGGAGGAGGGTAATGTGCAGACCGTGTTGTCCTCCAGCAGCACTGGTGCAGTTGTGCATTACCTTCCCTTCTGTTCTGAGCATCCCCCTTTTTTTGTCCACCCCACCTCCACCATTTTCAGCTGTGCCGTAGCAGAGAGAGGAGATTCGCTGCATCCAGCCCCAGGCACTGCTGCAGGAAATGGCCGCCGGTGGTTTGGTGTTTGCATCTCGCACAGCCCTTGGCCCCAGCGCGCTGCTCCCAGATGGGAACCACCCGCCCCTGCTTTCCTCCCACAGGGGAGCGGGACCGGCAGCAGCATCTGGCAGAGGTACCTCTTCCAGAATCCTCCCAGAACAGCATCCCTCTAGCAGGCAAGGAGGGGCTGCTGGGGACTGCCCTGGAGTTGAATAAGAAGCATCCTAGATTTCCCAGAAAGTAGGAGAAACCGCAGCATGGGCTGGGGAGCAGATTCAGATGGGTTAGGTTCCTGTGGGGAGAATCAGTGTGGGCATAACATTGTGGGAGTGGATTCTCGCAGGGCAGGTGCTCCTGGAGGTATCCTTGGAGTGATTCAGAGGTGAAAGTTGGCTACAGCCAGGTGTTACAGCCTTGGAATCTTTCTGCCCTTCAGCTCCAGAGCTGCACTGTAATTGTATGTGTTGAGGAGAGGGATAACAGGCAGGTGCATCAAGATGCAGGTGCAAGCTAAACACCTCCAGTGATCTTGCAAGTATATGGAGATGCTAGGGAAGAGGAAGAAGTATGTTCAGGGCAGGGGAGGTTACAGGGCGGTCAGCAGCTTAGAGATGTTCTGAACTGAGGATTGTGGAGAGACCGTTTTGTTTAATATCCACTGATGAATCTGCTGGTTCCCTGATTGTGCCTGATCCTCACTGTTAACGTGGCTTCCACAGCATCCTCTGGTAACAGGGTAAGACATGCCACAACTTTAAGGTAGACATTATTTGAAAAAAGCTTTTTTTTTTTTTTTTTTTTTTAAGCCTACTGCCCACTGAACTCACTGATTACCCTTTTGTGCTAGCTACAGCCATCAGCCTGCTTTAATGGACCATGTAGGATCCAGGCATAAACCTATCTCTTAGGCCTGTCTTCTTCTGAATCCTAACCCCAGTTTTGTATTAGGCCAGAGATGAAAGGCTGATAGCAGGCCATCCACTCCCCTTGGCCCAGGCCTTCTTCTAGTCCTTCAGGTCCTGCAGGACCCAGCAGTAGCTAAGCTCTCTGATCCTTCGTTACCTTAACCTCAGCCTTAGCAGCCTCACAGCAGCCAAAACCATGATAAGTCATTTATCTTCGACAGCAGCAGCCTTTTCCCTAGCTCTGTAAGCTTTGCAGGTCTTCAGTCTCTACTTTCCTGAGTCCCAACCCTGACTTCAGCCTTTGCTGTAAGCCACAGGACTCTGATAGAAAAAGCCTCGCACCCATCTGAATCTCCATTCTCGCTTCGCAGGCCTTGCTGAATCCAACAATGAATGAATTAATTAATCTCTTCTGAATCCTAACAAGACTAGCAATAACAAATGTTTCTGCATCTGGTGTCATGTTTATAGAAGTCTCGTTGGGTTTCTTTGTGGCTTGAGCCCCTGCTCTGTGAGTGCTGGCACTTCTGTTTATTTTAGGGGTTCCTGAAAGAACGGACAGGGTGGTGGACAGTTCTTTGGAATTCGGTCAGTAAGTTCATCAGCACAAATGCGTATCCGCTCCATTCAGAACCTGGGAGTTAGGAGTGCTGGTTAGCTCCCTGTCAGTGCCTCTCGCGTTGCACTGGAAGACCTCAACCGAGATGAGGTGGGGGTTTTGAGACAGGACTTTGAGTTCACGTGTCCAGGATCCCAGCATAGTGGTCCTTCTAACAAGGTGACACTGCCTGTTGGCTGTCTGTTTCTGGTTGCGTTGTTTAGGTCCTACACCTGGCTGTGGTGCAGCCATACCAGGGAATAAATTGCAAGCAGTGTATAATGCGTGCAGCAGATACGGCTGCACAGGAAAAGGAAGGAAAGGGATGAATTTGCAATTGTTTTTTAATCCTGTGGATCTGAGGGGAGATTCCCCCTACCTTGCGCAGGTGGAGCTGAAAGCTGCCTCCTCATTTCAGCAGGATTGCACACCCCTGGCATCCTCCCCGAGGGGGCAGGCAAGGTGGTGAACGCAAACAATTCCATCACATCAAGACGAGCTGCCCTCTGGAATGGAGAAAGCATTTGGCAGGCAGGAGAGACTCCCTTGCTTGAGTCTCTGCAAGGTCTGAAGAGGGGAGAGAAACAAGTTTGCACATTTTGGGTCCCCCTGACCAGGCAAGGGTGGAAAGAGCCAGGAGATGGGGAAGAAAAAGCGTGGATTTGATCAATCTGTGTGTCACTAGTGGGGGTGGGGAAGTTCATGTGTTCCTCTCATTTACCAGCTGACAGATCTCTGGGAGGAAAGGCGGCTGCTCCTGGAAATTATTAATGGCTTAGAAAGAGGTGCTGGACTGCCTCGTCATGAGGCAATTAAAGGCGAGAAGGGAGTGTGGCTGCAGCATCTCTCTGGGCCTGGCTGTAATGAGTGATCTGTCCACATTAGGTGTTGGTGTGCCTCTAATGAACTTGAACAGGTTTCTTCATTTATCCCTCACATAATCATATTACATCAATTTAATGCCAGACTGGTGGGGGCGAGGGGGGTGGAAGGAGAGGTCAGACATTTTCATTTCCTAGCAGAATCATCATGGCCCTTCTTAGTGGCAAAATTCCTGCTGTGGGCTGTCAGCTTGAGGATCTAGAGGCAGAGTGAGGAGGAAGAGGGGGAAAAGCACTGGTTAACCGGACCACCCTAAGCATTGTCTTCTGGAGTCTTGCTGATACACTTCTGCTTCAGGAGATGGAAGCTTGAGTTCTGCGCGAAGGCTGTATTGGGGCCTCTGTGTGTGTGTGTGTGTACATCGGTGGAAGGGGAGGCAGGGGCTGAGCTTAGGGGAGGGGAGCAGGAGGCTGGAGAAGTTCAGTAAATTCCTCTTAGCGGCCTGCTGCCTGTGTCGTAGCACGCAGGAATGACCCAAGGGCCCAGTAGCCGATTCCTGCCCACAGCTGGTTTCTCTGCATACTCTCAGATGAGCTGGTAGCTGGATCTGTCGGTGCTTTTGCTAGGGCTGCTTGATGGATGAGAGCGTGCCCCTCGGTTGTTGCCTGAACTGCTCAGGTGCCCATCAATATGATGTGGTGCAGCGAATAGCACTGCAATCCATCTCCTGTGGAGCGGGTGCTCTCCGCATGGCTGCGGGCGCCCGGAGAGCTCCGTCCATGAGATGTAGCTTCCGATCCCTTGGGGGGCAATTGCACAGAGGCTGCATGCTGGCAGAGCTGACAGATGGGTGAAAGCAGAGCGAGCAGGGTGATGACGGGGAGCTGGGAATGCTAGCAGCCAGCTTATTAATGGCTCTGTATCCAGTTCAGTGAGTAACATAGGTCAGCTGCTGAGGAGGGAGGATGGGGCAAAAAATAGATGCCACGGTGGGGCCCAAGAATCGCAATGTGAGAAAGATGTACAGCCAGTTTCCAAGCAGAGTCTGAAGTGTGAATAAATAGCTGCTTCAGCAGTTTTGTAAGCAAGGCCAGGCAACCTGCAGCACTGAGCCGGGCTTAGCTCAGGGGTGGTGGCAAGAAGCTGGTTCTTCTGCTCCCTCTGTACAGAATTTATATTCTGTCATTTAAATGCCTGGTGACTCACACTGTCTGGAGGAGGGAGAGAGGGGAGAAGCAATCCTCCACTGAAGCGAACTCAACATGAATAAGAGAAGTCCTGTTCCAGAGGCTCAGAGGCAGATGGTTTTCCCACAGGCCAAGCACCCAGAGACTCTTAATACTTCCTCCCAGGCTCCCTTGGACCTGGCTAGCCATCCGCAGAGGGAATTTGCAGCAATATCTGTTCCTAGACCTTTTTGTTGTGACTAACAGAGGGAATAAAGCCCAGAGAGGTTTACAAGGATGCCCTGAACCAGAGAATCTACCCGTTTTCAGTTGTGTATAACCATGGGGGGTGGAGGTGGGTATACGCAGGCACCATTTCTGAGTGAAACCGCCCTTCTCTGGTCTCAGCTTCGTGACTTATTCCTTCTCCTTTCTCATGTCTGTTCAGTAGGCCCATTTCTTCTCATTGTACTCTTCTGTCTGTCATCCTCTCCTAGCTTTCATGTCTCTCTGAGCAGGGGAGACGGGTTTATGACAGACGCTTGGGTGCTGCGCCGGTGGTGCTCCGTAAGTACCAGGTAGCAGCAAATCCTGGGCTTTAGCAGTAAAACCCTGCTATGGGCTTCTGAGGTGATTTCTGTGACTCTCTGTGTCCTGGCCTTCCTGGCCTCTAGCAGGTGCCTCTGAAATGAAATGCATCCTTCTCTGGGCCTCTAGTGCAAGGGGACTTGGCTTTTGGAGAAAAATGGTAAATTTCCCCTTTAGTGTGTATATAACTGTACTCCTGAGGATGAGTGAGGATGGTGGTACTTTGCCCTTTGCATATACTGCCTGCGTGTATGCTCCTGTGCTGCTCTTTCCGTTTCCATTTACGTAGTAAAAATATTTGCAGGTAAAGCCAAAGCCAAGCAGGCATCAGACGACAGTTCAGAAGCAAGCAGCAAGGACTATGGCGAGGATGATGATGAAGAAGAAGGAAAGTATGAAATTGAGGAGGACGAGGAAGAATTGGAAGATGACAGTGACTCAGATGGTAAGTAGTGCAGTTGGGCAAAGGGGAAGGGAATTATTGACAGCACTGGTAACCGAAGGCTCCTTTGCATGCTGGGGGCTCCCCTACAAAGGAATCGTCTCCTCTTTTCTTGCTGTGCTGCTGTTCTGAGCTGTAGGGTGTCAGGAGGGACTTCTACACACAGACATACACACGCCCGGGACAGGGAGACCTGGCAGTTCTGAGTTTATACTGAGAAGAGAGCGAAAGGGTTAAGGTCTTTGCAGGCCTTGCTCTAACAAGCCACCAGTCCCTTTCATCTCTTTTCAGGGGCCTCCTGCAGAGAGGCTCAAACAAACTCTTGAAGTACAGCCCACCCCAACAGGGTACAGAAACCTTGCGTCAAGGCTCTCCACAGGTTACACATGCATGGGGGTTTCACTTTTCATCTGAGCAGTGCCTGGGGTATGTATGGATGGGGTGCTGCACAGGTGTAACCCTTTAGTTGCTGCTTCTCAACAGCTCCTCCCAGGATAGGACTGGTAGGAGATCTTGTCCAAGTCCTGCATTCCTCTGGGGTTTTTGCACTGAAACAGTGGTATTTGCCAGGACGTGTACAGACCCTGCTAGAAGCGCTGCCTTCGCTCTGTGCTTGGTCCCGATCGCTTCTGCCAGTTAGTAGCTGCTGCCCAGAGAGTCGGTAAAAGTGGTGGGTAGCAGCGTGAGGGGCTACTAGTTCAGCGTGCTCCTAGCAGGCCAGAACAGCTGTCTGAATGGCTACCGAGAAACCTGCCAGCTCTGTCACCGGGGCTGTGCTGGATGCCAAGGCAGGCTTTGTTGCAGCTGAGGAGAGAGCTATCTTCCCCTTCCGTCCCTTGCACAGAGTCACAGCCAGCTAGAGAGCCTGCTCGGCACCCCAACAGCGCAGCTCACCGCGTTCGGCTCCGTCTTGCCTGCGTCTGCCAAGTCGCTCTGCTAACTTAGCAGACGGAAGCTGGGCCTGCCAGGGGCTCTGGCAGCTGTGGTGTTCCTTTGCTGGTTTTTGTGTGCCACTTGCTTAGGCCTTTGTATTAGAGCGCCAAGCCTCTGCTCCTCAGCGTGCCATTGGGCGTGATGTGTGGTTGTGGGGAACAGCCACAAAAGCTCCTGTGTGTGCAGGCTTTCTTTACTAGTTTGGGGAGCGGGGAGAGCAGGAAGGGGGAAAGAGTCCAAGTGAGAGCAAAATCTGACTGATTTAGCGTGGCAGATGGCTGTGGCTTGGCATGCACACCCAAACCTCGGCGCCGAGAATAGATGGGTATTTGATGCATGTTCTGACAATGCTGTAAAGGATAAAGAGGGAGAGTTTTCCCTCTCTGCCTACTGGAGTACTCAGACGAGCTGAAGGAAAAGCACCCTTCCTTGGTGTCTGGGGGAGCAGGAACTCTGATCCTCCCTTCCTTCACCCCTAACGGCAGCTTCCTTCGCTGTGGCCTGTAGAAGCACGGCATAGAGCCAGCAGAGTCTTTTAGTGCTTGGGTACACTGGTGTAGTGGCAGTGACGTTCGGGCCTGGTACTCCCGGCCTGTGGCACTTTTTCAGACATCAGGCAGGCAGATCCGCCCCTCCCAAGTCTTAAGCTCTGTGTGCTGAGTGTTCCTGTTGTGCTTTTTACCAAAACACATGTATGCAGCCTGGTCGCGCAAGGGAACAGCGAGGAGCTCGTGTCCATGACAGCTTCCACCCTGCAGCAGGCCAGAGCCTTAGGGGAGAACTCTGCATGTGCTCTCAGTGCCCTGGAGAGGCACTTCTGTGGTGCTCCGGTGTCACCAGGGCAGTTTGGAAAGACGTGAACTGCGGTGAGCACCCAGCGGTAGCTTTTTGTCCTTTTTGGCGAGTGGGCTGAACTGGCAGAGCCTGGCAGCGGATCCAGGGAGCGCTGAGGAGCGGGAGAGGAGGACGCCCTCCACAACCTGGTGGGCGTAAGACCAGAGGTAGGAATTGTTGCTGAGCAGATGCTTTGCCTAAGGAAGATGGTCTGCAGGGCCCCCTTTGGAAGCAAGGTGTAGGAAGCTCAAGCCACACTTCTGGAATGACAGGGAAGGGCACTGGGAATAGGGACATGCACAGTCCTGCACAGCCCCCCAAAACAGGTTCTCACTTGTGCTCCCCACTGTTAAAATACCATTTCAAAAAGGAGGGAGCTTGGGGCTAGTTTTGCTTTTGGGAGTCTTTCCGTTATCTATGACAGCTCCTTTCTGTCAGCTCTTAATGCCCAGCCTGACACCTCTGGTGAGGAAGACTGACCTGAGCTGCAAGGGCTGAAGGTTGGAGGTGCTGCTTGTCTTGTGCCCCCGAGTTCTTTGTGTTTCTGCCTCAGGCACAGGTTGGTTAGGTCTCCTCTCCTATTGCCCCAAGTACCTCAGAGCCGAGCACCCTGCAGTGCTCTGCTCTCCTACTGCTATCTGGGAGCTGCGGTGGCGCCAACAAATTAATGAGTGTCTGGGATTAATTAGCAATGAGTTGCCTCAACTCGCCTCACTCTCATCTCCCAGTAAAGCAGGATTTACACCTCTCACTCTTTCCACCCACAGAGGAAGGCAAGGAACCTGCTCGGGTTTCCCAAAGGTCACAGAAGCAGAGGAGCTGCACTCGTGGGATGTCACGGTCTGACCTCGAACAGCTAGCTCAAGGAGAAGAGGACATTGTGGAGGACTTAGCTTTCTCTGACGATGACTGAGCGCCCTCACAGCCACTCCCTCCAAGCTTATCCCTTACAGAGCTGCTGTGTACTGGATCACCCAACCTTCAGCACCTGTAGCTGGTTCTCAAAGAGGTGGTAAGAGCTGGGGAGCATGGAGGGTGGGAGGCCACCCCAGGTGCCACCAAGGACTTTCTCAGTGACACAGCAGAGATGCTACTTGGACTTTCAAGCTTTTTCTACCAGTTATGGTTTTGGTAACGGTAAAATTGCGGTCATGTCAAGGCCAGTAAAACGGCTCAGTATAGGTCATAAAAAGCCCTCATTAAAATCTGCTGCTTTAAATAGCATAGGGTTCAGTTTCAGCTCCTGCTGGAGCATAAGTCAGCTGACCAAGGGAAGGACAAGTTCTTTTGTCGAAGGGTCCTCCTGTCTGTTCAGCCAACCACCTGCGTCGCCCCATATTTTGCTCTGGGGCCCTCAACCAAACCCTCCTTTTTGCCAAGAAGTTCTTAAGGATTGCGTAGAGTGTTTCAGAGCTTTGTATTCTCACTGCAGATGGAAGCCTTTATCAGCAACATCAGAAGCAGCTCAGTCAGTTCAATCAAGCTGGCTGTAAGTATGCTAAAGAAGTTAACTTCAAGTAAGTGCCTTAGGATACGGAGTGGGGGGTGGAGATGGGCGGTTGCGCAGGCAGGAAGGAGTAAGAAGAGGCAAAACTAATCACATACATAGGAAATATTTTCATTTTGTGATGGCTGTTGGGTTTGCACGGGATACATTTGCTTAGCAAAAACAAGGGACAAGTCTGAACCTGTGCTTTGTAACAGACCTATTGTTATCCACAGTGACATAAAATCACCTCTTTCTAGGGCCAGTCCTAGCTGCTGACGCTGGTGGTGAACACCGTTTTGTTCTGCGAGTCCTGAAAACAGTACTGATGACTGCAGGCTGTCTTGGGCACTCAGCCTTTCTTTATTACCTCAAAGCCAACCACTGCATCACCTGGGCAGCTTCTTGATGCAGCTCATTATATGTCTTCCTGTAGGAGTGGTACTTGTGGGAGGACATTGTGTAGCTCAAGCTGGGTAAGGGCAATTTGTGATCTGCTGGGAAAATATAAACAGCTTATCTCTTGAGACCACTGTTAGTTTGCAGGACTGGCAGCTAGGAAACATATTTCTTTCTTTAGGATCTTTGGAAAATAAACTGGAAATAGAGGGTATTTGCTGAGAGAGGTAGGAAAAGTTATGTATTCTTAGGGCGTATCTGACAGCATTGCTCCTGAAAATTAACTGTGCCTTTTGAGAGCATTGTTATTTGTTAATGCAGATTTTTGGAAAAGAAGACAGAAGGCCAGGACTAAATATGATCTTTTTATTCTTCCCTGCCACCATTCAGTGAGGGCAGTAGCTGTCAGCGCTAGGGGTGGCCAAGCTAAGTGCAGACATGGTCATCTTTGCCTTCCGCACTGCCTATGTGTCCCCTGCCAGGCATCCTTACTCCTGCACACCACAAGAGGATAAGATGCTTTTTTTAAAAAAAATTCAAAAAGAACAATTTTTTCCTTTTTCTTTTTTTAAGTTCTGTTTTCCTGGAGTCAGAAGAACCACAGCTCAGAAACACTGCCTTATTGCAGATAAAAACCCAGATGTACTGTAGCCTGGGTAGTGGTCTCCCTCTCACCCACATGTGTAAATGATAACAACTTGGTGTATGTAAAGAGGTAATTATGGTCTTCCTGTCTGTCCTATGCTGAGTGCTGCTCCTTTCCTGCTTCCAGACATCATTACTGCACAGGTAATTACTGCTGTAGTACAGTGTTGTGGGGTGTTTGCTTCATTCAGAGTTTGTTATGTCTTTTTGGAGCTTAGTGGCAGGAATAGGGATAGAGAAGGCTTCTTTTTCCCAACTGCAGTTACAGTAATTACTAGACCTGCCCTTCTAGACATGCAGCTAGATACCCTTTGTCCCATAAGGGGGAGGAAGTAACCTCAGAAATTAGTAATTTGGGTTTTATTAACAACATCATAATTATTGTCATTATCATTTATAGCCCACTGAGGGGGCCAGAGCACCTGCTGCTTCATTAGGGGTTCAGGAGCATTTGAGACTGAGGTTTCCTACAGCTGGTAAAGGCTGTGTCTTCAGGCAATTAATTACATATGGGAGCCTGGGATATGACTGCAAAGATGAGAATTGTAAGGCCCCAGCTATAAGAAAAAGGTTTTAACTTAACTTAACTTACCTTTTTTTCCAAAAGAGAAAGGAGTGTCTTGTTCTCTGTCCTCTAACTTAGCTGGGCAAGGTGCTGTCTGCCTTTTGGCAGCTGTGAACCAACCCTCAGATTGGCTTTTAGGCCAGAAATGGAGGAGCTCCGCTGCACCAAGAGTTATCAACACCACCAGCGGTAAAGCATACGGCCCCAGTGTACACACAGTGAAAGAAAGGAGACTTCTTGGGTAAAGCCATCACTTGCAAGGAGCTCAGGAAACTAGGTACCATTTGTAAATTAAGTGTTTTTCTTTTTTATTTAAATTGATTGCTGGAAAGCATTTTTATCGTGATGTGATGGATAATGACTTTTTTTTTTTTTTTACAATATAAAGAAGCTAATGTACCACCAAGCTATTTTGTAAGAAAAACGGTAGCACGTGCAACGTTTAAACAAAAAAAAGGGGGGCAGGGGGAGAGAGAGAGAGAGAAAAGTACCACATGTGATTGTTGTTCACAACTGTACAAGTCACAGGAGGTCACCCCCAGGAGTTACCATCTCATTCACAGTAGTAAAAACTCTACCCATTGTTTTTAGCCTGAATCCCCCAGCATCCCTCCCCCTCCTCTGGGAACGCACAGGTATCTGTCTCGTGGTCCACAGCAGGCCAGAATGTGCAACTACATCCACCTCTGTAACAAGGCTTTAAGAAGAACCAAAAACAACCCTACAAACAAAAAAACCCACCCCAAATGTAAAAATGAGTCTGTTGTACACGTGAAGGAGGGAGGGGGCCACAATGGAGTGAGGCCTGTGACCCTTCATCCCACCAAAGCACACACTTTTTTTCTTCTTCTCTTTAAAACAAAACACCTAATGAAAAAAAAACAAAACACCTCTGCAGGGCTGGAGCACAGGCAGAGTCCATTGTGTGTGCTGAAAGGGACAACGTGCCAGGGAAGAGGGCAGCCTCTAGCCTGTAGGACAGCCGCCTGTGCCGTACCATCCACACTGAAGTAAACATGGACCGGAACTTGCCTTTTTTTTTTTCTTTTTTCTCTTTTTTTTTTTCTTTTTGTCTGTCTTTGGTATTGTTTTTAAAGTTGCTAGAGATGCATAGACACCTGAATGAGGAACTGAGTACAGTTTCCAGGGAGGAGGAGATATTTGGGAAGGTGGTTGGTTTCAATTTTGATGGGTTTTTTTGCTCAGGGGTGCTGAGTACCATTGGGAGGAGCAGTGCCCGTTCCCTGCTTGTAGTCACACCCAGAAGTTCCTGAAAGCCATGTTTCTTTGAAGGCCAAGAAAAGCGTTCGTTCCCTGTCCACGGCTCTCCATCTCAGACTGGTGAGCGAGAAGGGGTGTGAAAGGGAATGGGAATGCTGCTGCCATCCTCTAGAATCATTTTCTCTCCACTCGTGTTTTCTCAGTACATCTTTGGATAGTTTTCTTTCCTTCCCTTTTTACAGTTTTTAAAATTTCTGTGGGTTTTGTTTTTTTTTTTTTAAACAAAAAGCAAAAAAATTAAAAACCTCCCTTCCTCACTCCTGTGTCTCACACTGCTGAGGGAGGCTCTCCTGGTCTCTCAAATGCATTACCTTCAGTTTGTTCAACTGAATCTCAGTTCCAGAAGCAGTCAAGAGCTGTCCTGCAGTTAAGATGGAGGTTTCGCGGTGTCATTGATCCCAGCAATGATGGAGGGGTTTCCGTTTTCCTGCTTTGGTGAGACACGGCTGGCGGAGGGCAGGCCGCTGCTGAAGGGGGAGGCCACGCTGCCTGTGGAGGATGGCCGGAGATCAGCTGGGGCCAGGTCCCGCTCCGGTGGCCGTAAACCAGGAGGTTGCAGCGGGAAAGCCATGGGGAAGCCCGCCATGTACAGAACTCTGCCCACTCTCTTGGCGACCTATTAAAAAAAAAAAAAAGAAAAAAAAATGCAGGGTGGCAAAATGGCACTGAAGTACAGCTGCAACTGCAAGGTCTACCCTAGATCACATCTTGCAGGCTAAAGAAAGTTTTGCTGGGACATACAGTGCAGGCCCTTTTCCTGTGGCGTGTTTTGCGTGCATCTGTGTTCTTTGGCCAGAACGAGACTGAAGGCCTCGCGGAGGCGCAGGCTGAAAGGAAGCGTGCAACCCAAAGCTGAACCAAGTCCAGCCTCTGATCTGAAATAATTGGGTCTCACTGTCTCGTGAGGGGACTATGGAAACTTGCAGCCTGTGTACCTGGCTAGATAAGGCTGCATGGACAACTAGGATAGCGCTCTTTCTTTGTCTTTTGTGGACCGCAGCTCATCCTCTTCATGAGTGAAACACAGTGGTGGTAAGCAGCAGTTCCTAGGTCATCTCTGCTACACAAGATGTTGGGAACATGCCTGTCTGTAGCTGCCTTCAGGTGAAGGTGTATCAGGTGAAGAGGGCCGACTGAGTCCTACCAATTCTTTTACTTCATTAAGAGGCACCACCGGACAGACAATTTGATAGAACTCTTCTGCTCTCCTTTTGCTAAGCCAGCCCAGGGTAGCGTACAGCAGGACAGTACACGATGTCCACTTCTGAAGAGCAGGAATTGCTCTTACAGGGGGGCTGGGACAACAGGGGGCTGGGACAACAGGGTGAGGGAGGAAAAAAAAATCTGGCTACAGGGTGGCTGCTGTTAACTGCACAGGAAACTATAAGCCTGCAGCCTCTCCCTTCTTCTGCAGTACTGAAGAAAACTCTCCTGAAGCAGTTCTCGCCTCCCAGCAAGGGCCAAAGGCCCCACAACTTTCCAGCACCTACACAGCTGTTTCACATTTAAGCTTAAACAAAAACACAAGCTTGTGTTCAAACCAGACAACTGCAGCATTATTCAGTTAGCAACATCAGGACTTTGCTCCCCACTTACTTACTCCCCCCCCAACCATGCCTTATTATAGAACTTTAAACACTATTGATTAAATTGAAGCAGGGTTTTTCTAATTTCAGCCCGTATCTCACATTCCCCCCACCAAATCCGATCTAAGAATGTCTGTGAGCTATTTGGCTTTCTCTGTTTTTTAAGAAACATAAGAGTTTTATTTCCTACTGAATTGACCCACGGGGAACAATTGCCCACAGAACCTTTTTATTAGACCCCTCATAAACAGTGAGGGCTGTAGGGAAAGTAGTAAAGTTGCTCTTATTGTTTTAACATAATGTAACAAATGTATAGCTTGTGGGTTAGGGAAACCGTGCCAGAATAGTGACTATCTGTGCAACCCATGTATGTGCACATGCACATTACTGTCACAACTATTTGCATGACATAATCCCCTAGGGAATACAATAGAACAGCCTGTTCTTGACATGTGTCAGAAGCTATCTTCTGATCATTAAATGGAAAGAAAAGAAGCTAGCGGAGATGTTCTTCTAGATTTTGAGTCCAACCAAGGGGAAGTGGAGGCAACCGCAATGGAAGTCACCATGACTGCCAGCTAGGGAAGGCAGGAGAAGAGCAAAGCAGTGTTAGGAAAGCAGACCTCTTCAGGCAGAGACTTGGGAGCCAAGTCATAGAGGAGGGGGGAAAAAAAAAAAAAAAAAAAAAAGAAGGTATTTTGAGAAGAAGAAACATCACTATATGGGCACAACAGCAAACTAATCTGTTGAGGAGGAAATACAGTCCCCTAAAAGAAAGAACTTGACTAACTCAACAAAGGCAAATACCATTTCTACTTCCAGTGTATCAAAATACAAGTGAATAGCACAAGGGGGGGGGGGGGGGGGGGGTGGCACGGCCCATCAGCAAGACCAGTAAACTATGACTAGCAAGAGATAAAAATGTTACGGCAGTCTATTACTAGCACAGCAGAGAAGGGAAAGAGCTGGTCCATTAGTCACTGGGGAGGGAAAGTAATCAACAGATGATGCTGAGATGTGTTAAATGCATTTGTGCTTCAAGCCTCGCTAAAAAGGAGAATCGCCAAGAGCCACCTAGTTACAAGGAAAATGAGCAGCGCAAGGACTTACGTCCAGTCTAGAAAAAAAAAGACAGCTGGTTCCCGAGGTGGCTTTACCCAGTTCTTTTGGTACTTCGGGATGACTATTTTCAGGTTCAACTGATTTGAAACCATCTACCTTGCCTTACCTGTTTACAGCCTTCCTTCTTTCCTGGCCAGTATTTGTGGGAACAGCCTGACGTGTCTTTTCTAGCAGGAGCTGGTCCGTTTTAGGAGTTTCCCACTGCGTCCCTGTCTCTCCCTCCCACCACTTGTCCCGAACCATTTGTTTCTGCCCCTGGGCACTGAATACTGTCCGTGTTTTGTTCCTGAAGCAGTTATGCGACTGGCTCCAGCTGAGGATATGGAGCATTTTGGAGGACAGATCAAGCTTTCTTGAAACCAGAATTACAAATAAATAAATGAACAATTACTGCTTAATAAATTATATTCAATAAACCAGGTCTCTTGACAGCCCTGTTCTGGCTAGGGACAACTTTTAAAGCATGCCACTTGCTACTACGTAGGAAGTTTTCCTACCTGTGACCTTATCTTCAGTGCAGGTCCGAGTTTGAGCCCCATATTGTTCAGTAAGTGCTCTTCTGTCAGGAGGGGCAGGGTCTCACCATCAATAGCCTGCTCTCGGAATACCTGCAAGAAACCAAAACACAGGTCCAGGCTTAGAAATGCCAGTGAAGTATCTGATGCGTTCGTCTTGCCATTCATTGCACAGAAGTGCACTGGTAGAAAAGGTAGACTCTAAGAGTCTCAGTGGTGAAGTAGGCCCATATTAATACACGAGAGGCATACACAGTCCTGTATCCACAGCTAGGAGCCAACAAACAAAAGGAGACACGTGTGAGAATGCGAATTAGGGCTGGTTGGGCCAGTCCAGATAAAGCAATACTTTTTTTTTTTTTTTTTTAATGTTGGGATGGGGCATGGAAGTTTTTTTTCCTCTGGGGAACATCCCCAGGTTTAGCAGCCAAAACAGCTGACCTAAGTGCAACATTATGAGTAAGCCCAGCTGATAGCATATGATAGCAGATTTGAGAAAGAAGAGTGACAAGCCCAGGGGCCCTATCCCAACTCCAAAAAGGGCAGAAGACATAGGAGAAAAGATAAGAATCTAAATTTTGGCAAATCCTAGGTCACTCACACTTGTGTGGATATTTGGAAAAAGTTGACCCAGTAGACTTCAAAAGTATTTGCAGTCTTCAGTGAGGCATATGCAATTGAAAAGGAGGAACTTGCTTGTTCATGCATTTCCTTCTCAAAGCTGCTAATTTCCAAAACAGTCTCCAGGCAAAATACATAAAGAGATCTGTGGAGCACATTCTGCAGGTTAGATGGATTCACGTGCAACACTCCGTTTTGCACCTTTTTTTCTTTTTTTTTTTTTCTTTTTGTCTCCTCCTCTGTCTGTCATATATTACAACCATTCCTAGAACATGCGAGCAGCCTGGAGAATGTAGTCCATCGTGCTGTTTGGCAGCGACTCCTGATACCTAGAACGCCAACTGGGATCAGGGAAGATGAGCCCTCCGCACCGGTCTGTTTTAGCACTAGGCCCTTTCTTTCCCCCCCCCAACACTTCCAGCATCATGGACTAACAAAAATACTGCAGTGCCATGTATTGACCGAGGTAGCCAAGCGGTACCACTAAACGTGGCATGATCCTACTGAGTCAACTGCACTGGCCTTTCACAGAGTTTCCATTAACAATACAGCAAGTCTCTTACCCCTCTCCTGGTTAGCTGAGTGAAGCAGAACCTGGTGATGTGCATACACATAATCACAGAAATGACAGCAGGGCTAGTATAGTCTAATAAAATGGCAGTTTCATATGAACACATTCTAATAGACCCAGCCATGCAAAACTATACCATTTTAACACATTCTTAAGGACAGCAAAAAATACTTTGTTTTGCCTCTATCTATTTCAAATGACAGGGTCATGCAAGAGTTTTCCACCTAATACGCATTGTGTCATAAAGGTTGAGGTCTGGATACATGGTTCTTATTGCTCCATTCTTCATCTATAGAGCAGGGCTACACTTACACCAGCCTCCCGTGGGTGTTTATTCTGGATGTACAGGCTCAATACTTCAAGAGTGAACTGCCATCATTTGGTAATTTAGCAGCAGGTTCCCCTTGGTTCTGGGAGATGTCAGTCAGATGCCTGGTTTTTCTTACTAAACCACACCTCCACTCCATAGCGGGTTTTTTTTCACAACCCAGCTTATATTGGATGCTCGCCCCAACGAACTGTCTGTGGGGCCTGATCCTGCTGCCTCTCCATGCAATGGCTTATGCATACCATTATTATTATTACTAAACACAATGGCAAGGGAGGGGGGTTCAATTTACTTTAATGGCTTCTTTTTCAGCAGCACACCGTAGCCCAGAGCCAACGCTTTGGAGAGTGGCAGTGGCTATTAGAGCCAAGGCAGCTGAGCTGTTGCAAGTGTTTTTTACTGCTGGACTCCACCAGCAAAGCTGCTCATGACTGTAGCATGTGTTTCTGGTCTTTGACCTAGCAAAACTTACTATACCAATTTCTATTCCTTCCTCTGAAGCCAACGTGGCTGGGAGCCAACAGCCTCCCTTCGCTCGGCACTAAAACCCTCCACAAAAAGCCTTAACTTGAGAAAAGCATCCCCCTTGGGTATCCCACCGGTCCTGATCCACTGCAGGGACAAAGCTGAATATTGTCAAGGGTTGAAATCAGGCATGGCAACTTTTGTTTTTACTGAAGTTTTCTTGTTTGTCTGAAACATGTTTCTAAATGCACAGCATACCACCAAACTCTTGCTGGGTTTTCCTGGCAGGAGAAGCCTGCAGACCAGTGCCAGACCTCCCCAGCAGCTGTGGTTTTGGAGAAGAGAACACAGACGGCTCTGCAGTTTAGAGCCACGGAGCTGGGTCGCCCTTGAACACTGGCATTTTCACATAGTAAAAAACCTGTTAAGCATATAACCATAGCGCATAAAAACGCATCATCCCTTAAGCCATGCACCCCCTACATAATGCAACATAGCAAGGCCACGACAGGAGGCTGTTTACAGCGGCTCCCATTATCGTAAAACATTTTGTTTGCAATGCACTGAGAAGATTGCTGAACCTTTGTCTCGGCAAGCTATTGATTTCTTCCCCACTGGTATACCGGGAGCTGGCATGGAAGGTGTAAATGGATGATCCCTCTGCAAAGTGGTTGCGTTAAAGATTTCTGCACATTTCCTCCCGGCCTAATTCAGAAGCTTCCAGGCAACTCTGATCTTCATTCCCCAGCGTAGGAATGCAGACAAACTGCAATGCCATCACTGCAAGAGCACACTGGGGTGGGGGGTACCAGAGAACACGAGTAGCTGTATTATTTTAGTTTTAGAGCCTTTTGCTTAAGCTCTTTCCAACACATACTGCAGCCCACACATGGATACTCCTGAACCCATCCCCCCATCCTCACTAAACCCAGCTCCTAAATTCCCCTCTACGCACACAGAGCTGCTGCTTCTCGCTCCCATAAACACCCATCCGTCCCCGTCCACCATCTTTTTTTAACCACTGTCCTTTCCCTCCCTCTCTCCATAATCAGACACTGACCCTTCTTCTCTTCCCACACACTCAGTCACCCTGATCCTCTCCCAAGCGCAACCCAAACCTCTGTCATTCTTCTTGGGGGACGGTACACGTACCCCATCTCCGTAACAAGCTTTCACTTTCCTAAATACCGCCTTTCGCGTGCATGCATATCTGTTTGCTGCAAAGAAGCACTGGTTTTACAGGTGGTTTTAACAAAGCATGTTGTGATGGGATTATCACGGTTAGGGGACAACGAAGTACAGACTTGAGATCGAAAGCACATTATCCTGTTACCTGAGCAAGAAGGGGGAGGCGTGGGGCAATTCCAGGTTTCCACTTCCCCATCCCCTCTGGAGGGATGCAAAAGCACGCACCTTTCCCCGCGGCACACGGCCAAATCAGCATAACCTAAAGGGAATCACTTCCCAAGAGCCAGATACGCACACCGCTCTCCTAACTGGGGGTCCCAGCAGAAGGAGGGGTGCTGAGCTTTACCCTTCTCAAAATGGCTAGGGGTGGGCATAAGTTCTGGGAGAGGACGCTTGCCTACCACAACTAACAGAGGGAGAGACAGCAAGGGCCAAAGAGGGGGAGGCGGCAGATTTTTAGAAATCGGATTTCAGCCAGCCTGGATGGCAAAGCGCAGCTTTGCACTCCTTTGCTGTCAGTCAGGGAAGCTCCTCTCTTGAAGTGGCATGTCCGGAAAGTTCGATTCCCGCTCTCCTTCCTCCCCTTCAAGACCTGTTCTCAGCCTAGGATGTCTCTCTGCTGAAAGGCTGGATTGTCCTGAACTTTGGCCCTTTGCCTCTCTATCTCTGCTACTTTCAGTCCCTCCCTTCTAAGCACACTATATCCTCTTCACAAGGCTGTCCCAGACAGCTCAGGAATCTGTGCCTTCGCAGTTGGTGCATTCTCTCAATGGGGCATTTATAATGGACTCGAGCAGATGCAGAACCAAAAAACACAGGGTTGCTTTTTGTATTGCACCTCATGATCTCACACTGAGCAGGCTTTATGAAGCCCCCGTTACTGATGGATGTTTCAACACTGCTGTAATGAGCTTGAAAATCACAGTCGCCATCACTCTACAGTGTAAACACAGAAGTTACTTTGACGCTTGTGCGGGCAGGGTCTCTCGCAACCCCACTCCGTCCCCTAAATACTCTGGGCACAGCAAGAGAACGCAGCACCTTCTGCCAGGTTGGCTGGTACACCGAGCTGCCCACCCCAATCCCGGGGACTACCTGACAGCCCACCCCTCAGTGCAGCCGCTCCACACAAAGCCACCGCTGCGGTCAGCTCTGCGATAGAGCACAGGGCGGCTTCTAAAAGCACGAGCTGGACAGCGCGAGGGAATTGACGCTAAGCCACTAATCACGATCAACCCTGCAACTCAGATGCTCGCTCCTAACCTCGCTCTTACTCCCATCCTCTCCCACTGTACTCTCCCTATTGCTCTCCATCTGCAAGCCCCATCACACACCTTCTCGGCGTCTTCACTGGCACCAAGTAGCTATTTAACAATCCACTAGGGGGGAAAAAAAAAAAAAAAAAAAAAAAAAAAATCAAAGAGCTTCAGGCCCTGCAGGGCTCTGAGATACACCTTCTAGGAGGGACAGCGCAAGTAAAATAGGCACAGATGGGAGGGAGAGAATCGGGGCCTGCAGGGAGGACGTTCCTTCCGTGATGTTCTTGAGGCCGTTAAAAAAGATTTACCTGAGTGTACTCGGTGCAGCCAGACAAGTTGGACACAAAGCTGCATACGTCCTCCACCGTCCATTTGCTGATGTCTTCCAGCGCAGGGCTTTCCTCACCATCCAGAAACAGACCTCCCATGGTGCCTGGATTGTTTGGAGTTAGGGGGGGTAGGAAGGAGGGGAGGAGAAAGAAACATAAATCATTAAAATCCCACATGGACAACAACTAGACTGCAATCTGAATATTTTTCTCTAGCCACACATTCATCTTTAATGACCTGTCAATTAAAGCACTGGGCAGGGTCAATTCATAGGCCTCTTCCTCCTGGAGGTCCCCTGCTTAGAAAGGGGGGCAGGGGAAAGGAAAAATCCCGGCTAATGCATTTCATGTGTTTAATGTTCTTCAGCTGCGGGGAAGAAATGGGGGGAGGGGAGAGAAAAGAAAAAACCCTGAAGGAGTGTTTCTCCACACACACCGCAAAGCGGAAAACTCCGACTGCCCTGTGGGTTTCTTTCCCCCAACCCTTCTCCTGGCTACGTGCTCCGAATGATAACAGGCCCCGGCACCTCTCCCTGGTGGCCCGCTGCCTTGCCCGGAGTGCGAATCACCGGAGAACGAACGTCTTGCTCTTTCAAAGCACTCATTTTCAATCCACCCCAGCTCCCGAAATATCCATCGGATCCGTCTGCCCCGACACAGCCGCTGCCTCAGAATACGCCGCCCTCCGCTCCACCGCCGCAGGAGCTGGGCATCTCTCCTGGCCGAGCATCTGACGGGTGACGGGATGACCCCTGCCAGCCCCCGCGACACTCTGAAGACAGCACAGCTCAGTTCAAGCCGATATGTCAATTCTCCGAAACGCAACAGCGGTTCAGGTCCCAGCCCTGTCAGCAGAGACGAAGGTGATGGGTTCCAAAAGGGTGGAAAAGAGCCCCCCTGCATCGCCAGTGCCTGACAGCATGGGACGTGCACGCGGGGAGAAAACCGGGCTGGAGCCGAGAGAAGAGCTGGAGGAGAGGCACAGAGAATAAGAAAAGGCAAGAGAAACACCAGCCAGGTAACTCTTACCTACTGTAGCACGTAAAAGGGAAAAACGCAGAAACAAGTCATGAAGAAACCTAGTTCCAGAAAACACCACTTCGGGGTGAGGGTGGGGGGAAGGCATTATCAACCTGTGGAACTCACTGCTGCATGATACCAGCTAGACCGAGAGATCAAGAGGACATTTACAGGCACGTGAGCATCCATGATTACGGTGGGTAGAGAAAGCAGTTACGAGGGGTACAAACTGTTACGCTTCAGGGCACGAAGCAAGAAATTACCAGAAAAAAAATACTTCTCCCGGGGGTCTATCACGACAAAATTATCTGTCCTGTAGGCTTAAGGTTTTTCCTGAGGCATTTGATCAGCACCACGGACGTAACCCCTCACTGTGACTCCTTCGCTTCTGTCCGCAGCAGGTCGGGTAGCACTTCTGCAACTAATGACAAAATAAAGCGGGATGCAAGAAAAGCACGGTGGGGAGCACAAGCCCGGAGAAGGAGAAGCGGCTGGTTCCCTGGGGGAACGCACCAGGTCAGAGGCAAGAGGCGCAGAAAGAGCAAACAGCAAAGCCGCACGCTGAGCCTCCGCTAGCTAGTTGGCAAAGCCACCAGCACAGTCCAAGGTAACAGGAAAAGGACAGGATTTACAGAGGAAGTTATAATGCCAATAAGATGCTTTTAAACCAGCAGCAGCCTGCACGAGAAGCAGTCAGACGCTATGTAATCATTTCCACTACGTTTCCGCTCCCAACTTCCCGCTTCCCTTCCCAGCCTCGCCCTCCGCACCGTTCCCGTAGCTGCGCCACCACTTCCCCTCCCGCCGTGCCACCTCCTCTCGGGGAAGGAGACGGCAACGTCTGCTTCAACCGAAACTGCGCGGCACCGGCTGGCCAACGCGCGTCTCAGCGCGGTGATCGTACAAGGACCGCCGGCCTCCGCTCCCAAACGCCCCTCGGCAAACGGGGACGGGTCCGCATCTCTCCTTACACGCGCGGGCCAGCGCAGACAGACAAGCGCCAATCCCGGTGCCAGAACGTCTTGGCTGGAGAGACGGGAGCCCTCCAAGGCCTGCTGCCTCTGCCAGCGCTACCTGTCCCTCTGGAGCGGGGACAGGACTGTCCCTCTCTCCCTCTCCCCATGCCTCGGGGACTCTGGCACATCTTTGAAGGCCTCCTTGCCAGCGCTTCTTCCCAGCCCGGGACCCTCAGGGCGCTCGCTGCGGGCAACAACCGGACTTTTCACACCTCCCGCACGTCGGTAGTCTCTACCACAACCTTCTTGCAGGCACAGGGCCCTCTCCCCTCCAGCCTAAGTACCAGGCTTGCAACACGCTCCGCTTGCTGCTCCCCGGGACGGCTCTGCCTGGAAGCGACGTGCCGAGCGGGGAGAGCTCGTTTTCCCCCGCCTCGCCAGCCCGTGCCCCGCTGGAGGCCGGGCAGCTCCTCACCCTCTTCACACCCCTTCTTTTTCCAGCTAGAAAAAGCTTCAAATACTTTTGTGCGTCTGATAGCAGCTGCAGAGAAAACGACCGGCTTTCCTGCGAGCTCGGCGCCTGTCAGCACAGGAGGTGGAGGCAGAGGCCGTTGCCAAAGAGCCAGCGAGCGCTTCCCTTCCCCTCACCACCGCCAGCTACCAGACAGACAGACAGATGGACACGAGCCCTCATTCTCATTCCTATTGCATTCCATTTTCCAGGAGACAAACTCACAGCTGCTTATGTTAAAATTCACAAAACACTCCAATGGCTGAGGGCTTCCCCCCCCCCCCCCTTTTTTTTTTTTTTTGCTGTTTCGGGGGAGGGTTTTTCTTTCTCAGGGTGGGGGGTAATTCCCTTTCTCCTCTTTGGAAGAGTGGCTGCAGCTTGGTAAATAAAGGAAGTGAAACTGAACTCAATTATTCCAGGCACAGTCAATGCTCGGGCGAGACACCTCCATCTGCAGCCAGAGCAAGCGTCTCTGAGGGGATCTGACTGTAACAGCCAACTGCTTTAAAATTAGGTACTTCCTTATTCCAAAAGCAAGCCAAGGATTGAATTGCAGCAACACAGCACTTGGGAATGAATTCTCCAGTCACCAGCCAGCCAGACCCATCCTCAGGCTATAACCTCAGCCTGCACGGAGAGAGGCTGGTCAGCCCCCGCCAGTCACGCACACACTTTGCCAGGTCCCCACCAGCAGAGGGGAGAGATTTAGCCCAGACGCTGCGTTCCCAACTAGCAGGGATGAGGGGAAAGGTGTTAAGGCTTCCCTACGGTCCCCCTCCTGCACACGCGCTGGCAATCCTGGAACCGCACCGAACGCGAGATCGTTTGCAGGGTTACTGACATCGCCAGCAGAGCTGGGCTAGTGACTGCTTCTCCTACAGAAACCTCTCTCCTCTGTGGTTTTCTTTCCTTTGTCTCTTCGTGCCCCCAGAAGAAAGGAAGGGAGAGGTCAAGACGCACACAGATGCACACAGTAAGCCTGCTGTGTCCAAGTCTGAGGGCAAGACAGGCCCGCTGTATGGGAACGAGAAATATTTTCCACGTACCCACACACAGAGAAATCTAATACGGCCAAAATATTTATCTCGGAGAGTTTGTTTTCCCTTCCCATTTATACCAGGGAAACAGGGACTGACTGGTGGAAACATTCTTGGGAGGGGGAAGGTAAATACCAATACTTCGGGTTCTGGTCTATTAGCAATTTCTGTGCCACAGAACTTAAAAGCTAGAATAGGAAAAACCTATTTCCACTGAAGTTAGAGGCAAAACACCCCCATTCCCTGCAGAAAAGCCCAAAATCTCACGGTGCCTGCAGAAGACCTCAGCCCTAGTAGCTCCAAAGACTCAGTCACCATTCTGTGTACTCAGCACCCCTGAAGTCAGGGTCGCGGAGCCTGGTGTTCAGGTGTGTCCCCCCTCGCCCTTTTGCTCCCACCTCAGCTGTGTCACCGGTCTGAAGTCACCAGATGCAGGACTAACGCCAGGACGGACTTCTGCAGGACGACACTGGACCCTCTGGCCTCAGCGTGTATCTAATTTGCAACTAGAACAGGACCGGCCCTCAGCACACTGCGTCCAGTGACTGGCCCTTTCTAATTTTACAGTCCCTGGAGCAGAAGGGCTCCTGTCCTTCCTCCCATCCCTCCTCAGGAAGATACTGCACCGTCTGCTCCGTCTCTGTGCATGGCTGCACCCACTCACCACTGCGCTGGCAGTTTAGGGAATGATAACAAATAGGTGCCAAGTGGCTAGAAGGGACGCACCTTCTATTATAATAATGACATGTCACTGGATCGTGCTGGACTGCGAGGATGCATAAAGGGCAGCATCTATTCCCTGCCAGGCCTCCTCTGTCTTGCTCTATGATAAATGATGGTCCGAGAGACTGGTAATGGATTACAGAGCATTTCACCAGATGGGGCCCAGCGTGTAGAGACTAAAAAGAATCCATCGTCCCAGGCCAGTGTCTTGTAGACAGGTGTCCACGTAAAAGCCCTCACCACCCATGCCGCAATCCATTTATAAGTTCCCTCCCTCCTCCTGATATCCAGCTGCTTCAGAAGAGAAGCCAAAGACTGAACGGGTCAGGGAGAGCAACCCCTCGGACCATCCCAGTAAGGGAAACCTCTGCTGCGAATCCAGCAGCCAGGCTGCAACGGGGCTGTCTCTGCTGCACGGAGACACACGAGTTTTTGCTCCTGGCACCTCAGGAGACAATCCGGGTGCCAACTGGGAGACCAGTGCACAAAGCAAACCCACTTGGAAGTCAGCCCACCTATGGGTTTAATCAGTTTTGCTACCACCCTCCAACCCCTCTCCCATTCCTCCCTGTGCGTGCCCCCCTGCCTTCCCATGCACCGGAGAGGGCTCGGGTCATGGAGCGGCACTGGAAGGCTTGCGTTAATTGCTCTCCAGACTACAGATCGATAGAAGGATTTTAGCCTCCTGCACACTCCATCCTTCACCTTTTCCAAAGGACGGGGCTGGAGGAGGGCGCTGGGAGGAGGAGGGGAGCAAGGCTGCTGAAACCTTGACGAGATGAGGTCATCGAGCAGCCGCCAGAACCCCAGAAGGCAGCTCAGGGAATCGACCCAGCTCTGGCTGCCTCATCGATATTCTTCCCAGTAGGGACAGAAAACAGCTCTCTGCCTCCAAAGGAGGAGCCTCCCCTTGCTGGAAGACCAGAGGAACGGCCTGAAACTCAGTGGTCATTTTCAGCCAGCCACTTCTCTCCTCTCCTCTCCTCCCTCTGGCTCTTCCTTTCAGCCCGCCACGTTACCTGCCTTGTTTAGGTGGTTACCTTATAATACCAGCCTCCAGTGTACAGCACAACATCGTGACCAGCCAGGCCAGAAGAGCAGTCCTTGTGCAAAAAAGGGATTACAGAAATTATCTGGCACTGGCGGAGAGGTGGGTGCAGTTCCGTCTGTCTGTCTTCAGGTGGTTTGTGTTCCCCGAGGGCCAAAGTAACACACTTTTCATTGAGACACGTTACCCCAGCACACCCCACGATCCCCGCAGCATTTGGATCAATATAGCCCTCAATATTTCAGTTGCTGAACTCCCAGCTCCCCTATCGACCTGCTGTGCTGCATCGAACAAGATGCCCCGTCTTCCCAAGGCTGTTTCAGGTGAGAGTTTTTGCTATGCAGTTGTACAGTGCCTAGCACAACAGGGTCGGTGCTGCTGTCCCACAAACGGGCAATATGAACAGCCGCGACAACGTGTGAAGCTAGCCGAAAGCAAAAGAGCCCTCAGGAAAAGACCTACAGCCCTGGAACAGGCTCCACAAATCAGAAGTGCCTGAGAACCGGGCAGTGAAACACAGCCCTGATCTTTGCCGAGGCCTCAAGACACGATCGTGATATAAATTTGAAGTGATAATAATAAATGGCCTATTACAGTAACTCGCACATTGCTGGGGGAGGGAGGAAACCCATCTACAATCCAGGCCTCCCTGCAGAGCCTCACACAAGAGATGAGCAGCACAGAGCTGTGCGTTTCCCTTTTTAATGGCCAGGAGAAAAAGGCTCCTGCAAGGAAGCCTCAGCAGCCCAAGGCAGCAGGAATATTTATCATGTTGGCCACCTGCCTGTCATAGAAAAATCGCTTCCTCCTTCCTGGTTGGAAGGCAGCTCTAATGAGTGATGGGCAGCCACGTTCACAACCGCAGCAGCTCTTTGCATAGAAAACAGGCAGCCTCGGCGACCCACATGCCATACCCCCCCCCTTTCTCCCTCCTCCGTGTGGCAGGAGGTCCTACCTCCTGCTAATTGCTCAGCCGAGTAATTAGCTGAGGCAGGTTTTGGCTCCTGGCTAGGCTAGCGGGGCTGCTGCCCTGCTCTGCCCACAGGAGACCCCAGGCAGAGCAGCTACCAGGGTTTGAAACCCCACTTTGTACCCCCTGTACTTACTGCTCCCTTCTGGCTCCAGCTGTGCCTGCCTTTGCTGCCCAAGAGACTGCGCCGCTGGGGACCACAGAGCTGGCAATGACTTCCCTGCCTGCCTATCCCGTCCAACAGGCACCAATCCAGCTATACCAGTGCCTGTGAGACTGAGAAATACACCACAGGCAGAGGAAAGAGCACATCTAGCTCTGCCCTGGAAAAGGAGCACAGCAGTAGTAACTGACACCTCCAAGGGCACAGGGCAGCCAAGACGTGTAAGTCACTGCTGGGGAGCTCTTTGACGCCCCATCCCAAAGGTGTTGTCTCACATGCTACTCTGGAACTGTCCCAGATCTGACACTCCGCAGGGAGGAAAATGCTGCAGCCTTAATCCTTCTTTTCCCTCGCCTCAAACCATGGCAATGCACAGCGGGAGAACCAAGCACGTGGGAACCAGCCAGCCACCCCCCAGCCCTGCACATCCCCAGCGCGCCTCTCCCTGCAGAACAGCCTCAGCCTCGCTACCAGCCTGCAGCCTCTGCCCACGCAGGACAGATCCAAGTCACCCTGGGAAGCTCCCCTTCCATTCCTTTGTCCTGCTGTACCCAACCGGTCCCCACTCCCTGGAAATCTCATGAACGCAGCCCAACAGTCTTCACAGCCTTTCAGGCCACCATTCCAGATACAATACGTCTGGCCCTTTATTTTGTAGGGCAGCACCTTGCAGCCATTCATCATTTTTGTTGCCTCTTCCTGAAGCCCCCTCTAGTTCACTGGCGTTTGTCCTGAAACACGGCTTCCAAATAAGGCCCAAGCAATTGCAAGATCCTTTAGTCCACCATACTGCGATCTCCCACGCCTGGGACTCACTTTGTCCCTGCTGGCCCTCTTTATGACCCTTAATTTCCTTCATTGCAAATGGAGTCCTTTATACTAATTAAAAGACGACACTCGGTTCCCTACAGAGAAAAAAGAACTAAAACCGCACTACAGAACAGGAGGGGGGAAGAGTCCCGCTCTCAGCACACTGCAAAACATGTCACTGCTCCGGCCCGTAACTCAGCGACTGGCCCTCACGCACTCACCTGCATGGAAGTACGGGCTCATCGTGTAAGGGAATCCAAAGGGCAGCGGCTGAGGTGGTGGGATGGAGGCTGGCGGGAGATATTTCACCTCGTTTTTGTTGATGCCTGGGCCAAGCAAATGGCTGGGGGACTCGGCGCTCGAGGAGCTGCAGGGGGCATTTTGACTAGCAGCCGCTTCACCCAGCTCCTTGGCCCCTTCGCAGACTTTGCCTGTCTCTTTGCACTCCTTAAGCTCGGCAGCCGAGCTGCTGCTCTCAGCCTTCAGGCTCTCCGGCTTCTCGTCGCTCACATCCGCGTCGCTCTCAGAGTCCTTCATCTCCTCGTCGTTACAGTCTGGTGCCCCATCCCGCGCCCGGGGCTCCGCCACCTCCTTGGCCTCGCTCAGCCCCTGCGGCTCAGCGCGGTGATGTGCCGATTTGCGGCTGCCCCGCCGGGGCTGCTCCTTGGGCGGCGTGGCGCTGCTGGGGACGCTGGGGTTGAGGGACAGCAGGGGAGTGTTGTTGTGTCGAAGCACCAGCATGGCGTTCCTCCGGGAGAGCTCTTCCCGCAGCGGGTGGCCCTCGGGGATGTCGTGCACGTTACGCAGGGCCGGGTGGTCCGGGGGCAAGCCGGGATGGAGGCTCAGGGGGTCACCAGCCAGTAGCCTTTGCCTGTGGAGATTCTCCAGCTCTTTCTGGCGGATGATCTCAGCCGACATCTCCAACCTAAATTGGGAGAGGCAGAGAGGGAGCGTCGGTGGTGGGGAGGAGGGAGCTGTGTGTAACTTGCTAACCCCCAGCCACTGCTGAACCAGAGCTTGCAGGATCAAGGTGTCACCTCCAAACCCCCACGTTGTTTCCGTCCGTCTCACCTGGACACCGCTCCGTTGCCTGCGCGCAACTCATCCAACACAGCACCCCACATCACTCTGCCTGCTGCCAGGGAAGGGAAGGAAAAATCCAACCCAAGCCCAGGCAGGCTAGCCCTCTACACTCTTTACCTTGCCAGGTTTTGCTTTCGTAGCATCTCTTGCTGCCGCGCAAACATCTCTGCTTGTGCCGGCTGTAGGAACCCGTAACCTGGGGACAGGGAGAACAATACTGTGGGGTTATTAATCTCAGCATTGACTCTTTGCTAACCCAGGGCCAGCTCCCCAGAGGGCTAACTGAGCAGGAAAGGGCAGCCGAGAGCTGCCTTTCTGTTCTAGAGCCCATCTATTCCCTCACTCCCAAGGCAGTGCAGTCTGCCGCTGAAACATGGGACCAAGGAGGCTGGTGGGGATTAACAGAGAGAGCAGCCAAGGCAACCTGCTCCTATCACTGCAAAACAAGGGTGAAGTCAGCACAACAGTACCAGGGAAACACAGAAAATGTGTCTGGGCTGTTTGGCTAAAGGACAGTTTGTCACTCTACCCGCTTCTCCTGGCTGACGTTAAGCATCTCTTAAGCACTCACCTGGTGTCTGGCACAGAGCCGAAGGCACCCCAAGAAAAGGAGGTCTCAAGTGGGGCCCCAGGGCAATATGGGGCGCATTCTGGGGTGAAAGCAGAGGCGGTGGGTGGGATATCTCCCTGCAGAAATCAGAAAATAAATACATGTTGAAAACCTGGAGGCTCCATCCACAGCACCCAGAGGGCCCTGGCTCAGGAATAACATCCTTTCTGCAGATGACCTGCACTCTGTACCAGAGGCTGTTCTGAGATAGAAAGATGCCTGTTCACCCATACGTGAAACTTTTAAAAGGAGAGAGAAAAGACAAGAAGCAGAACCAGAAGGGGAAAAAAGCAGCCAGGACTCCATAGGTCCCACATACTTCCCACCTTGATATGTTTGCTTCCACGGCCTTTCAGCTGGGTTTTGGCTGCCCAGGGCTAGCAAAGGCAAGGCTGAAGGTGCTGCATCTGCCCATCCCGTTAGCAAGCTCGGGTTTCTATCTCAACTACCTTACAACTGAAAAAGCATTCTATATTTTGGGAACTGGACAGTGGGTCTGGGAAGATCTGAAGGCATCACTGGCATGCCTTGCAAAAAAAATCACTGTCCTAGCCAGGACAAGGGGAGATCTTTAATTCTGGAGAGAAAAGCTGTAAGTCAGGCAGAGAAAAAACACAGAGAGAGGAGAGACGAGGAGCGGGATGTGAGCAGGAAGCGCCATGGGGTTGGTGGAAAGGAGTACTACTGGAGAAGGGGGGGGTGACGCTGGCCAGAACGGGTAGAGCACATGTAAGGTGGCAAGTAAGCTGGAAGAGGCAGCTTTGAGGGGTGGAGAAGAGGAAAACACCTGGAAGCAAGGTAGGTAGCACTTGCTTGCTCGCGGGGGGGGGGAATGGCAGGAAGGGAATACAAGCCAAGGTCTCTTCCATTAGTCAAATCTGCCCTGGGAGCCTGCAAGCAAATCTCTGCTTTCCGGCTGCACGTCTCTTAATTCCTTTTGATGGCCACTTACAACATTATTACCTTCACCAGGGCATCTAGAGGCAAAGCCAAGTGCTGTGCCGTTTATTTTCATTTTACAATATCTCCCTATAAAATCTGCTTCAGGAGAGACTGGAGGGCAAGAGAAAGGGAGCAAGAAGGTGCGTGTGACTTTGCAACAAACAGACCGTACGCACAACCACGCTCCCCCTTTCAGTGGGGGGATGACGTGCAAGTGCGGGCTAACGTGAGAATCCCGGCCATCCATGCCCCCATCCCACACAGCTGGGGATGGACTGCCACCACGGCTCATGAAAAGCCAGACAAAGACTCTTTGGGGATGAGGTGGGCAAAGAGAGGATTCCTGTCCTTCCCCTAGATCTTCCCAGTGTAGTTTTATCCTCATTCTACGCAACAGCCACTACAAAACGCTGCCAAACGCTGATCCACAGCACAGAACAGGCTGAGATTCCCCTCCGAAATTCCCCCTTCTCCCTACCCCTTGTCCACCTGCCTGTCTCTGCCTCCACCCTGCCCGTCTGTCTCTACTCCCCTTCTCCCCTTCCCCTGGCTGTCTCCGTCTCTCCTTTCCTCCTCCTTCCTCCCCTAGCTCTCCTCTAAACTAATTGCACAGCTCGCTGTGTCTGGAGGAGAGCCACAGATCGATCCGTCGCTGTTGAAATGTTAATGCTAATCGTATAACCGCTCCGCCAGCACCTCGCACTTCAGTGGCAGCTCCAATTAATCTCAGGTAACGCAGCGCGTGACCTTCGGCTCAGAGCCGGGGCAGCAGCCAAGCGATGCTTATGTAATTACACCATGAAGTGTGTAATCACCTGCCCTAATCCCCGAGGCCTCACAATTAGCCGAGGCCTCGGTCGCTGGGCTGCCAAGTGCTTTGCCACCCCGGACAGCCTGCAGATGAATAACGGACAATTAAAGCGGCATGACGGGGGCTAGGAGGTGTCCGTTCGATCGTAATTAGCTGTAATCATGGGGAGACGAGCCTGGCAGACGTGCTGTTCGTTTTATAAGAAGCAATTTAGGAAATCAAGTCGCTTTTAACCATTCCATGGCCAGGCAAGCAGTGGCCGTGCCCTCCCTGCCTTTTATAGATGCAGAAAAGGGGATCCTGTACGAGAGATAACAATGCAGAGAAGCCCCAGGTGCAGGCTGCACACAGAGAGTTCAGAAGGAAACGCTAAAAACAAAGAGAGCGTCTCGATTTTAGCCAAGAAGAGATAATCTGTGCCCAGGAAGCATACTGTTTGATGGGGATCAGGACCTGCCACTGGAAAATAAAAGGTTCTCCCTTTGGTGGCAGCCCAATGTTAATCAGAGGCTATTTTTATGCTTTAATGTTGCACTCCAGCGGCTAACTTTGATCCCTAAGGAATTCACATCTGCTCGAGACCCTGCAGTTCATTCCCTCTGTCCTCTCATCGGCTCTGTGCAGCTAGCCTGCCTTTCAGGGCCAGGGATCAGCTCGCACTTTGGACTGGCCAGCGAGCGGTGTCCTGGCTGAGGAAGGGAGGATGGCGGGACAAAGCAATTGCTGTGGGACCCGATCACGCTGCCACGCACACGGCTGAGCACAGCAGCCTGCAGCGGCTCAGAAGGAGCTGGAAATACTTGTAAGAGGGGCTGCAAGAAACACATCAGGAGCAACTTCGAACGTGAGAGGTCAGTCGCTGCTTACGTTACACACACGACGCATGCTGGGGATGAGTCCAAAGGTTTAGAAAATTCAGGGAGACACATTTACACTTGCTGTCATCATGCCTGCCTGACACAGCAGACCACACGGAGACCCCAGAGTTGTTCTCTCAGCAACGCTGGAGCTCGCCACCAACCACGCGCGTAGGGCAAAGCTGCTGGGTGAGGCCAGATAAACAGGACCAGCCAAAGGTCCCGCGACTGGCCCTGTTACACCCGAGGAGTACGTAGCCTGAAGTCAGAGAGGAGGCTGCATACGGCCAAACAAGGAGGAGTCATTGCACCTCTCCTGCCATCCCCCCAATGGCTCAGCATCAGTCCGAAGCAGAAGATAACTTCGAAGGAAAGCAGGTACGCTCATAAATATTCAGGGAACAAGGGACTCTTCTCCCTGCAGGTAGGCTGACGCTCCCTAGCTCATGCTGCAGAGCCCCCGAGGAGCAGCGCTTCACACTGCCTGCCTTACCACAAAGGGCAGATGCTTTCCACCGTCCCACAAGCCCAGCCTCCTGGCAGTCCAGGCGGGGAACCTGTTGGAGCCTGCCACTGCTCCCTTCCAGCCCATCTGCCTGATCCTTGGCACGGAAACCTGGCACACGAGGGAGGGAGTACGACCAGGTCGTGTCCTGGCACAGAGCTGGGAAGCCCTCCCAGGCTGCCTGGTACAGATACAGCCAATTACTTCCAAGCAAGCTTGGAAATGAACTGGCAACCCCGGAGTACAAAGTCCCAGAGACCTTAACAAAGCCTAGCGTGCTTTTAGGCAGACGTGCACCAAAACACAAATCCTTGCATCCTTTCTCAGGTACATACCAGCCTTCAAGCCCCCATTAATTTCCTTCCTCCTTTTCTTCCACCTCCAGGTAAGGGCTGAATTACAGTCCCATACTCTGAGAATGTGAATTTAGCCCTTGGCAATTACATCTGATAAGCCTCGTCCTTACCTTGCAGAGAGCAATTCTGTGTTACTGCATATTCCTCCCCTCACCCCCCTTTTTTTTTTTTCCCCTAATATGCCAGCTGGAGGCTTGTGAGCAGGGTATTAGGGGATTTGCACTGCATGCTGCTAAATTTGATATGTCCTTTAACAGGAGACAAATGGTTCACAAGGCTTAAAAAGTATCGACTTTTCTTTAACAATAAGCACTAATGGCCTTCAAATAATCAATATTTAAAGTCATTATGGGGTTACACATTATACTGTTAAAACCAAGCCTTTCACTTTAACCCCATCATATCCTCCCAAGCCCAGAGCAGCGCTCCCCCCTGACTCACTCCAAGCTTAAAAGGAAGGCTCGAAGCACAGGCTGTGACTGGAGATGTGAGAGGGTCAGGAAATGCAGATTGAAACCGGCAAGGCATGGAAATAAATTTAGAACGGATGGAAGAGGGGGGGAAAAGAAAAGAATGCATGAAAGCTCTGCTTTCTTCTGCTTTGCATTTGATAGAAGAGACACTTTAAACCTGAGGTAATAGGCAAGCAGCACACAGCTCCTTGCTGGTTCGCCATCCGCAGACACCGTCTGTGCCAGGAAGGGAAAATAAATAAAATGAAAGGGCTTTCTAAAAATGGTGTTTGGGATTTCCAGGCAGAAAGAGACATGTTGCTGCCCTAGAAGGGCAGCACCAGTACAAGGCCTGGACACAGAGGGGGTCTGGTTTATGCTGCCAGGGGAAATCACTCCCTCAAAAATCCAAACTGGTGCTAAAATCAAATTGGTTAAATCAGGTCAAGCTCTTTGGCCTTTGCTCTGCATAACATTCAGCCAGCCAGGATCTGGTGAGGAATCCTCTCAGTGCAACTATCAGAGAAAGAGGGATACAGCATTCAGAGCAGAGAGGGGGATGTGGGGCTGGGGTAGGTAAGAGTAGGAGACAGAATGTGCCCAAGGTGCACAGGAGTGAAAAGGAAAGCCTCCGCAACACAGCGGGGAGGAATTAGGTGGTGAAAGAAAAAACGGTAGCAACAGCAGATGGGAAGAGCACAATCCAAAAATCCTTGCTGGGTATTTCAGGCACATCTTTGCACAGAGAAAGGCCTCTGGCTGATGCACAATGTTTGTCAGCTTTCTGCAACAGAAGGGCAACGAGTGCATCTTTGAGACTCCGCGGCTCCCACTCCCAGAACACTCTAGCCAAAGGGCTCGGCTTCCCAGGACCCCAGCAGATCAGGATGCTGATGACACCTCACACAGGCAGTATTTCTTGCTCCTTGGCATTCCTCCTGCCTTCACCCCATAATTGCCTACGGTCCTAGAAGATGAATTGTGTCCCTAATGCTTCTTACAGACAGTACCAGAGACAGCCGAATGCTATTACCAAAGTACCTGCCTCAACGCTTGCCCTTTCTCTGACTATAATCTGCCTTCTCCCTCTCCTGTGAGAGAGGGGCAGGTTCTCCCACGCAGACGCCCTGCCATATACTGTACGCATGTGAACAAGCTCTTGGCAACTCATAACACAGAACCGGTGCATCCTATTTAGCCAACAAGCTTCACCACACCGATCACACCGCTAAGCAGCTTGTCCAGCCTAGTCTGAGCACCCGTGCAAGGCCTTCCGTTCGCAGGGTATAAAAGTTTTTCCTTAAAGTGGGGGGGGGAATGCAAGCGTTCCCTAGGCTTCACACACACTAGCCTGCTCTGTGAGAAGCAGCCTGCTCAGTTCAGGAGTACTACCAGGAGCGAGTTCTGCAGCATGTACCAGGAGATGAGCACCTTGGGTAAGAACATGCCAGGCTAAACGACCCCAGCAAAACCAAGTACGCTGCCAACAAATTTTGGAGACAAGATCCAAGGAGTAGGATCCAAGCGACTCTGCATCTCTGCAGGGCACAGCCACCTGCTACTTTTGCAGGAGACACAGCAGTTTGGAGATGGGAAGTACTCCAGGCTGGAGTAGTTACAATGACACCTTCTAGTTGTACCCTTTCCTCTTCCAAGTCTTTTTATAACACTGAACTCAAGCATCTTTCCAAACAAACCACCAGGTCCTGGCGCTCTATAATCCAAGTCTGAATCAATCTAGAGAAGGATCTAGGAAACCAAAACCATGAAACCGATTCTCAAGCCTGCAGCCTGAGTCTACTTTTGGCAAGACATACCACTTTTACTAACTCTTTTCAACAGATGAGGAAGCTGGAGCAAAGAGGTGAAGGGACCACTACTCCGCTAAAAGGACCTTGGAACCTGGTCCAAGAAAATCCATATTCAGGGTGTCTGCGTGCACACATGTGTGTATTATCCCCTTCAGAGCCAGTACCCACCCGCCTGCCTTGTGGTTAGTATCGTTAAACATACCAGCCTGTTTCTGACCAGCAAAGATGTATGCTAACTAGTTGACAAATGTCTGAACATACCTATCTTCCCAAGTATTCCCTAGCTCAGACTCACCACCCACCTTTTCACACCTGAGAACTGGAAAACTGTATATATAACTCCCACTAGCAGGCAAAGGTCTCTGCATTCCTGTCCTTGCAAAAACAGCAGCACTGCCCTGATAAATAAAACTGGGTCACCACTATGGGTTTTTCCCCCTTGCTTTGCCAGACTTAATGGCCGAAGTCTGGGGTGGCTAATTATTCTTGCCCACAAAGCTGCTGCACTTGAGAGCTGACCTGATCCCCACAGATCTCCCGATAGGAAGCTGAAATGGAATTTTAACACCATGCCAAACAGTTCACATCCCCCTGCATCATGCGTTATTACTTCTGTTCCTGGGAAAGGAGATGCCGTAAATCTACCTACAGTTTGCCTATGTACGTGAGCCAGCCTTCTCCATTGCCTTCTCCTCTGTCAGTGCCTACCTGAACCTTTTAAAATTTCTATACCTTTATTATGAAGGTGCACAGAGGCTGCTTTGATTTACCCTGTTGACAAAGACCACGGCAGCCAAGTACAATACCCAAGGCTAACAGCAACAGGGAGAACGGAAGGGAGAAATTAACCCATACAGCGCTTTACTGCTTTACTGCTTTACAATACATGGCCACCGCTTCTCCTGGCATACCTAAAAATGTCTGCGGTGCTTTGGCAAAACAGCAAGAAATGGTCTGCACGTGACAGTTCCAACCAGGCCATTTCTGAGTGGGAGCAGAGTGACACATGCTGACCTTTAGTGACACTCAGGTGGCTGCAGACCTCTAAGGAGAAAATAACGATTGTGTGAACTAATGTCAAGCAGACTTACCAAGTCATGACTATGGGGCATAGTTGTAGCTTCCCCTTTCCCAGCAGGACTCCCCAGCTCTGCTAACTGAGGATTATCACACCCGAGAGCCTGGCCAAGGAGGCAGGCCACACAGGGCCATATCACACCCTCCTTCGGGGAGCAGATAGCTGCAGAAAAACCAGGCAGTCTGGTCTACCATGCCATGGCATGGTGGAAGAAGGAAGCACGGGACGTGCCCAGCCAGGCCCACCATGGTGATGCTTCACGTGGTCTGTCTGAAAGCTCCTTGGAGAACTAGTGTGCCCAGGCTTTTAGAGCAGGTCCCGTATGTACAGTCTGACATGGGAGCAGTGCGGGAAAACAAAACCAGAGCTGATAACGTGCTATGAGCCATGTTTCAGTCTGCAAACTCTTGGACAGAAACAAGGCTCCAGAGTATATAGCTCAGAGAAAAAGACAGCTTCTTTGTTTTGTTCCCACCAACACAACCACAGGCTGGTCCTGCTTATAGGCAAATAACTAGACCTTTACAAGCGGGTGCAAATACCCTTGCTCCACACAACATGCCACACTATACTGCTCTTTGAACCGAGGTTCTCAAAGGCCTTCCCAAACGTGAAGTGCAACCTGCTTTCAAAACGAGAACCACTGTCACTGTGCAGCAGGGGAAACTGAGACGCAGAGTGACTCCTGCAAACTCAATCCGAGGTCCCACAGGTATTTCTCTCAACATCAAAGGCAGGTTGTGTCCCTATGTGTTCCTTTCCCCCACCTCACCTCACCAGGATTTCCCTCTCACTGATGCCAATGCAACTCTTGGCAGGGCTACTTGGAGAACTGAACAGAGATGAGAAGTAGTGGTCTTCTCCAACCGTTAACTCCTGGTCTTCAGTCTCTATCCCCTGACCTAGCAAGTAACTTCCCTCTCCCTCCCATAACTGGGGAGGAACACTGGCCCTAACTCCAGTCCTCTCCTTAAACTGCCAGATAACACCCTCTTCCCAAACGATTTAACGTTTCTTGGCCTAGCCCAGCTCCAGTAGGTAGAACACCTGCCTGGCAGTGGCAAGTACCTCTGGATTTGATACATATCTAATTCATTTTCAATTTGCCCCTCCCACGTGCAGCACCTCCCCAGAAGCAACCTCCACCCTTCCGTACGTGCCTTTTCAGCCAGGCCTCCGGCTGGCCTGGCACTTCTCCAGGCCACACATAGCTGGAAAAATTTTCCTGATGACTGGATGCACTGAAACTCGTCTATCTCTGCGTTCCTCACAGGTCTGCCTACAATCCACGTGGACTGGGCTGGATTTTATTAGGTGGGTTAGCCAAAGTACACCGTGTAGGAGAAAGGTTTACCAGGTCTGCCCAGCCCCTACACATTGCAAACCCACTGGTCAGAAAGAAGGGAAAACAGACAGGATCTCCAAGGCTATAAATGGGGGGGGTGTGACTTTGAACTCAACACATACATGTGCATGCTCTAGAACTAATATTGCAGCCCTGCTGCCTGTCCCCACCCCAAGATGAAAGCCAAGAAAGTCTAGATACTAGACCCTTTCACGGTTTGACCCGTGATACCCAAAGCTTTTGCATCCCCGTGGCTGCCAGGCCCTCTCCCGCCTCTGCTATCCTTGTCAAAAACGCACGCAGCTTTAATTTAATTTCCTTCTGAAGTTCTTGATTGCAGAGGGAATGGCTTATGGCACAGAGCAAGATAAATGAGCTAGAATTTCCTGGCGTGGGGGAGGGAAATCAGCTTTCCAGCACTCCTATCAGTGATAAAAGGCAAGCCATACCTCCTTCTTCCTTAAAAATTTCTTCTCTTTCTATTCCATCCCAGAGCATTCATTCTCTCTGATTACCTGGGGATGCTATAAAACGCAAACTCGACCGTCTTAACTTGCTCTGTGCCAAAGAACAGGTTAGAGTCTAGCATCTGCTCTGGAGATCCCAGGCAGGATCGGGATGGCTCCCACCAACCAGCCAGTCTCCCACCTGGCTGCGAACCTGCACAAGCACAAATCACCCCCGCTTTGCGTACGGACACCCCAGCCCGTGGCAGGCGCACACGCAGAACCACGCTTTTGCACCTGCACAACGCCCAAGGGAGACGTTAAACGCCTTACGGGGGCAAATCAAACCTGCCCACCCCCCGGGAGCATCACTACCCTCACCCAGGCGCACCCCCCTGCCCCGGACCCTTACGGCACCCACGCACACACCTTTCCAGACCGTCTCTGAGGGTGCCCACCGGTCCGAGAGCCCCCCCCCCCCCCCCCCCCGGCCACCTCCCACTCCCCCGGCTGGAGCAAACCCCGCCCCGGGGCGTGGGTGAAGACACAGCCGGCCCCTTCCCCGGCCCCCCCGCGGTACCTCTCGGGGAAGTGGGTGTCCCTGTGCTGGGGGAGGCCCTGCTTCCTCCGCTGGCTGGAAGAGTTGCTGGCCGAGGGGATGTGCGCTTCCATCGCGCCGGGGTTGCGCGCCGCCGCCGCCACCTCTTGCCGCGCCCGGAGGAGATCTGGGGGGGAAGAGGGGAAGGGATGAGCTGCTGCCCGGGACGGGCCCCGACCCCCGCCCCCCAGGACCCAGGGACGGACGGAGGCACCCACCACCCACCCCTCCCCGCCGCCGCGGGGGAGTCGCTCCGGGCTCCCCGCCTGCAGCCGCCGGGCGGCACCGGCTGCTCCGGGGCTGCTGCCGGCTCCCCGCGGGCGACAGGGCTGCTGCCGTCCCGTCCCCGGCTCGTCCCTCCCCGCAGCCCCTCGGGCGACAGCCTGCTCGTCGTTCCCGTCCTCCCCCTCCCACCATCTCCCGTCTCCGCGGTGCGGGCAAGCTGTCAAGCTCCGGGGAGGCGGGGGAAGGCGGCCGGCCCTGCGGTTCCCCCCCCCTGCCCCGGGCTGCCCCGGGTACTCACCCGGCAGAGCGGGCTCTTAGCGGGATCCGCCTCCGCCGCCAAGGGAGTTTGGCAGCGGAGGAAATTGTGCAACTACGGGAGGGGGTGGATTGCTGTTTAATTGCCTTCCTGTTGGAGGGAGGGAGGGAGGGAGGGAAGGGAGGAGGGAAAAAGGGAGGGAAGGATGGATTGGGGGGGGGGGGGGGGGGAAGCCAAAAAGGAGAGGGAGGCTTTCCCGAGCCACCCGCCTGCCCCCCCTCCTCTCCCTGGGCTCGCAGCCCCGGGCCGCGGCTCGCCCGCACACCGGGGGCGGCACCTCCCGGTCCCCCAGGAGAGCGGCGGCAGCCCCGGCACCTGCCCCGGCCCCGCCGTTCCCCAGCGGGAAGGGCAGCTGACCCGACCTGCTACCGAGAAACCAGCCCCGTCCCTCCCACCGGCCGGGAGCAGCCGGCCCCGGCCATCCGCAGGGTCCCATCCCGTCCCCCGGTCCCCCCCCCGCAAAAACCCCGGGGACCGCAGGGTCAGCCGCGGGCAGCGCTCTGGTTTGGGTGTCCCTCCTGCCAAACCACAGCCCAGCATCTTCGCCTGTCAAGCCCGCTCTGCCCCAGCATCTCCCGCTGCTGCCGAAAGCAGGGGATGGGGGGCCGTTTCCCCAGGTGGGTCCTACCCTTCGGCCTCCCCCCCACTCACCTGGCCGGGGAGCACCCATCTCTGCTACCAGGTTCAGCCTAGCAGTGGGGCCGCAGCACTGCGGAGCACCCAAGGGCTGTTTTCCTAAGCGTAGTGACCCCCACCAGGAGCCCCCCCACCTGGGCAAGGGGTGACAGCTGGCCCTGGCAGGTCTGTCCCCACCTAGCGCAGCTCTGCTGCAGGGAAGTAAAGGGCTGGGCCACAGAGCAGATGAGGATGGGGTCCAGAACGGGGCCCCTTCCAGCCTGAGGGACAACGCTTTTCATCAGACCATCGGCTGCAGGTCGGAAAGAAACGCACCCCTCGTTAAACCTGCACTGCCGCATTAGCATTGCGGAACCCTCTACCTGTTACACAGGCGGATTGTGCAATGACAGGCTGTACACATGTATAGTCTTTCCAGGGTGGGCGTCAGCGTAGACAAGCTGCCCACGCAAGTGCCGTGCGATGGGCAACGCAGGCATGGCCAGATACACCACAAGCACACGTTAACGGGGATCACCCCGTACTCCAAGGAAGAGCAGGCGATGCAAGTACAGCTGGCTTGCTACTGCCCTGGCCTTCTCAGGGAACAACGCAGCTGGACAGACCTATGAGAAGGTCTAGTGATACCCGTACCACCTGCACTGACAGAGGCTACTCTCTTACAGTTAAGTGTCAGGAGTCCCTTAGTTCCTACACCTATTTGAAAACACCCTATACGCAACTTGCTTATATCCCACAACAAAACCTCTGCTGCCATTCACATGATACACGGGAAACACACACACATGGGAAACACACACACACACACAGATGCGCACTTAGAGGAAACCTCCTTCGTACGCTCGCCGTGTACCACTCTGCAAAAAGAAGCCAAAACACAGCTGGGGAGAGGAGGAGAGGAAGATTTATCTTAATGAACACACCCCGGTCAGGATCAACTCGCATACTGAGATTTCAATCCGCTCCACATCCAGCGGCATATTAGTCCTCCCCCCACAACTGATCATAAAGCTAGGTTAATATAAGAGTGTTGCATGACCCTGGTAACCATACACTTTCCATCTCCTTGCCTTCCTTTATACCACCATGCTGTTTTCCTTTGGTTCTGGAAATCCCAGCCATCCATATTCCTATTAGCCCCAAGACATGCCCAGCCCAGCTTGAGCTTCACCAATCGCTTCATCAAATAATTTGATGATGGTCGGGGCTGAAGCCCCATGATGGGACTGCAAGTGGGAGTGGAAACGCTAATACAGCTGCTATTTTTGCTGGCAGTAAGGAGGACGTTGGTACCTGAACATTTCTAGCTACATTCACGCGCACACAATCCCCATCCCCACGCCCCCAGCTGCGGGGACAAACATTAAAATGACGTACAATTGTGAACTGCAAAAGTACGTACAAAATAGTGAAACAACAAACCCCATCAGATCGCACATAAAAAGCCTAGAGAATTCTGCGAGCCAGGCACCGTGCACCTTCAATGTTTATAAATTAATTATCTGAAAAACCCAGGTCACTCCTTATTGCCACAGTGCCTGTAATTTAGAAGTCTGGCACGCAGCCAATTCCAGAAGCCGCATTGATCCTGAATGACCGCAACAACCCCCCACACGCACACCCTCTCCTCTCCTCTTTCTCTCCCCTCCTTCCCTCCCCTGCGTCCCTACCCCCTCACACAAGCCCCCCCCCCGAGGATCTGTTATTTACAATCCTGCACTCTGACAGTTGGGAAATCAGATTGATTGACAGTGGGACGCTGGCGGATGGAGGTTCCAGGCACGCAGACAGACTGAATTCAGAATGTGGGATGAATGCCACTGGGAGAATGGGGGCGGAGGAGGGGGGTTGAAAAGCAATTAAAAAAAAAAGATTTCTAAATTATTAACATTTTTTAAATTATTAATGTTATTGGTGCCTCCATGTGAGCCCGCAGATAAACTGCGCTTTGTACTGGCACTAATAATTTATAGCCCAACCAGAGCCCTGTGGTGTGGAGACAATCCAAAATACACGAAGTTTTGTCTTGTCAATGTTACACCAGAGAGTCTGTGCAGACTCCTTTTCTCCCCCTGCCCACCCCAAAACCTCAGTGTGACCCCTCACCTAACAAATGCTGATGAGACAATTTAATCATAATCATAAAAAATACGTCAGGCTTTTAATGTAATGAGCTACTTTGCTCATTACATGGGGGGAGAAGGGGGTGATACCAGCTGTTCTGCAGCACACACTCTGCCTGGATGTACACGTTCCGCATGTCCAGCAGCCATCCGGTGCCCGGGTTAAGTGGTCTATCATGACCGTCTGCTACGATACCGGTACCCGTAACACGTTTTGTGCCGAGTCCACGCTCTGTTGTATTCAACATGGTCTACGCAGACCTGCATGTCACGGTCGAATATTCAGCATTTGCGTGTCTGCATGCGTTACCCTTTTGTGCGCGATGCACGTTACATACTGTCCTCTCGCGTGCCATGCTTGTGTTCGCTGCATGTACGCGTGGAAACTCCAGCCCTACGGTGCATGGCTTTGCCCCGTACCTATGTACCATGCTTGCAGGAGCTCTGCACCTCTGTAAAGGTCTGGGACAGCTCAACACCACACCCAGAAGCATGTGCCCTATTCACGACGGCGTGCCCCAGCACAGGCTTACGCCATGGCTTTGCTGATAAGCAAATCCTTACTCCACAGCGCAAGGAATCGCCTTCTTGCCCCCAGAGAAGCCAATCGAATCAAACAGAGTGGAAAAGAAGACAGCCTCTTCATTAACCTAACAAGGAGCCCTGGGGATTCACACTCTAGACTGGAGATTCTGCTCCAGCTCTTGCTGGATGCTTCGCCGATGTTGCTCGCGCTCCTCCCCTGGATCACCCAGGCAGGTACGTGGCAGCACACCACGCCTTGGGTAGAAAGCGGCAGAGGGGCTACGGATTCCTGCGTAACACTGCTTTTCAGTGACGCTTCAACCCTCCGCTTCCAAGACCGGAACGGCATCACCTCTTCCATCTCCCCGCCTTTGCCCGCTCCAGACAGCGGAGTTCCTTCCCTCACTCCTGCATCAGAGGAATCGGGTACAATACACGGCTTTACTCGGGACCGAGCCGAGCCAGCGCCAGCAGGCTTTGCTTGCCTGAGGGAAGGTGAAGTGGGCCGAGGGGCCTCTAGCCTGCGGAGGGATGCTTGTGGCTCCCGCGCTCTGCCAAGCGGTTCCCAGGGCAGGACCTGTAACTGCCTAGTGCCCCCTTTAGGCACAGCGCGGGATGCTGCAGCCGAGCTGGATACAGCCAGCTTCCTCCGCAACCGAGGCAAAACCTATCGGCGACCCTTCAATTCACACAGGCCCCATTAGATCCTGGTCCTGCCGGACCCTTACCCCCTCAGGAGACCGCTCCAGCCCCAGGACAAGGCAGCAGCAGTGGACAACGGTATCTCTTAATGAGGAAGCTGCTTCACGACCAGGTTTTCGATTTTCCCCTCCTTGCATTAACATAACTGTACAAGCGCCAGCCTCCTTTTAAAGAGCGGAATGGCAGCATCTTCCCTTGAACGTGGATATCGGTGCAGAAATACTTCTGTGCCGCTAAAGCCTAGAAACAGCAGACAGGCAGGTACAGAGGCACAATCTGCAGTGCACACAACAGGCCTTAAATAAAGGAGGACCCGGGTGGGGGGGCTCAGCTATCCCTAGTGCCCAACTCAACCTCAGAGGACCACGTCATCCTGGGAAGGTCTGGGGACAATTTTTTAGTGCTGGAAGCTACAGGGTCCTTAAGGCAATGCTCTGAGGAAGCCCTCACCAAGTGAGCATGTACTGGGTATGGAAGAAGTTCTCTCCCTTTCAGCAACCCTTTCCCTCGCTCTTCCACAGCGTATCTGGTTTCGGCTAAGTGAAGGACCAGATCAATCCTTAGTGATGTAAACATAATTGCTTTCAATAGATGACACCATGGATGAACCTGTCCCACCGACTTCAGCATTTGCCTGCTAAGCTGTCTTCATTGCAACTTAGCTTCATCTGCATATTTTAATTGTCCGTAAAATCGTAAGACATTTAATTCTCATTAAGGTGAAAGGTCTTTAACACCAATTTATGCTATGTCTGCGTGTAGCAACTATTGCAGAAACTTTCTAAACCTAGCACTATCAATGCTTAAGTAAATCCTGCAACAACGTCTTGCTGTTTCAGATCCCATCACTAAATGGCAGGAGCATCTGGCACTGCCTACATCTCACAACCCCCCTCCATTATGCCAGCACTTGCTTCCCTTGCTCCACACTATGACCCAAGACACATACCACAGATTCTGAATTTTCAGATTGACGTGAGCTCTTGAAACAAAGGAAGGAAAGGACCCCACACACCGCCACTGCAAAACACACAGTAGTGATGTTGCAGCTAATCTATTCCGGTAAACAAATGTGTAGCCCCCACAGATAGCTACAGAAGGTATTAGCATTTACAGACGGCTGAGGGTAGATGCCCCCACAGAGACGGTGGGAGAAACGGTCTGTAGGATACTCTTTAGCACCACCTGTATCCATTGCACGATAAACAGGCAACACTGCAGCCCATAAATCCTCCTCAAGTGCACACGGGGGTTAGGGACATATTACAAGACTTATACCAAATGGCAAAGCAAGTCCCTCCTCCTGTTTGTAAGAGCCTGTACCTCCATGGCTGGGCACTGCCATGCTGTTGGCCAGCTGGTAGAGACGTTGTTGCTGCTGCTCTTCAAACGTGCCGTGTTCATTCAGTGCTGACATCATGCGTCTATAGTGCTCCTCTGGGGTCATCTGAGTCACTGAGTCCTCAAGCAGAGGCGTGTGGGAGTTTTCTGGAGAGCAGAAAGATTTGGTCTTTTTTCCAGAAAGAAATACAGTGCAAAATCACATAAGTATAGGGAGAATGCAAAAGAAAGAGAAAGGGAGGTAGAGGGATATTACCACAATTTTGCACAACTCTCTAGTGTACCCACTGAACTTGACGTACCAAGCTGCCAAATGCAGCCACCCTTGTCCTCCAAGATGTACCATTATATCTGGTCAAGACACACCTACAACCTGCTACACCTCCAAACACGGGCACACTTATATACAGGAAAGTCTACAGCTCCAATTGCCACAGCACCCAAAAAACTCATTAACAACTTTTTTTTTTTTTCCCCCTAAAGCAACAAGCGTTGCATTATAATAACACAAAATTACCAACGAGCTCTCTACCCCAAGGTGGCAAAGAGGACAGGCAGGATGAAAAGAGTTCACCGAGTTCTCACCCTTTCATCTTAGGGGACGCGAGTTCTTTTTTTCGACTAATACCTGATCCGACACGCACCTCTTTCCCCCGCCTTTCTGAACACCCACAAGGACACAATAACACGAGAGATGTTCAAGCACCCAGCGTAGGTGATGCTGACAACCGCACAACAGACAGTGATGACAGTCCACCTGCCCAGCTCTTGGAGGGAAGTCACAAAAGCAGGTTGTTTCAGATCTGTCCGTGTGGCTAAGCACCCCGAGGCCATTAAAATTACACCCAACGTGCCGACCTCTCCATCTTCCCGGAACGACTGCACAGCCCAGGAGGGAGACGCTTTGAGGAAGGCCCTGCCTGCTCCCTGGGCAGTAGGGAACCCAGTCTAACAATCAGGGAGATAAAACCACAGAGGCTTTGTGTTTACTGTAAGCAGAACTCGGAGAGTAATTACCTTGTCTGCCTTGGCGGTGGCTGCTCTAACACTATTTTATCTTGGATCTTCCCCACAGGCAAAACCTTTTCATTACTCGGAGAGGAACTCCCAGTAACAATCTAAACAGGGAGAAGGGAAGGGAGGGAGCGGGAAGGGCTCCCCCCAAGCTGCAGTCACAAGACCACCACTGCGTTCAGGGAATTACAAGACCACCCTACCGTGTGCCCCAGATTTGTGCTCCTTCATCCACCTCGTTTCGCAGAGTCCCTCGGGGCTCGTGGCAGGTGACTCTGCTGCCAGACTGGCTCCAAATTCAAGGTGGTGGCTCTGAGCACAGGCCACTGACTTTACACCAGCATCAGCGCTGTGACAAATACGCCGGTACCGGACGTCTTGCTGGGAAAAGAGCTGTGCATCTCTCTCGGGTGAGAAAAGGCCCCTAAGACAACTACCAGAAAAGACAGCCTGTGGCAAACAAATACAGTCCAAGAGACGAGTCCCTGTAAAACGTGGCCCTGCCACAGTAGCTTAGGGACTGGTTCACTTCTGCCTTGGCCAGAATAAGAGGCCATTAGCGGCAAGTGCTGTCTGCCACTAAACTTGTTACACAACCAAGCATACAGGGGCTCAGATTTTGGAGATTTTGGTGGCATGTTGTAATGAAGCCATCTCCTCCCCAAAACGTAGGAAGGGCTAATGAGAATCATAAAGCCTGAGCTGCACAAAGTTTCAATAAAAAAGGGTTGCATCACCGGCTCCCGAGGCAGTCTTCCTCTGCAAAAGGGAAATGACTTCAGGTCAGCCGTCCAGCTCAGCAAGGATTCTCAATCAGCACAGCAATTTGTGGCCATATCTGCAACCACTGATCTCTACCCCAGTGACACGTATCTGCATCGCCAGGACCACAGGCTTCCTGTGTAAATCACAGGTTCGTGGCCTGCTTCAAGCTAGCTAGTACCAGCAGCTGGCTCCCCACCCCGTACTGCGTGCATCTCACTTAGAAACCAGACCTGAAAAGAGGGAGGCTGCACAAGATGACAACCATGCCATGCCTGCTCCCTCCCACTCCCTGCCTCCGGTACCCAAGCCTGCAAGACACCAGTGGAAGGAGCAGGGGGCTGGGGGACAGAATTCCCTTCCACGTCCCCTTCTCGACAAAGTCACTCCGCAGGCCAGCTTCTCGCACCCTCCTCCGCTCTCTTGCCGCTCCTGCCACCTCCCCCAGGAACGCAGAAGTGCACCAACTGTTTCAGTTCCCTTCTGATGCTCTTAACCAAAGGTCTAAGGAGCAAAGCCGCATGCCACAGACCTGATTTAGAAAAACACCTATTTTTTTTTTTTTCCCCACCACAGCTGTGTCATTAGAGAAGGGGGGAGGGGGGAAGAATAAGGGGGGGATTTAATAACACTTAATTACCATAAACTCTATCCGATCAGCCGCAGAGCAGATTTCAGGTGCAAGGAGGGGAGGGAGAATGGGGGTGGCAAGGGGAGGCTAAGAGGAAGGAGGAGTCCAGGGAAAGGCTGGATTTCCACACTTAAAACTTGGAAGATTTCACATGACTCAGCCAGCGATAATTCCAGCTTTGCTGAAGCTTTGCTGTCTGCTTTTGTCATTACCAGGGGGTAATGCGGGAGACTGATCTCGCCAAATCTCTTCCAGCCGCCAGGTGTGAAATGGACCCTGGCACGGTCACTGTGAAGGCACAGCCGAGGCAAGCATCTGTTGGGCCTTCACGCTCTCCAGCACGCCTCCCTGTTTGCCAAGCCAAGGGGAGCCCGTCTCTCCCACCCTACGCCAACACTGCAGGGTCCCGATGGCAGGAGCCACAGGGAATTCAGGCTGTTGGAAGACGCAGGTTTTCTGTTCAGCCTGAAGGACGCGTCATTGCCGCACAACCTTTCCACCAAGCTTTTATAAGGCTTGAACTCCCCAAGCAATCCCAGACGAGACAGGAGCACCCAGCCTGGCCGTCTCCTCTCCTTTGCTACAACAAACCCATGAGAGGCCGAGGCTCCCTTTCCTGAACCACAGTAAAAGCTTAAGGAGCCTGTTGCAAAAGCATCTCACCCCAGGTTCAAAGCCAGGTCTTAGTAGCTTTAGGGTCTTTGCTGCCCGAGCCGTCGCTTGCCATGGCAGTGAGGATCCGTGCCCACTCTCACCATATTCAGCAGTGGGGGTTTGGGGGGGGCAGCGAAGTTATTAGCAAGAATGGGGCAAAATATTGTTTCTTCATTTGGCCTAATTGGACCGCTGCCAAACCAATCAACATATGGATATTTCCCCCCCAAGAAGAGGAACAGATTGACAAAGGCTAGATCTGAATTGCTTAGCTGTAGTCCAGCTCCGGTTCCGGTCTGCTTCGTTAACCAAAGATGCAATAAGATTTTGTTTTGTTTTAAATGATCTACAATAGCAAAGAAAAGAGAATGGCAGAAGGAGCAGCGTATGAGCTCATCAGCCCGCCCCAGGGGGTGAGTGCAATATTGTTCCCTACGTGTGTTTTCCAGCACTTGGTCCAGTCTAGTTTCAAATCTTCCCAAATGATGAGGCTTCTACCAGATTTATTTCAGCAGTTCAAATAGGAACCAAAATACTCTTTTTCCTATTACTCTTTGATTTTCTCTTTTTGCAACCGTTCAGTTTTATTTCATATCTCAAGGTATCGGAGAAGCAGATCTCCAGACACGCCGTTGCCGCAGGAGCGAGGGTTTTACTTGGGGAATTGTCTCCCGGGGAGAAAGCTTCCTCCGTGACCTGCCAGCACAACCCTCGCTCCGAGCCTCTGATATGCTCGCATTTCCATATTAGACGCGAGAACGTTCTGCTCTGTTTGACAGCAGTGCTGGCGCGGCCCTGTTTCCACTGAGATAGGGCTCTCTTTTGATCTCCGGTGTGAACGCTGCGAGCATTGGGGAGGGGGGGAAGGGAAGGTTACTGCTTCCCCGCTGGAAGGGTTTCCAGCCCTACAGGTGTTTTTTCACTCAGTCAGAGAGAAGGAGTGATTTACTTGGCTGCCTCTGTTCTCCTTGCCTTGTCAGGCACAGCCACAGCAGCACGAGATGTGCCGCGGGCACGGGGTCACTTCTCCTCTTCAAAAGGCTGGTTCGGAGACAATGCAGCTGTGCCCTGAGCAAGAGCTGCATCCAGGGCCAGCGTGCAACGGAGAGGGGGACAGTCCCCACCTTGAGCTGTGCACCACCGCAGGAGAGTGCAAAAAGGCAGAGGACCAACACCCGTGCAAGGCACGCCGCTGGGCCGGAGAAAAAAAAAAGGAAGGGTGCGTCCCGGGGAGATGCTGCAGAGCTGGCTCCTGCCGGAGGACAGCGTGGGGCCGCACAGGCTACGAAACTCCAATTGGTCCTTGTTTTCCTTCCAACTCCTAAATCACAAACTGCACGCACAGCATCTGGGTCCCAGCCAAGCTTGGGGCTCTAGCACAATCTCACACTTTACAGCACTACTCTAAAGCGGCAGTTCCCAAATTCCAGGTAACTAGCCACTAGGGTCCACTGTGCTTGAAAATAGCTTGTCGCACAATGCAGATCCTTCTGTTTCCAACCGGTTCCTTAGTACAGAGCTGGGAACATAGGGATCATTTCTCTCCCAGCCCTCCACGGTACCCACACCACCGGAGCACTGCCTGACCGCCAGCAGGATGGGAAGTCTCCTGGGAGTTCTCAGCCGCCAGGTGCTCTTGCTGTTTGGGGCTTAAGACACAGAAACACTGGCTATAGCCCCTACTTTGACCCCCTTTTCATAGATAAAGGCCCCCAAAGCACCAAAGTCTCTGGCCCTATTCAGCCCCTCGCTCTTCTGACGGTAAGCACAGCCTAGGCTTAAAATGCTTGCCACCACGTTGGAGAGAACAGGGGTTCCCCAATGATCTAATACAATAAATATCAGGTAACATGGGAGATTAGTAAAAGGCCCAGCTCAGAATTTCCATTCTGTCGCACGCTCTTTTAAAGGGCAGGGAAGGCTTTCTGAGAAAAAAGTGGGAGTAGAAAATGAAAGTTTGCTTTTATTCGGGGCTTCCTAGGAAGCCCTCTCTTAACGAGCTGGGGGAATCCCTGAGTCATTCAGAGTTAAGGAGCAGTATTTAGACCCCGAGTGCATACTGCAAAGCCAAGGGCTGCTTATCTGCCTCACACTGCGCTCAACCCACTCACCTACACAAAAATGGTGGGAAGGCCAGAGGAAAGAAACGGAACGGGATCGTTCAACCCTGCTGCTCCCATGGCAAAAACATCAATTTGTGCAAGTTCAGCCACTTTATTAGGGTGAATCCAAACGCAATAGTTTGGTTTCAGATGGCTTGATTAAAGTTTAGCCCGTTCTCAGCCAGGCCACATAGGTTGCTGCTACCTGGATTCAGTTCCTAAGCATGCACTGTCTTGGAATTACAAAGGATACAGACTCCGCAGAAACGGCAAAGATGACAGCAGGTGTATCAAGTGTGTTACAGGAGTCTCATGCCCCTATATAACAAATGCATTCCAGAATCTATAGAAGCATCCTGCTGGAACTTACCTGCGCACATCTACTAGAAGCATTTCAAGGATAACAGGAATAGGGCAGATGAAAAAAAAAAAAAAATCAAGGAAAACAGGTAAAGAGTAGCAGTATATAGGGTTCCTCTTTATACCTTTCAGAAAAGCCCAGTAAAAAGCTAAAGCACTTCTACTTGTATTAAGGAGTTAACAGGCAGGAGAGGGTTACACGAAAGAAAAGATTTAGTACGTTCTTGGGCAGTGTTAGCAATATTATATATTAAGCGACACTAGCATTCAACATCCTCTCAGTATGCTGCCTTTCAGATCATAATTTGGGGACAAGGAGTCAAGAAGAGACAATATACAGGAACATTACGTGAAATTAGGATGCAGTACAGGTCCCTACAATATATCTTTATATAGCATAATATAAGGTATGTAGTTCAAGAAGGCTTCAGGACAAACTGCTACAAAAAGTCCCCTTTGAGATTCCCTGAATTGGTTATTGAGAATATACACCTTGGAGAGTCTCAGCTGCTGGACTCCAAACCCATGAAACAGGATCTAGCTTCAGACAGCTAGTCTGCTTTTATTTTTTTATTTTTTTTTAGTGGCCAAAGACTGCAGTTAGGCACTGTGATCAAGATGGGTATTACTGACAGCTAATTAGTTTGAACTTAACAACAAAGCCTTTAAGTGAACGGCCTGCAAAACCTCATTTAAGCAACCTTGAGACAAACTCATTAACTGCAGGCTCCATTACCCATTCCACTTTGCCAGTCATAAAGAAAGTTTAAAAATCATGTTTATAGGAAAGAACCTTAAGACAAATCAGGAGATTAAAAAAAAAAAATCCCTATAAAGAGAAACCTTCTGCAGATTCCATCTCTATAGGAACAGTGCCATAAATGCATAAGAAAGAACTAGGCAGCCCTCTTCTCCCTGCTAGGCTCCTTTTTTTCCCTTTAAAGGAACAGATGCCAGCATGATAAGCCTGTGTGTATCTTTTATATTAAACATGTAATCAAGACATTCTGCCTGAAAAGTAGAAACACCCCTAAAATCCACCTCAAAAGCTGCAGCTTGCCTTTTTTAATCATAAAGCAATTATTCTAATTAAGAGGCAATCCCCTTCTCACACTGCAAGCTTCCCTCCGATTAGATAAAGAAAGCACGGTGCACTGGTAGCCTCCTTCATGCACCCTCAGTGCCGGATACTTAACAGCTCCCACACCACAGCCTCTTGCAACCCTCCCTTCCCTCCCTCCTTAATTTCAATTAAGTTCCACTCTTAAGAAAGGAGAAGAAAGGGGAAGGGGATGGGGGAGGGAGAAGCAGCACTTACCCTTTGGGGACTCACTTCTGGCTTTCTTGCTTTCTAAAGGACACTCACTGCTGCTGTTGGGAGAACATACTCTTCTCTTGCCTAAAATTTCATCTAGAAGAGAGATGAGAAACCTGAGTATCAGATAAGGTTGTACTTTCCTCTTTGCAGAAGCAACCAGAGAGACTTTGGTATTTTGCTTCTCTCTCTCACACACACAGACACACACACGCACACATATATTACAAGCAGAGGAAAAAAAATGAAAGTAAGAAAAATCATCATCTTGAGAGCCTTGATCTGCTTTCCTAATCACGCAGTCCAAAAGCACATAATGACTATTCACACACTGATCAATGCAACGTTTTAAAGCTATAAATTCTGAATCCAGTTGATTTCCTTACTGAGTTTCATCATTTGTTCTGTTGCCTTTTGTCCCCCTGGTGTTTCCACTCCTTTCATGCCCTGATGCAAAGCAACTGGGGGAGAGAAAGGGGAGGAAAAAAACAACACACCAAAAAAAAAGCACAACAGATCTCTGAATCTTCCTACCACAGTATCTCTCTCTCTCTCTCTCTCTCTCAATCTCTCTCTTCCCCCCCCCTTCCCCCCCCTCCTCCTTCAAAACCTCAAGGTCCTTAGCAATCTTCCCCCTCTAGATTGTACGGAAACACTCAAGCCTTTTGCATTACTGCAGCCCTACAAACCAACACAAAATATCTAATATACAATTACAGCGTCCCCGAACAGATTTAAAATCAATATCCTCCCATAATAATGCTGGGGAAACTGAAAGCATGATGTTGCATATGGGCAGGAAGGAAGAGACTGTTTGTCACTGCAAGCATCAAATTCTCATCTATCAAGGGCTTGTTAAAGATGCAGCATCTTAAAAGAAAAAAAAAAAAAATCTCACAAACAAGCACCATATTTGAGTGAGCATACGTTGCATCTGCCTGTGAATCAACATGCATGCAAAGCTTCTGCAATTTGCCCAAAGTGTGTTGGTTAAGAAAGGTTACAAAGCCCCTTGGTGCTATTTATAAGAACAACAAAATTATTTATGTTCCAGGGGACATTTTAAGCCAAGCGACTGTCCCTCATACTCAGAATCACTCCACGTTACTTTGAATTCGGCTAAGCGAGCCCAGGTTCCTGCCTTGGCATTGTATTTATCAAGAGATCCAGAGCACAGATCTGTGGCTGCCACAGGCTGAGCAGTGCCGAGAGCAGACAGTTAACGTGCCGAGGGCAGAGCCTGCCAGGCAATGCCTTTATCCAAAGAGCAATCCTGGAACTCTGCAAAGTTACAAGTGGCATTTCAAGGTTTTAAAGAGCACAAGCTGCCTCCGATCTTATCTTGCCATGACCCTGTCACCCAGGCTGTTAACAAAACTGGCACTCGGAGACAACTGCAGAGGCTTGCAACCATCCATAACCAAAAGCAAAGTAAATACAATGAAACAGTGGCAATTGGAAAGCAGATGGGAAAGGATAGAGTCAGCCAGTGACGGCAGCGCTTCAGTTTTCTCAGCACTTCATATCCCAGGTGTTGAATCAGCCCTTCAATATAATTTGAATTTTATCAATCCTCCTGCCTCAGTTTACCCTTTAAGTAACTTCTCCAAAACCACAGACAGCATTAGCTTGCCAAGCCACCGTCGAAGCTAGGAAGTACCTGGCCACACAGCACAAATAGAGTCACAAGCTCCCTCCCCACGGGACGCTTCATTCTTCATGTTGATTTTCCTGGAAATGTTAGTCTGATGCTGTAAACCCTCAGCGCTGGAGGCCAAGATCATATATCCTGCTCAGAAGCGTTCTCATCCGGGATTTGTGGCTTTGAAACAACAAAAGTCCCGTCGCTCTGCTCTCCCCTCCCAGCCTGGACAGGAGGCAGCAAAACCCAACAGGGCTTGTTCTTATGTACTTCGGGCAGAAGAGACTCCATGGAAGAACTGGTGACAGAAGCACCAGTTACATGCGACAGCAGTTAGAATATGAGCAGTAAAGATTCCTTCATTTCACAACTCTGCCAAGGCACCTCATTACCCTCCCATCACTCTTTCTCTCTTGCTATTCCACTCCCACCCCCGTGCGCCCATCTGCCAGCAGACATTCGCTCTGACTAGCGCCATGCCCTGCTATTCCCAGACACGTCAGCAGGACAGGTTGCAAGTCCCATCTCCCTCCCAGCCAGCTGCATTTGTGCAGGGGAAGACCGAGATCGTGCAGTAACTCTGAAGCAGCACCAACTCCGCCAGACCCAGAACTGCCCACCCACTTCTCGGCACACAAGCAAGCGAGCTGGCGGCTGCGTGAACAGTCGGGTGGAACAGTCTGCCGTCGGCGGCATGCCACAGGGAAAGGTCCTGGATGTCTTGCAGTCGAGATTTGAACTTGGCCCTCCAGAGAGATCCCACATGAATGTATTAATCTCTAGGATGATCTGCAGCGTTTTCCTTCCAGCATCTCAGGTTCACGTTGTACCAAAGCACCAAATCCCACACACTGAGTTTGTATTTAGGTTGCCCCCCAGCAGTTTTTATGGCAGTCAGTTAGATCACAGAATGAAAATTTTCCTTTTTTTTTTTTTCTTCTTCATTTAAGGCAAAGTCCTGGCATGTGTCAGAGACTACCTCCGTCCCCAGAAGTGTGGGAACTAAATCAACAAGATATACAGTGAGCAAGGAAAAAGGAATAATTAACATCAGTAGCCAGTATGGAGGCACAAAGATCTAACAATCTGCCCCAGATTTACTGAGTCAGTAGCAGAGCACAAGACTGAACCGCAACCTTTCGAATTCCAGCCCAGTGTTATAAGAAGTCATACCCCTCTCTTAGCTTTCTTAGCTGCAAAGCAGGGAAGAGGCAGGTCACGTTTTCATTAGTTACTTAGTAAACTCACAGATTCTGGGGTAGAACCTAAACAACGATGTATTTGTATTACAGCACCAATTCTTTCCTCTTTACAGCTTCAGCCATATGCACAGCTTTGTCATACCACTTACACCTGCTAAACCTGCGCCCTTTTACAGGACCCTATACTCTAAAGTCATCCCTTTATGTCCACATGCCATTCATCCAAACGTTCTTTGCACTCACACACACAGAGCCAGGACAGTGGTTGAAGGCAACGGGATGGGAGCATCCACAGTCCATCTCCCCCGACTGCAGCAGCAGCAGCAAAACCAAATATGTTTTGCAAATGAGTTGGCAGTGTAGCTTCTGGATGTCTTACCACCCTCACAAAGACAGGTTGTGCATTTAAAGTACATTGCTACTGATTGACCAAAAAGCCAAATGATAGCTGTTTGCTCAGCCCGTGCACCTGCAGAAGACAATACTCCACCTTAGACAGAGGATGGGGAGGGATGGTTTGGGGGGGCTTTTTGTTTTTCTTCTTTTTTTTTATTCCCCAAATCCCTGCTTTTGCCTCCTCTTTCCTGCCATCTACAAAGCATTTCAGTTGAAAGAAGCCAAATCGGGGCAGTTTTTTAATATTAAAGCTGAAAATGAAAGACATTATCAGTAGAACTGTAATGTTATGAAGATAGGCCAGGCAATAATACAAGTCAGGAGTGCTAGAGGAAGCCCCGAGCATACTGATCGCTTAATGCCGCCAGCGCAGCACAGCCCTGACCACACAACCCCCACCCCCCAGGTCTCCCATCCAGGTCCCCAGATCCTGCGTTACATTCAAGGCTCCCGCTAGTCTGACATGGCAGCGCAGAAAGCGATCCAGAGAGGTTTTTGGAAACAAAGTCAAATATTTTCCCCAAAGATCTAGAAATCAAAGTGGTTTTTTTCTCCCCCTTTCATGGGAAGACAAAGTCCAGCACTCACCTGCCGCATTTCTACAGTGAAACATGAATAGACAGGCCAGGAAAGTAGGTCAGCTGGAGGAGGACAGCACTTCTGCCTCCATACAGAAGTATCACCCGATGACTTTGCAACCATAAAGAGAAAGGATGTGGGTGTGATACCATAAAACGAGCTTGTGTAGAAGCCTGGGAAATGTGGGTTTTACCTAATCACAGCCCTCTTTGGACCTGAGACACACTGATTAGAGGCCATGGGTGTAAACATCACCTGGAAGTAACGGTGCTTTGCACCCCTGCACTGCCTCTAATCCTCAGCCTCCCAGCACCCAGCAGAGCTGGGTGACTTAACAGTCATGTTCACCAACACCTCTAACAATCCCAAGTCTCATTATCAGCTTTGAAGAGAGGACTTGAGAGCCTAAGTCAGCTGGGAAGATTAGAAAAACCTATCTCTAGGCTTCCCCAAAGAGGGAGGGACTTTATCTCCACTCTTTACGAGGGAATCCGCAGCAGAGAAGTTGCACCAAGGACAGACGCGCATCAACGACAGGGTGAGAACCGAGCCCGTGTCCCAGTGACTAAGCACAGGGTTTGACCTGGAGAAGGGAAATGAACAATCATGAGGTAGTCACAAAATTTTTGCCCTCCCAGTGTTGTTAAATGGGTGGACTAGAGAGAGACTCTCAATTACAGCTGAGGACCGCACCAAGTTTTTCTGTGCTATGTTATGCTACAGAACAAGGGGAAGAGATCAAGACCTATCTCACGCTCCCTATCCATATCATTGGTTTTGCTCTGAAAGCTTCTTGGACCCAGAAGCCCTGAGTAAACAAAGAATTGAGCCAACTTACATGGGAAATCACCCAGGCTCAGATAGCCAACATCTAACGAGAAGAGAGTCCTTTTTTCACCTCCTTTCACATTATTTTAAGAGGAGGAAAACAGGAGGAAAACATCCTCCTTTGCTCTTAACTCCGCCACCAAACTTAAACCCTGGAGATGACAATTCCCACTGACCAGTCTGAAATGTCTTGGCAGCATCTCAGTTTATTCAGCTCTCCCCTTTCCTTTGGCACAAACAGGCTACCACCAGAGGAGCTGCTCTGCTCAAACAACTCTGGTGCTCCAGCCCTGCCGCTCAGTCTGTTCCTGTGCCGAATGCGACAGGTTTGCAGGGACCCTGGAGACTTACTTCCCCAGCGATGGGCTTGTGCCTTTGTAAGAAGCTGCACCAGCTTACCGAGTCCCAGCAGGCCCAGAGCTGCTCTCAACAAAAGCTGGCGGACGAGGGGCCACGCAGTAGGCTGCACACAGCAGCGTGGAATCTGGCTGCACATCGGCCCCATCCCTTGCCAGCAGGAATCAATGGAACAAAGGGAGAGTGAAGCACAAGGTCATGGGAATAACGGGCCATAATTTCACTGAGGGCAACAAGAATGGAAAAAAAAAAAAATTATTGGGGAAGCTGGGGGAAGGGAAGCAGTGGGTTTCTGGGACTTGGGATCCTAGAACAATACAAGTGCATGCCAGCTCACGGGGCAGAGTTAGTTCTAGCAAGGAAGGGGGAAATACTGCTGGATCTCCGCAAAGGGGATGTTGAACCAGCTGCAAAATAAAAGCGGCATCCTACTCCCAGCAGGTCAGCTTAATGGCTTTAGGGACAGGTCAGGCACCAGGCTTCAAACCTCAGCTATTGCACTGGGTCATCTCGTTGTTCCTTTATGTCTCCACATCTATATCTATTTGTTGATTGTCATTTAGATTCAGACTGCAAGGTCTCCAGGGCAGGAAGCATCCTTTTGCTAGCTGCTGCGCTAGTCTTAACAGTAGAAATAGCACAAGCAGCAGAGCGAGCTGGACACTCCAGGCTCAGGACTGTCCCTAGCCTAGAAGAAGGTATCTCCAAACGTTCCCTAAGCATCACGCTTCAAGTTCCCTGTGACAAGAGGCTCTTGGAAACAGGAAGAAAAACAGGTAACAAAGAGGAGAGAGGAATGGGACAGCCTAATGGTCTCTTACTACAAAGCAAGGAGGATGCAATATCTAGTAACCAAAGGCTTTTCTCTTTCCCGCTCACTTTGAGAGAACTTAACTTTGGCAGACTGGTCCTGCAGTCACTCCTCTCAATAGCAGAGAAGGACTCTGATAGGCAAGAGTCAGTGACCATCACCCACAGAGAGTAGCACCCCAAAGGTAGGCCTAGCGTCACTAACTCCTTCCTAAATGTGAGTTAACCGCAGCGTATATGAAAGCTGCGGGAGCACGCAACAAGACAGTAGTTGAGTAGAAGGATTCCCAATGCGTAACATATCAACCATCCTTTCCTAGGCACGAGGAGCAGCCTGCATCGCCTTTCTCAGCTCTTACCACCAGGCCATCTGCCTTTCCTCCTACCATGCAAACAGTACCCTGCTACTTCCCACCTCCTTGTGCTGGCTTGATTTGCCTAGCTGGAGCTAAGCACCTAAAAGGACTGTCCAGTATTTCAGTTCCCAAGGAGTGAAAAGGAGGGAGGTGCAGGTCATGCTGGAGCCATCCTCCTGCCTGTAATGAGGCTGTTTACTAGAGAAGGTGCACCAGCATCCCCTTGTCTCCCATGTTCTCACAAAATTCATTTTTACAGCATGCACCAAGCCATAGAAAGGTGGTAAATATTCATAGTATGAAAAACACTCATGGCGAGGATATACTGCACTTAAGAGAGAGATCTGAATTAATTTTACACGCTGCAGAGAGGCTTTTTAGCAATTGCAAACTTGTGAATCTCCACTCTCTTCCAGAAAAGATGTAAAGAATGAGGCTGGGAGGGTGGGCTGGAAGTCCAGGCCTTTTGGAGACTCACTTTCTAGCTCTAGAAAGGAGCACTTTCTAGTGGGTAAGACAGGAGAAGGGGGAAGCTTGTTAAATCAGAAGACTTAAGCTCAGTTCCAATAAGGATCAGGTTCTCCTTGAGGGACCACAAACCTCTCGGGCAAAGGTCGTTTGGCCTCAATTTATGTATCTGTGATAAAAAGCTATAAAAACTGGCATTATTCTTCTGACACAGATACCTCCGGCAGTCCTGGGGAATGCCACCCAACATCCCACCATGCCAAAAGGCGGGTAAGGCAATGTGGCAGGGACAGCACTCGCATTTCCCTGTGGGCTCCTAGGTGCCGAATCTTCCGCGTGTGGTCTGTGCCAGCAACCTGGTATTCCCTCCAACACCCAGGACAGCTACTCCACCTCCTCTGGCTGCTCCTTCTACAAGCCTCCCAGCTTTTCTTTAGAAAAGTGAACGGTGAAGATAGTGATTTCCAACAGAGCTGCTGGTGGTGCTGTACCCTTAGCACCATTTAAATGTCCGATTGCACTCATTCAGCCCCTGAAAAAAACAGCGCTCCTCCAGTCCGTGACAGCTTTGACAGCCAGACTCCTTAATTCCTTTTTCTTATTCCCTTAATCTGTCATCTTTATCAGGCTGGGGAAGTGCCAGGCAGCATGCAGGAGCCCCGGCCCCGATCAATCTCCACATTACAGCTGACAGAATGGTGCTAATAACTTATTGATCTAATGTTTGCCAAGCCCCACTGGGGCTGAAAGGCTGCCATTGATTGGCTCGAGGGAAGGAGCCTCTCGGCTGAGAGCAGAGCGGAAAGCCTTCAAATTGTCTTCTTCCCGAGGAGTTGGGAGATGGAGGGAGGGTGGGGAAGGGAGAACAGGGAGGAGGACAAGGGAACTAAAGAGAGGAAGAGAAATGGAAAGGAAGAAGGGTGCACGTGTGAGATGGGGATTAAGAATAGGAAAGGAAGGGTGGGGGGGAAGGGTTTGAGAACCAAAGAAATGCAAGGAGGAGGGAAAAGAGCAGTAAAGGGGAGAAGAGCAAAGGGAATAAAAGGGATTGGGAACAAAAAGACTGTGCAGAACTGAAAAATTAATGAAATAGGCAGTTGACCCTCTTCTTGCTCGCAGCAAATCATTAATAAAATCTTTCCAACCCGCAGCCCTTCATCCTAGGACAGCTCCTCCCAGGTTTGTTCATATCTGACGTAAAGCATGCAGCACTGCTGACTCCCCCGACCAGGTCTGAAACCACAAGCTTGCATCTGGGGAGAGGGCATCATCAGGACAGATTCCAGTTTAATTTACGAGTCTGTTCCCCACAGTGATATACGTGCAACTTAACCCTTGAGAA